>NC_134204.1:83984517-84341392 GCF_964188355.1 Buteo buteo | reverse complement strand
CACTTTACTGAGAGCAGAACTGGCTGGCTAGCTTATTGTAACACCCCTCCTCCCCTCACAGCTCACACACACATACACCCCCCACTCTATAATCATTTAAGTGGGATTATCATATCAAAACCCTTCATTATCTTTCATTGAATTCAGACCAAACACCTAATTTCATACATTGTTTGAGGTCTCCCTATAATACTGCTCACAATCCTCTACATTCACTTTTTAAATGTTTAAAAGATGTTGGGTTTTTTTATTTCCACTTTGTTTCCCACTTTCACCCTTTCCTACCTTTTACTCAAAATGGGCAGAATAAGAAGTAGTCCATCCTCACAGTAATGAGATCCTTCAAACTCCAGCCTTCTGGACAGATGGGAACCTGGTTGGAAATGAAACACAGCACATCTGGTGGAGCATAGAATGAATTAACATTGTGCAAAAACGGAAAAAGACTTACTAAAGCAACCATTCTCTTTTGTCTCTACATGAATAGGAAGCATACAGAACCAAGATGGTGTTAACACAGCCCTTATTTCAATCTACTTTAAAATATACTTTTCATTTAATACAAAGCAGACAGTTGGTACCAAGAATCTGCAAAAGGCTAAACTTTTTAAGTTCACATTGATATGGGAGCTTTCTGCTTCTGATAAACAATTAAGGAAAGGAAAACAATAGGAAATACAGCTGGACGCGCCCCTGTTAACAGCAGTGATTAATCATCTGTGAAAATGCTGCAGAAAGTTTGTTATTTTCCAGTGCAAGTAAACGGCATACCGACTTTGTGCAGAAAGGAAGCGCCTCAGTGCAGGTGTTAGGAGCACTGCAGACCCGTCGCTTGAGCTCCCTTCACCAGCCCTGACAAAACAGGCCTTTTCCCCTTTAACTTTCTCACCTCAATTAAAATCCCATTTAGATCCAGTCTGGCACCATTTAACACCACTGGCTTGATTTTGGTCATCCATCCTTTTTGTCAGATTAGGATTATAATTTAGCCGATAACATGCTAAATGTGTGAAAAATGCTAATTCCCCTGTATTTATCAAGGTTTTACTTCCTGGCAATAAAGACAAGGCTTAAACTTCTCCTGGCATTATAGAAGTGCTCCATCAAACTAAGAGGGTGGCTGGCTTCACAATAATTGTATACTCAGTGTTTCATTGTATACACACTGCTTCAGCCTGTGAAATTCACTATTGCCACCTAAACAGTGCACTAAAGGGCAGAATGAAAACAATATTGGGTGACTGTGATCAATAGCTCTCCACATAACATGTAGGAAACCTCTTTCTTCAAGCTGTAAAATAAGGGTTAAAAAAGAGCAGCAGAGTTTTCACCCCCAAACTCCTCTGAACTGCATGTTGTTAGGTTGGTGGATTGTGGAAGACTTTTCTTTCCTTCAGCCGTTGCCAGAGATAGGACATGACTGATTCATAACCTGGCTTTTAAGGCAAATCCTGTACTTTCTGTTTTGAAAAACCTTTGTCTCATAGCAGAGTATGAAATCTCTTATTCCAATCAACACAAACTAATAGGGAATGGATCCTACTTCTTTATCTGACATCAGCATTTTTGATTCCCAATCCAAAATGAAAAATGTTATACGCATCTTTTGTTATTCACATAAAGTGAACAATGACATGAATTCCCAGTCATCTTTTCTCCTATGCACTTTGTTCTGCATGCCTGCTTTATCTCATCAGCACAATAGACAACCTCAACTCATTAGTATCTTACAGAACACATTTTTTAAAGACTATAGCAGCTTTAGCCACAAAACTGCTCTGAATCTCATGAACAACAAGGAACTTTCACAAATATGCCATGCTAAAATGAATTCAGACAATTGTCACAGATGCTGCAAAATCAAGACTCAAAATAATTTTGAAATGTGAACTACTTAATTAGCTATCCTCTCCAAATTTGATACCTTGTTTCTATCAATGAGATATTCTTTTATTTTGCTAATAACAGCAAGTAAATACAAAAAAATTCTTGAGCAGTTTGAATTTGGTGATCTTGGCCTAAACAATAACACAGATTAGTTAAGCAAAAGAAAAAGGGGTTCTGGAAGTGATTAGGCAGATCTAAAATGCCACATCTTTCATCCTTTTGCTAAAGAAAATCTGAGACTTCCACTACCCATCATCACTTTCAAAAAAGAAACCAGCAATTTAGAACTCACTCATGGAATGCCATTGATCATTGAAATGCCATTGATATTTTGCCCCTGTATCCAGCCATCAGGTCTGCAAGCATACCAACCCCAAAAGCGCCTACTTGAAGCCATAGTTCTGGACTATTTTAGACATAGTTAGACTGTGACATTAGCTGATGGGTGATAGCTTCTTTGTGGCCACAGAATAAAGGCACACTGCCATTCCTGAGCTGCCAGCCTCTTGGTGTGACTGGTTCTGCTGGTGTGCTCCTGCATCTCCCACCATGGTGGGAGGATGCTATGGTTCTGCCTTAGCCTTCACTCATGCCAGTCAGACTGTCTTGTTGCCCAGAAGTCATTTGCTGACTTCTTGGATTGTCTCTTGTTTTCAGAATACAGAGGCAACTTTTCTCTTTTCAGTTCAAAAAACCTAGTAAGTGAGTCATGCTACAGGCATGTGAATACCAATCTGATAGACTTCTACAATGAGATGACTGGCTTGGAGAATGTGGGGAGAGAGGAGGATGTTGTTGATCTTCAGTAAGGATTTTGACACTGTGTCCTGCAGCATCTTCATTGAAAAACTGATGAAGTACAGATTAAATAAGTGGACAGTGAGGTGAATTGGGAACTGACTAAACTGCTAGGGTCAAAGGGTTGGCATCAGCAGCACAAAGTCCAGCTGTCAGTGATGTGCCCCAGATGTTGGTGTTGGGTCCAGGACCCTTGCACTTCAACATCTTCATTCATGGGACAGGGCGCACCCTCAGCAAGTTACCAGACTGTACAAAACTGGGAGGAGTGGCTGATAAACCAGGTAGATGGGTGTGTTGTCACTCAGAGGGACTTGGACAGGCTGCGTCATCTCAAGAAATTCAACAAGAGGAAATTCAAAGTCCTCCACATGATGGGAAACAAATCCATGCGCACTGGGTTCTAATAGGCTGTGAAGCAGCCGTGCAGAGAAGGCCCTGGGCATCCTAGTGGACACCAAGCTGGCTGTTAGCCAGCAATGTGCCTTTGCAGCAGAGGCCAACAGCCTCCTTGGCATTCTAATCTCTGCATTAGGCAGAGCATTGCCAGCAGGTCAAGGGAGGTGATCCTTCCTCTCTACTCAGAACTTGTGAGACACATCTGGAGTGGCTGGGTCCAGTTCTGGGCTCCCCAGTACATGAAAAACATGGACTTCTTGAATAGAGTCCAGTACAGGGCCACAAAGATGGTGAAAGGACTGGAACATCTGACATACAAGGAGGGGTTGAGAGACCTGGGACTGTTCAGCTTGGAGAAGAGGAACCTCATGGAGATCCTGTGAATGTATATAAATACCTGATGGGGGAAGTAAAGAAAATGGAACCAGACTCTCAGTGGTAACCAGTAATGGGGTAAAAGGTAATGGACACAAATCAAAATACAAGAAATTCTGTTTCAACATAGAACAAACCAAAACAAAACAAAACTATAAGCGTTGTCAAACACTGGCAGAGGCTGTCCAGAGAGGTTGTGGAGTCTCCATCCTTGGGGATATTCAAAAGCCATTTGGACACAGTTCTGGACATGGGGGATTGTACTAGACCATCTCCAGAGGTCCCTTCCAACCTCAACAATTCTGTGAATAAAGTCATTGGTTCAAGCTCAGATGAGGCAAGATGAAAGTGACCTTCAGTAAGCTGGCCAGGAAATAAGCCTTACCATTTGCTGATGGCATCCGCTCAGCAGCCATTAAGTCAGCAAAACATTTTCAAAAATTGTTGTCTGAATTCAACAGTAAAAATTCTGAAAGCCTTAATTAAGCAATCATGATAAGACTAAGCCTAATCATCTTTAAAGTTTATTGTAAGGCCCACCTCTTAATCAAGGCTTTCCTACAAAGGCAGGGCTAAAGAGCACTTGACTGACTTTGACAGATGAAAGCAGCAGAAAATGGTGGGTGAGAGAAGATGAAGGAAGAAAAGTAAAAGATGCAAAATGAGAGAGATACCTTACTGACATAGAAATGCAATTAGAAGGGAACTTCTGTAATAGTAAGTCTTTTGTTTTACACCCAGATACCATGTTTACTAGCTCTATAATTATCTCAAAAAGCAGATCAATACACCTAATTACACTGAGAAAAAAACAGTTGTGGTTAGGTAATGTTCATGGAGACAACTCCACTTCTTCAGCCACGGGGACTCTGGGATACAAGGAAATGATAATGGTTCTGCCCAGCAGATGTACTCTTTGGTGGATGCTTCCTAAGAAATCCCCTTCTTCCCCCCACCACACCACTTGAAGAAAGTCAGAATCAGAACTGAGGAGAAAGAAGGGTGCATCTACTGGATCTATTGCAAAAAAGCTTCATTCACTATTCTCTGCAGGAGTCAGATGAGATAAAAAGCTGCTACAATGACTAGGGATCTATTTAGGGCTGGAATGCCTTTGCCTGTTAATTGGCTGCTCAGTTTATGAAGTGATACATGTGGAGAGAACAAAATGTCTGAATGCAAACAGTTCATATTTCCATCCAAATTTCAAATCCTCAGAACTCCTACTTAGCAGTTTTTTACTCTAGAGGCATCTAAAGTCTTTGCACACCTGTGTTTGTCAATAAAGTCCCATCAGATCAAGTGAGCTCTACTTCCCTGTATATCTGCAGACATGGTGGTGATGAAAGGAGCAAGGAGCTCACTGCTCAGGTTTTCCCCATTTCTCTTCCTAAACAAGTTTCATATTTACTTATTCTCAAATTTCATCTCCTATCCTGAACTCCATGCTACTTACAGTCGGAGGAGGAGATGGTGCCCCAAACTCTTTAGCCAGTTTCCCAGCGGTTAGAAAACCATGTTGGTGGTGAGAGAAGTTTTTCTGGGGGTGGAAGAGAAGATGTGGTTTAGACAGTGCAGGAAACTGAAATGAGGTCTTCCACATCCTGAGTCCACTGGTCACTATGACCTTTGGGTTTTGCTGCCCTTATTAAAAAAAAAAAAAAAAAAAAAAAAAAAAAAGGACTCACTTTCCACCTTGGGCTTTTAATTTGGAGATTACAAATTTACAAATTCCACAAGGTGGCTAGACCCATACGGGAAGGTGCTACAGCACTTGGCACTGTGCTACCTAACCCCCCTTTGCAGATCTGGTCCTTGGCCTTGTGAGGTTTTGTAATAACAGCCCCCACCTTTTTTTTCAGATTCATGCAATCAGGTCAAGGGGTAGGTCATCAAACTGCCTTTCCCAGAGTTGGACAGCGTGTAATTTGTGAAGTGCCTCCTGAATGGGGATCAATTACTTTCATTCTGCTTTTATAGCCCTATACTTGTTCACGTATGGATTGAGCCCATGCTTTATCATCCTTAAACAAAGAAGTGGTTGTAGCAGTCAGCAAAATGTACAAGGCTTGTCCTAAGTGATAGTGCAAACACACATGCTTCTCAGGCCACCAAATTGCTGTCTATGTCAACTCGTAAATGATTATCTATTATCTTCAATTTGGTCTGCGTCTAGACAGAAAGTGGTAACAAAAGTATGGGTTTTTTCCACAGTTTCCTCTCTGTTTCTAAAAGGAAAATATTTTTCCTATACAGCTGGAAAAGGTTGCAGGGGGGATGGGGCGAGGAGGAAAGACACTGTTTTTCAAAACATCATTCCTTCTTCAGAATGTAGTGGTTTTGCATAGCCCCTCCAGAACTGGTGAAGGCAGAGTGATCTGTAAGGTCATTTAAAAGCAGAGGATTCGGCAGCACGCCCTATAAAGGCTGGGTTTACATGGTGAATGAATGACCTGCTGCTGGGGTTCAATTTCATGGAGTGTCAAACCTCTGGTGTAAAGGTGCTTTTCCATCACTTCAGATTCAGAAGAATCTTAATATGAAAGATGAGAATGAGAGGACTGCCAGGTTGTGTGGCAGCTGTGCAAGTGAGGGAAATGCTTTTGCTGGCAATAGCATTTTCTAGTTAAAGAAAAAGAAAAAAAAGAAAAAAAAAAAAGGAAGAACAAAACCAGAAAAAGCACCCCAAAGATGATCTATTTTATATATTTTTTAATTTAGATGGATTTCCTCTCTGTAAGCTCATCGAGATGGCTGTGGATCATGGGGACATGTTGTGGGAGAGGGGAGCTCTAGTGACATTTTTGAGGTGCAGAGAAAGTGAACTAGAACTGCTGCAAAGCTGCCTGGGCTAAGTAAGATCCCAGATGTGAAACAAAAAGGGTCTAGTACAAATGGATCTTGGAATGCTTTCTGTTGTTCACTCCATGTTTTGGCTGGCTTAAATGGTTTATAGGATTGTTCTCATTTTGTTTTGCCTAAAGATCCGTTTGACTAGTGTGTTGTGAGCAAAGCAGAGATGCTCAAAGAGCATGGGAAGGGAAGAATTAAAATGCTACAACTAACAACAAAATTAAAAGGCTCATTTTAAGGAGTGCACTTGAGATTTATACAGCTGACAGACACACAAGGAGTTAAGACCTAACTTACTTCTGCTTCATTTTCTGGATGTTTTTCCTGGAGTTTGATCCAATTACCAGAGTATGTACATGGATCTCAAGACTACAGAGCTATATTCCTGCTGTGCCACTGATTCATTGTCTGACTAGAGAGCAGTCTAATCAACTTCTTCTGTCTAGGTTGCCTGCTTGTGAAAAAGGATGATATAATTATTTCACTGAGACTTAAATTCTAGACGATGGTCTGATATGCTCTGATTTAACACTGTATATTAGTTCAGAGAATATTATTATCTTCTTCCTATTCTGCAGGATAAACACAAGTCCCAGTTTTCCCTGGATCAGTCTTAGTCATTCTCCTCTTGTTGCCCCAAACTAATAGATGAATAAAGAATCCCAAATTTGCATGAGAATATTGTGTGTCACATCCTAATATAGAATCGTCTACAGATATTTGCATAGGTGTGATAAATCTAATCTGTTTTGATATCATCTTAGAAATCTTTTTTTTTCTTTTTTTTTTTTTTTTCTTTTCTTTTCCTCCTGTATTTCTTATGTGTGTATCTTAGCTGCTGTTTCTTCTCACTTCGTTGCAGCATGGCATTAACTCTGTCAGCATCTGAGACTGAAGGATGGTTTGCAATCATGAGCCATTTTTTCCTGCTGCGGGGAAGCCTTCTCTCCCTGATCCCTGCTGTGGCCTCTGTAACTCCAGTGCACCACAGCAGGATTATTCTTGGATGTGTCATCTACCCCTACATGGAAAGGGCTTCAGATCAAGAAACGCTTTGGCAAATAAGCCCTTTGTATCTGTTCTCCTGACAGAGTCAAAGTGAGAGGCTTATTGAACATCATAGTATTGGAGTAATTGGAGGGAAGAGAACACACTATACCTAACTGCAAAAAAGAGAGGTTTCTGAGTATTTAAACAACAGTACAGGAGAAAATTGGCTTTGATTAAACAGAAATATCAGAGCATATGGTAATAAGACAATGCTGGGTAAAAAGACCGGTTTGAAAAATTTTGAAAAAAAGACCGTTAACATTTTGAGAATAGTGAGTTTTGCTGTATTTCTCCTCTGGCAAATTTGCCTGGCACATTGGTGCTGCCAATTAGGTTGTCTGATCTCTGACAGACAATGAATTTGTAGCCAATGAAACCAGGAATAGCCAAGAATTTGAAAAAAATCTGTCTGTTTCTCCTTTTTCATAATAGGATAGGACTTGGATGATGGTGGATCAGATTGCTGGGTAGAAGAGGGTTAATGCGGAATGTCAGGGATAAGTTTATTACCAGTATGAAAGTAATCATGAATATATTTGACCTGGAGCAGGGCAGTACTAATGTTCTGTAGGAACCAAACTCCAAACAAATCGCATAGTCGTGTCCTCAATGGAAACCTATTCCTGAAAGATATCCAAAGGGTCCATGTGTTTTTACACATTGGAAACACTTGTAAAGTTTGTCATGCCAAGTATAATTGAACGGAACCCAACTGAAATTGTAACAGCAAAACCAGCAGCAGGAGAGGTAATTTGTAATTTCTTTAAAACATTTGTAATTTATAATTTATTAAACAACCTCTACATATATACTACCAAGAGATTCCATGTCTGCTTCATGCACTAGGGTTTCTGCAGCCTGTTGTTTGTTGCCGTCATCCTACATCCTGGGAACAAAGAGTTTCAATGCGCTTACCATGAGGTGCAAGCAGACAATCCCAACATAAACACCTGGTCATGAACATATTTCATAACACTCATAGGTCTGTAAATTGCTCCCACTGCTATCACTTTTATTCCTATCACCTTCAACTCCCCTTTTACCAAGATGCAGGAAGAACAAGGAAACTGTTGAACTTCCCTTCAGAAGTACATCTTCAGTGACAGCTCTTTCTAGAAAGAAACCATAATGTTCGAGGGTTGTCTGTGCGTTATGAGAAACACTGCCGACCTGGCACCGGTTTTCTTTGCGCTGTGCACTCCAGACAGCTGCACATGAGGTCTGGTCAGGTCTGCTCAGGCTTCATGTGGGCCAAGAGCTGGGCTACCACATTCACACAGTGCTTAATACAACAGAACTCAGGCTGTGTCTGAGCAAGCCTTCATAGCTCAGGGCCATACTGACACATTCATACCTCTTTTTAGTCAACTCAGTGCATGATATAGCAAGATATATAGTGTGTAACTCTACTACAACCAGACATCGTTCATCACGTGGGCTTATGCAAACAGTAGCTACGGCCTTACATGTTTTTTTATGAACCATGCTATTATTTTCATGGAGTTTATAAAAAATCTTCTTTTTTTCCTATCCAATCTGTGTATTTATTTTTGTGTTTAATTTTAGTCCGCCAGTATTCTCTTTTCAAGGGCTAAAGAGCTGAATCACTATTTTCTTGAGAGATCCTTGCATGAAATAGAGCAAAATAGCTTTCCAGTTTAGATACAGTTTTTCTGAAAGTACTAGCAAGCATAACTCTTCAAGATGCCCCTTGCATTTGCCTGATTGGCATCAACATTTTCAAAGGATATTCGTAAAGGATAACTTTAGCCTGGAGGAGGCCTATTTCTCTTCAGGCAGTGAAGAAGGTCTCCTCCCAGGTGTGACTGTGTTGGGTTCTCAATGGCCCAGAAAAGAACCACTGACTGTAGACGGAAACCTGGACAGTCTTTCTGGGCTGAAGTGAGCTTTTGTGCATATGTTTAGTTGGCATCAAGCTTAAAGACACAATTTTGATGTTTAGTCCTGGAAAAGAAGGGGCCAGAAGTAGATACGATCAGCCTGGGGGTGTTACAACCCCATGGAGAACCATTAAGGCGTGAAGGCAGCATAGGCAGATCCATCCCTCCTACTTCTGCAGTGCACCACGAACGAGATGCGGCAAACACATCTGCAGGGAAGAAGCCATGTCTGAAATATGACATGCTCATACCATTCAAGCAGAGAGCAACATGTAGGTGGTCATTCATTTGCCGTAAACAAGGGAAATTCTGAGGTTGCTCTACTCTGGAGGCCAGTCTCACCACATTGGCTGTAAGCAGATTTGTGAAGGGAGTGAAGAGCTTCTCATATTTCTTCTTGATGCTCTGTGGCTGTCTGAGGCACACCTAGGGATCTGACCTATCTGTTTATCAGGGTTTCTTTGTGCTGAGGCAGCGTTTCTGCCTCCCACCGCAAAAAAAAAAAAAAAAAAAAAGTCTTAGGGATTAGGTGAATCTCATTCACATTGATGACCATGATAACTCTTCTCCATTCAGAAGAAATGTAAGAGGCAATTAAATGTCTTTCAGAAACAAGACGTGTGAAACAGCAAGAGCCATCACTACATACAATGTGTGATGACCTGCGTTAGGCTTCTGTACCCACAGGTAAATATGTATGTATATTTGTGTCTTAACACATGAGTATTGCTATATACAGAGTTCACATGGAATTATGAAAAAAAAAAGCTAAATATCCATTTTCATGGTTGTTCAACAGGGGCTGAAAGGTGGCGTTTATCAATTGCATTTAAAATATATTTCAGGAACTACTATATTTTATGCACTGATGAATATCAAATCCTTTTCTTTAAATATAGACCTAACTTCCATCTCTAGGATATAGCTTGATTGGAAAATTATTTTAAATAGATTGCACCGATCTGTTCCAGAAACATTATGCTCATATGAATGGAAAATTGTAAGCACGATAACACACAGAAGAAACAAAACAGTAAGGCTGTTTGCTATATATACACTACAAAAAACAAATTCTTGGATTTGACATTTCAAGATTCTTCTTTTCCCATCTTTTCACCAGAACTTCCGTTTTTTCCAAGCTTGTTCCATACCCTGCCCTGCTTCAGGACCAACACAGGAGATGTTCCTTGGGCTGAATTTCTTCACACTCACTCCTCTATATTGTTACGACATATTCACATTTTTTTAAGGCTGCCAACTCTTCTTTGGACATATCTGAATTGGCCAGTCTAGGTCCCCACTTGTGAACAGGTGTATGGAAACACCAGTGTTGCTTTCCAGTCTCGTGCTATACGTATTGAACCATAAACGCTATGTGTCCCGTGGTTAAACCACAGGAGCAGCGTCTGTCTTGTCATCCCTGTGAGATTCTGCAAATCCAGCCATCTCACCTCTCACAGAGAGTGAAAGGGGCTTAAATAGAGTGAGGCCAGAGCAGGAGAGCACCTGTGTTTGTATTGACCTTAGAGTATTTTAAAAAATTAATAAATAAATAGAAAACTCTGCTGAATTCAATCATGAGTTAGCAATGGTGTAAGTTACACATCGTATATCTGTCGGTCAGGAAGCAGGTGTATGTGGGTGTAAGTGCCAGAGCTGTTCGACTTGCAGCAACTTGGCATTTAGTGGGAGTGCAGTATGAGTGTTACTTATACTCCCAGATATGGAAGAAGGAACGGGGGGATGCAGCAAAGCAATCAGGTAACGGAAGGGTTAAGCAAGTTTGCAGCATCCACTCAAAGACAAGTTTCTCCAGGATACTTGCATATTTCCCTGTTTTTCTTTTCTTTCTATGCTCACAGGCTCGGATCTTCTGCTGATTTCAAGGGGGCTGCTGTTACGCTCAGCTTTTCCCCTGTTGAACTGACAGATAGAACACCCACAAGATATTTTGTGAGCAGACACAAGTTTGCTCCTCCTGTGCTCTGAGCCGGCCAGATGCAAACTGGCCTCAAACCAGGAGCCATGTAGCTGCACTTTGCAGGCACACAGCCCAAGCTAATAAGCCTTGCTGAGAAGGCAGGATATATTTGTTCAGGCTCAGCACTGTGCTACTGCAGCTACACAGCCTCCACTTAGCTCTGGGTGCAGGCAGCGCATGCTCGTGGCTGCCTGGACTGCAGGCAAAATGAGGTCTCCTCTGCTGCTGAAGACCAGGATCGACACCACCTGCGCCAGAAACAAGCCCCATCCCTTGTTTCATACATGTAGGCTGAAGCACACAATTGGTGCTTTAAAATAATTTTAAAATTATATCAATAATTGGTGATGCCACTATGGAAAAAAGATGAATTGTCTGAAAGGTGTAGAACTCACCAGAATAAATTGGCTTTTTTGTCTCAGAATCCAGTGGGTCTCTGACATTGCTTTTTAAGATGGATATCTTTTCAAAGACTTTTTTTTTTTTTTTTTAATGTAGCAGGAAGAGTGCACAAAGCTTGGTCCAGGTTTCAGGAAACCCTCATAGCAGGAGGTCAGGAAAAAAAATCTAGAAATGCTCCATACCCATTTTGTATATATGGGGTAATCTTTTGTGCCTCCTGAATCATCTCAACAGCCTTTTGAATGTTCTGTGCGCTCTGGCATAAATAATCACCTGTAATCAGGGATGCTGTGGGTGTGGGAAGAGCAGCAAAAAAAAAATCCACCTGAAAATCCCCATACTGACTCTGAGAAGGAGGAGGGAAATTGAGGGAGATCTCCAAAGGTTTGAAAATGCATGTAATAAGCACTTACATTTTTCAGTAGATTTGCCCGTCACTAGTCAAAGGTCTTATTCATGTATCACGTGTATTTTCCCTGAGTAAAAGTGTCTTTTCTTCTGGAAGTTGCATCTCGTTTTAAATTGCTGCCAACTCTGATCAAAACCACCTACGCAACAATAGCAAGCTTTTTTTTTTCCACCTCAGCCTTAGTTTTTCTTTTAGGATTGCTGAAAATTGCACACAAGCAATTCAATAGATAGAGATAAAAAGAATTTAAAATAACAAGGCCCATAACCCATACATTTGTGTTTCTGTGCTCCAGTGCCATTTCTGACAGAGACCTGAACATTTATCCAATGGCTAAGGTGTTCTTCCGCTGTTACATGGATATTTCACAGCTGCGTTAGAAGCCTTCATTTCACTGCTAGTGTTGTATCAGGTTTATTCAATTTTTCTGCATGGAGTAATGTCATCAGCAGCAAATTATTTTTACAATTCCCACAAGAAGCTGTTGAGGTGTCAGTAAAGTATATCACACTACTATTGTGCACCATGTAATAAAGCTCTTCAAGTATCTTAAAGAGGAGTAGGTGGGATAAAAGTGTAGAGGACAGTGGCTGTCCTGCCTGCTTTAAGTGATGGGATAGGGTGGCTTTCCAGCCATAAAGTGCAGCAAGGAATAACTCTGCTCGTAAGGCATGACTTCCAGTACATGGGGTCCACTCGGTTCATATAATGCACCAATTTTGTACACCACCTGAGCATTCACACCTCTTTGCTTGTGCTCTTCTTTTTGGATTTTTTTCCTGCAGTCACCACTTGCCTGAGGACCTGCCACTCTCAACCCCTCCTCCAGGCTTATGGTTGAAGAAATTTTTTGAAGACCTGCATCTGTCTTACCCTTTTCAAATTAAGCTCAAAGTGCCATTTTTTGTCCTATACTGAACAGATGACTTGGGTTATTCCTGTAATTTTCATCGGGAGGGATGGGAGCATTCATATTTAGCCTGCGTTTGCCCCAGCAGTCACCCAGCATGGGCTGGAGATGGGTGAAATTTGGCAGTGGTCGAGGATGTCCAAAACCGCAGTTCTACCTGAGTGCTGAAGTCTCCTGTTGAATTTTGCCACAGAGGATTACTTTGCTAAAAAAACAGCCTTGAAAACCTGTGACCAACTTTGTCGTGATCAATGCTGAGGATAGTACCATTTACTGCAGTGTAAGTAGAGCTGCACAACACATTGTATAGGAAAGCTGATTAACAGTCTCCTGATTTACAAACAATGAATCTTACTTTTATTCTCATGTACACTGGTTTTATGTCAGTGTAACTCTATTGATAGGGGAGGTTACTCCTGATTTATACCAATCCAGAGCATCCGGGCTCCCTTATGCCAGCTGTTTTCAGAATGCTCCAGAATAAGTTATCTAAACTAATTTCCTCCCCGCCAATTTCTTTCCTCTAACTTAAAAAGAATGATTGCAGAAACTATATTTTTTGTTGGATTGTTCTTTCAGTGTTGTCTGCAGTTAAGAACCATCTCACTAAACAAGCTGTAATTACTGCAAATTGTAGTAAGCAGTGACAAGTGGCATGCTTTGGTAAAGCTGGCTAGTGTTAAGATGGCCTTTAAGGACATTAAATAGTGAATTTATTACTTTAAACCATGTTACTTCAGGTTTGAGAGTACTCAAAACATGGAACACAGCTATTTCATGTAGTGTAGAGTGGACACAGGTAATGAAGTGATTTATGGGAACATACAAGTATGTTGCCATGCAGCTTGTGTGCAGTCAACCCCTGTGGAAAGCTGCCATAGCCATAATGTGCTCTTGAAGGGGGTCTGTGTTTAGCTGTCTGTTCCTGAAGCTTCTAGGAAGCAAAGGAGCTTGAAGTAGCGCCATTATTTGTAGAGAAAGGCTGAGTTAGGCCATTTGTAGATGTTTTTGACATTTATTACTCATACTTCTCCTTTTTTGAACTTAAGGCCTATAAAGTTGTACTCTCAGGAAAGTACATTAAGTTTACAGAGAGAACTTAGGAAATATGCTCCCAGCAACATTATTTAAACACTCTAAAACATTTCCAAAATATTTTGATGGGAAGTACATCATTCGCTGCGAGGTGGCGAGGCGGGTGTAGGGACTGGGTCACCTAACCGCTGTGCATCACGTACGAGTTGACTGAGGAGCCCTCAGCTGAGCACCAAACTATCACCAATCTTCTCGCAGCAAGTCTCTGTCTGTGCGCATACTGACCACAAAAGTTATGATGTTACTGCACATCCCTCCAGTCAGCAGACTTCTACACACCTATGTTTGTCTAGTACATAAACATGGCATTAAAACATCTGTAGAGCTGTGCATAAAGGCCAGTAAGTCAGTTAGGAAGTGCCAGAAGGCAGGTTGTTCACTGTCCTTAATCTTACGTTAACTCACACTTTTGCAGCTGGCCTATGGTGATTTCTAAAGAACCTTGGTTAGGTTCATTAGAGCAGCCCTAAAAGAGATAGGCCATTAAGTCTGTGATTTCTGAATAAATTTCTAAATAAATAATTTCCCACAATGAATATTCATCGAATAGGCAGAAAAAAGGGGAAGCATTTTAATCTTTCTTCAGTAATGAAATCAGAAAATCATCTGAGATGAGGAAATGACTGTCTAAAACTGGGTATGTTGTCTGGGACCGTGCTCAGTGGTGACAGACATTTTCAGGAGCCTGAGAACATCCCAGCACAATGCAGGGGAAAACAGCAATCTTTGGTTTCTTAACTCCACCTCTGCTCCGATCTTGGGTTTGGTATGTCAGTGTAATTATTTGTTCTGTGACAGAGACTAAACATAGAGCAATTCTTCCCTTTTACCATTTGCCACAGTAGTGGCAATCTTGGAGTCATATTCCTTCTGTTGTGATCATTGGCTTTTAATTTTCTCTTGGTGTGAGAACTTTTGAGGACATCTGAGGCGTACAGCTTCTCTTCCAATCTAAACTTCTCTTTCAGAAAGTTTTTCCCTTGCATTGGTTATGTCCTGCCCCTTCCATCATAGCTCCTTGGAAAATACACCTCCATAGAGCAACACAGGTTCAGGAGGCATTTTTAACAGAGCCTTCCGGGAGCATGTGCTCAACCAGTGAAGCTCCCATAGTTACCCCAGCTTTAACACTTGAAAAGTCTTCACACTTTTGAGAGTTCTGTAAGAAAAGAGCGGGTGCACTTTACTTTGACAAAAGCAAAACCTTCTTCTGCTGGACTTTTTGCCAGTATGAACTTTTTGCTTAAATGTGATTGAATCTGAGCTTCTGTGTGCTACCTGGCAAAATACTACAGGAGGGAGCATTTTAATGGTATTACCCATATAAATGCAGAATATGTAAAGTATAAGATATAATGAATGTCAGAAAAAAAGGAGCAAATTTAGAAGAACATTGTGAAGCATTGTTTCTAACATACTGTGCAATGTGTAGCTATAAAAAGTTTTCATCCTGCTCATCGCTTTAAATATACTTGAGTTACACTTGAAATGAAGATATAATGTCAAAGGTATGAAGGATTTAGGAGGAAATGCACCACTCCAATATATATTTCTAATCCCTTATTTATTTTACTTATTGATTAGAAATGCTTATTGAGTTGTGCAAGCTCCAAGAGTGCTTCATTACACAATAAGCGCTGGCTAGGAAATGTCAGTACTGATCTGCCTTGAATCTTTTCATGTCATTCTAATCCTCCTCCAAATGCTTTCATAAGCTTCATCTCACTCTGTGTTATTTAACTGAAGATCTTTTTTTATAAAGCAGTTTATCATGCTCAGCAATTGTTTGAGTGAGGGATCTTGGCCAGAATAAAGCATAGCATACATTCTGCAAGCACCTGAAATGCTGTATTTGCATGTTATTAGTAAAATGTTCAATGTAGTCGTGCCATTACTCAGCTTGCCAAATGGATTTATGAGGAACAGAGGGGAGACCCTAACTTCTGAGCCCTGAAGAAACCAAAATAACATCTGTCCTCCAACAGCACCAGGTATCATTTAGGAGGGAAGAACACTGAAATGAATGATTTTCCTCAACACTGTGTGGGAGATTCCTCCCTTGGAAAGCTCTCCTTGTCCATGGCAGCCATGAGAAGAGCAAGATTGACTGGCATGGCTTCCTTTTCACACATTACAACAGTTCTGGCCATGTACGTTCAGCATCTTGTTATTTTTGTTTGCTCCATTCTCATAGCATTGGAGCCATTTTTTAAATTTTTTTTTTTTTTTTTTTTTGATGCTGTGTGTGTCCTGAATGCTTGTTTGAGCTAATCAGAATGAAATTGTTCTCATTTGGAATGAATATTTACAGAGAGTAAGCTTTAAGGGTTAAGTCAGGATTTGGGTTTATTTTCTTTTCTTTTTCCTTTGTCAGAGTGTTAAATAGGCAAAATCAAGTTAAAAATAGTACTAAACCAGTTATTGCTTTGTTGATTGCATTTTGTGGCCAGTATCACATGCAGAAAAAAGGCTCTTTAGAAATAAACAAAATCTGGAATTTTGCTGGTAGATCTTATAGCTATGTGAAAAGGAAAAAAAAATCTGAGTACCCACAACCTTCACCATGGAGGAGGTGAATCCCTAGGCTTACCTGAAGAAAACAGCACAACTGGCAATGTCTGCTTCAAGGTATATGAAAATTGTCTGATATAACAATTGTATGCAGCATAGCTTTTTGTCTGTCTTCAGATGCCTAAAGGTGTGGATTAAAGAGGAACCCCTGCATTTCAGGATGATGGGAACAGAACTGTCATTCCATTCGTAGTCTCAGATCATATATTCTTTTTGGTCTTGGGAAGCAGTCATGCAGCCTCCATTTACAAAGTGTATTTATCAGCTATTTTCTGATAAAGCAACATTTTATTAGAAAATGCCAGCTCATCAAACCCATACTACATGATTAAAATTACTGAAATAAACTTTACCTTAACTCATGTAGCATTTTCATGAAACTGTTGCTTACACACCTGGAAAATTACTTCATCACCAGTGTTGTGGTTTAAGCCCAGCCAGCAACAAAGCACCATGAAGCTTCTTGCTCACTCATCCCCCTGCGGTGGGATGGGGAGGAGAAAATATAAAGAAACGCTCGTGGGTCGAGACAAAGACAGGGGGGGATCACTCACCAGTTACAGTCATGGGCAAAAACCAGACTCAACTTAGGAAGAAAATAAAATCAATTTCATTTACTACCAATCAAATCAAAACAAGGATAATAAGAAGTAAACCCAAACCTGAGAACACCTTCACCCCACCCCTCCCTTCTTCCTGCCTCAACCCCACTCGCAGTTTTCTCTCCCTCCTCCACCCCAGCAGCGCAGGGGGATGGGGAATGGGGGTCGGGGTCCGTTCTTCATGCCTTGTCTCTGCTGCTCCTTCCTCCTCGAGGGGAGGACTCCTCACTCTTCCCCTGCTCCACCGTGGGGTCCCTCCCATGGGAGACAGTCCTCCATGAGTTTCTCCATCGTGGGTCCTTCCCATGGGCTGCAGTTCTCCACGACCTGCTCCAGCGTGGGTCCCTCCCACGGGCTGCAGTCCTTCAGGCACAGCCTGCTCCAGCGTGGCCTTTCCCATGGAGTCCTGGCCATCTTGGGGGGCATCTGCTCCCCCGCTCCCCTCCACGGGCTGCAGGGGCATCCCCTCCTCCCCTGCTCCTCCTCCTCTCCTTCCTCACTGACCTCGGTATCCACAGAGGGGTTCCTCTCACAATCCAATCCCCCGACTCACCACAGGTTCCCCTTCTTAAACCTGTTCTCCCAGAGGCATGACGACCATCGTTGATGGGCTTGGCCTTGGCCAACGGCGGGTCCAACTTGGAGCCAGGGGACCTCCAAGCAGTCTCTCACCAGAGACACCCCTGCATCCTTTATCCCGCTACCAAAACCCCACCACACAAACCCCAAAACAACCAGCTTTATAGGTCCTCACTCTTGAGGTGTGTTTGGTGGACTTTTCCTAAACCAAGAACTCAGTGCTCTGAGAAATTTCCAACAGATAACCCAAAAAGCATTTGATCATCAGCCTGTCCATGGTCCTTTTGGTCAATCTGGCTGGTAGCCCCAGATCCTCTGAGGTGGATAACCACTTTTAGCACTAGTGAAAAAGACAAGCGTATCAAATTTTACTGAGCAATTGCAGGGTCTGGGGAGACATTTTATTTCAGTCACTTTGTTTCATTGCTCAAATTAATAAAAAATGGTTTTAGTGTGATTTCAACCAAATGATATTTCAAAAAGAAACAGCTTTTCTTGCAAATTGGAAACCAAGATTTCTAGGCAGGTCTGCCTAGCACCAGGTGGTCTCTACATACTACTGTGACAGTAACATGTTCAAGTTGCCCCAAGTTCACATTGCCTCAGTGTTTGTAGTATTCCCCAGATGAATATTAAAGAAATATTTGCACTTATTAGAATGTGTGAAGACAGAGGTAGCATTGTTTAATTATCTAGAGCAATTGACAAGTTTAGTAGGACCATTGCATTTATTATGGCTTTCTCATAATTGTAAATATTATTTGCAGAAATACAGGGCAGCTTATCCAAAACCTAGGATTTAATTTTTTTTCAGTAGAACACATCATCATCATGTTATATTTTATAATGCTTTATACTACAGTTGTGCAGTGTGTGCTGACAGATATCCACAAGTTAACAACTCTAACTAGACTGTAAGTATGCAGATAAAGGCAACTTGGGATTGTTTGTCATGATAAAATGATTCAGATTGTTTAGACGGATGAATGAAACTGTCTTGGCAAGGGGCATTGTTGCTTCCACGTACTTGAATAAACTTCTGCACGCTATCTACAATGTTTGATTACATTCTGACTGTGATTAAATTTGTCACACAAAGTATTTGATCTACAGTTTATTATACATTTGTGATGATGTAATCGATGACAGGCTGCAATGATGGTGGGTCAGGTGCTTCATTATGAAGGCTCTACACATGGAAGGATACACATTTGAGCACTGGGAGCAAAGGGTTGAAACTCATAAGTCCAGCTTTGCTCAAGGCCAGTTCTTACTGACAACTAAAGAGAGACCCACAAAGAAAGGTAAACCACTTAAATTGTTTAGGTGCCTCCAAATTTAGGCAGCACTGGAATAGACTTTTTTAATGAATCCAGCCTATAAGCCCTCTGTATAGACTGCCTTCTATAAAAAGAGAATATCATTCCTCCATCTCACAAATATATTAAACAGTGAGAAATGTTTATCTACTGTGGTAAAGTATGTAGAGGTTGGAGGATTGCAATACTCAGTCATCACTGAATAGATGATCCTGCCTCAGATAGCTGTGCTACTGTTGGTGCTTCTCCAGCAACCACATTGCAAGAGGGGAAAAATGACCCATTGCCTAACAGTTTAGTTGCACTTGCCTTGTTTATGTTATACTGTTTCAAATTTAGAACAGAACTCTGCATACATTTACCCATTATTAATCCTCCTAATGTAGGCAGTTCCAATGAGTTAAGCATACAAGAGCTTGCAGTGTCCATCTGTAAAGAGTTCCCAAATGGATGCCTTATTTGTAAATAAATAAATTAAATACATCCCATATTTCAATAAATTTAATATGTTTGTTCCTATTATATAAGTCTGAGCCTTGGGAATATCATCAGGGGGTTCCTATCTCTTCACATATTGTGCCATAGTCTCAGCTTTTTAACAAAAGCTGTCACCATCATAACATGTATTTATTACAAGAAACAAGAATGAGGCAAAAATGATTGTAAGAAGTTGAACAACCTCATAATAACCTTCACAGGGAGATGATCTGCAGAAATAACATCTCCTAAACACAGTTTCTCAGACTGCCCCTTGATTTCTCCATTGCAGTAAACAAGCAGGTTTTACCTTACGTTCAACTGGCTGTGGGTCCCCCCCACAGACTTTGTCCCACAGAAATATAATTTAAACTGAAGAAAAAGTTTGATTAAGTAATTCCATTCATCTCTGAGAAGGCAGATTAGGCAAAATGGCTCTGCAGAGGTCAGCTTCATTGTCCATCTGACTACTGGCGTCCTCTTCAAGGACTGACCAAGTTTCAGTATTCTTAGGCATCTGGAGTGTCAGTGCATTATAAGATTGTAGAGGAAATAAATAGAATTAAGTATGTCTAAAAAAACCTAAACCATGCTGTTGAAACTAACTTTGCGCTAAGCAGGTTGATTTTCAACTGCCCAGGCTCAATATGGTCCTAAGCTGTAGCAACCCAAGCTCAAAAACACGCAGAATTCCCAATAGCTCTGGGTCTTGCCAGCTTTTGCTTGCTCCATGAACAAACACTCGCCAAGGAAAATTCCTCTGACCCTCTCTTCACCTCCTGGCTTCAGGACCTCACTTTCCTTAGGGAATAATGTCAAGCTGAAATGCAACACTCAGGTTGTTTGTTTGTTTGTTCATTTGTTTGTTTTTGTGAAGCAAGATGAACACTAAGCAGTGTATGCCTTATCAATATTGAAAATACAGCACCTAAATGGGTGCTTTTATAAAAATGGGACTCATGGCAAAACTGCAGAACTAGCAGCAAAATTTTCCCGCAGGAGCACTGAGAGCAGCTTATTCAGTTGTCTACCCACTAGACAAGTGGAGATTTTGGCTGCCCTTCTAAAGACACCCCCATTTTCAACTCGCCACCACTCCCATCCAACAGTAGTGCCTTCAGTAAGGAAAGTCCAATAACCATTGTCTGTTTCATGGGAGGAAAGGGAGGGCGTTTTCGGTGGAGGACCCTCAGCAGTGGAATTAATTTCTTTGTTGGTCCAACAGAGCTCGAGTGTCCCGACTTTCAGGGCACATCGCCAGCTGAAGCCTTCCTAAGAAAAGAGAGTAAATATGATAGGTTAAGCCCTTGTTCTAGGAGGAACTGGCAGTGGCTCATATGATAAAGGTTGCCTAATACTTTCCGTTATAAATGCCTAAACCTTTCCATTATAAGCACATATTTTGAGAAGCTTTCGGTCTACTACTTGAACCATGATTATTATACTTCTGATTATATTCATATATGTATATATTTTCTTTTCTTTCCTACCCTCTTTTGATGGCAAAATGTGAATTGATATTGATGGGCAAGGATCCTGTTGTTAGGTTTTTCACTTAGTATTATTAATAATGATGTGCATTTTAAGGCCTTTATTGCTGAAGGTGATATACCTCAAGAACAGGAAGCAGGCAAATTTGGTACCCCTTGAGATGTGCACCAGCCACTTTTGTAACCAAGGTGCCAAGAGAGGTAACTAAGCCAGTCAGGTTGTGATCCATGGGAATGGTCCTCATGGTACGAAATGCATATTAGTTAAAAAAAAAGCCTATGGACACTTACACTATATGAGAACCAGGTGATCTCATCTGGAAAAGAAACTGAGTGGCATGCCTATCTTCTTTGTTTCCCTCTATTTTCAACGTTGTCCTGGTCAACAATATCATGGTTGACATTGTCCTGTCAACAATGCAATTGCTCACCACCCACTGACTGGTGCCCAAGCAGCGATTGGCCCCTCCCAGCCAACTCCCCCAGTTTATATACTGCACATGACATCCTATGGTATGGAATATCCCTTTGGCTTGTTCAGGTCAGCTGTCCTGGCCATGCTCCCTTCCAGCTTCTTGTATACCTGCTCACTGGCAGAGCATGGGAAACTGAAAAATCCTTACCTGAGTGCAAACACTACTTAGCAACAAGTGAAACATCAGTGTGTTACCAACATTCTCAAACTAAATCGAAAACACTCTGTACCAGCTACCAAGAAGAAAATTAACACTATCCCAGCCAAAGCCAGGGCAAACATATATTATTTTTCTGCCTGCTTGTATTTCCTAGGCAGATCATACTGTTCTATCCACCACACTGGACTGAAAGATCTTCAATTTGTGAAAAATAGACCCATGTTCCAAGGAGGTTTGGGCTCCAGGAAAAAAGGACTACTGGAAAATCTTTCCAGTGTTTAGAAAGGAGGGCTACAGCAAGATGATGGGAATAAATATTCAAAGCCATTTCATCTTTATTTCTAGAGTCTGTCCTCTTTCTTTTACTGGAGGAACTCCCCTAGTCCCAGAAAAAAAACAGCTGTATATTCTGCAAGGTACAGTTTATGTGCCCCTAGGTCTTACAAGAAATGACAGTGTCCTTCTTTCACAATTCTTCTGCTAGCATTAGTCCAATACTTCCCATGATCAGAGGGAGGCAATCACAGCAACCCATGAGTGGCCTCCTGACATACATGAACGCTCATAAGAGAATACTTTCATTCACAGTCCATTTTAGGGCTAAAGTTGAGCAGACGCCACCGGTACCTCTATTTCTATAGCTTTATGAAATAATGTAGAAACTTTGCAAAAAAAATCATTCATTGAATAATTTTTTTTTTTAATTTAATGTCTGAGCTAGCATATTTATAGCGTTCCATAAATAAAACGACCATGAAACAAAAATAAACACAACACTTGAAAGTAAATCAGGCCAGTGGTTTGGTGGCAACTTTAGAAGTGGGTAGTGGGCATATTGTATGGATTGATGTTTATTTATGTTTGACACCCTCAGTCCGGAGGTAAGCTATAAAATATATTATTTCTTCAGAGGTTGGTTTCATCAAATATTCAGACATGAGGTTTACTGAGGTAACTGTCCCAGAGTCAGTCATGGTAAACATTGGGATTAGAATCTACATAATTTTAAATGTTTCCGTTACGAATTCATTCCAGGATTCAAAGATGCCATAAAGTGGACATAGGTGATTTCCACAAAAAATAAAAGATTTTCCTGCACACGCACGCGTACATACACACACACACAAACACATTTAGGTTTTGTACTGGGTATTTTCAGCCAAATGGAAAACTCATGTTTGCATCCCAGACACTTTTCTGGTTGTCTGCAACCTCTGACTGAAGCAGAGGCAGAACAGTCTTTTTTTTTTGTTCCTGCAGGTTACTTTTGCCTAGCTCGAGGGCTAAATTTTTTAGAAATTTCCTACTATTTTGAGATTATTTTCTATATTTGTCAACTAGTTCTTAAAATTGCAAGATTACACCCAATGTACTTTGCAAAAAAATGCTCATCAAAAAGAAAAGACCTTTAATTCCAGTTGCTCCTGGTCTCCACAGCAACATGTCCAGATTCATAAAAATCTGAATTAACCCAACTTGCTAAAGATTCACCCCATTAGAGGAGAACTGTATCACTGCAAACTATGCTAGGGAAAATTGCATGTGGGTTAATCGTACTTTAAGAAGCACTGAGTTTAGCACATCCATGCTACTGCAACCCTGGGTTCATTTCTGCCACAGCCATACAGTTTTCCCAAAAGCCAAGTTCAGAGAGGCATTTGGGTCTACGGGAGATATAGGGAGATGGTGGAGAAGACCTGGTGTTCATGGCATTCATGGAAAACAAAACAAAATGAGGTCATCTAATAGCTCTGTTGAAGAGAGCATAGTAAATTAATATAGCTGAAAGATTGGTGAGTTCTGTCTCATTTTCTGAAGAAAATGTTGCAGGCAATACTGAGGGGCCAGGGCAGCGCTTTCTGCAGTTGCCTCCCCCCGGGATCTTACAGGGTGCTGGATCAGGCCCTAATTATTTGCTTCCAGAGACAGGCAGCCTGGATGCTTTCAGGCTGCACTTCCCCAGCAGAGATGCTCATGCTTTTGCCTCCTCAAAAGGCCTCTTTTGCACGCAGACAGGGCCATCTTTGATCTCAGCTGGGGGTCCACTGTTAACTGCTGCTGGGAAGCGGTTTCAAATCAGCAGGTCAACCAGATCTTTTGAAGATAAAGCCATTTATTCAGCAGCTAGAACAGCAACCACAGGCAGCCAGAGGAGCATAAATTTTATGTCTGGTGTTGGCCATTAAAACAGGGCTTTACTGTTTGTGGTCTCGAGCTGACTCAGTAGCACCATTGGAGCGGTGCGGTGATAAATGCGTATTCATCGCCGTTGTATAATTTCGTTATTGAAGGACGCGTTCGGCGTGGCTGCTTGGGGGCGGACGTGTGACTGCAGGTCCGTCCTGGCGCCATTGTGTCACTCGGCATAAGAGGGGTGGGAAGGCGAGGGGGCCGTGGTGACAGCTGTGATGGATCTGCCTGAGCCGGAGGAATGGACGTTTTCACCCCAATTTATGGATCTTACAGACAAGCAGCTCGGGGGTTAACATGTGCTGGCCTCTGCTGCAAAAATTTAGGAAAGAAGGTAAACGTACCCGTATCCTGGACTGAAACTCTACTAATTAAGCTACCAATGCTTCAGTGAAGACTTTCAACAGCACCAAATATTCTTATAATGTAGGTGATGGCATATCTGTGCCAGAAACATAGGGTCAGATGCTCACTTGGTTTGTCTCCAAATTAAGTTGAGTACAGCTGCATCGTGAGCATTTATCCCTTATTGCTCAGAATCAGGATATAACCATGATTTATAGAAAGAAGTGGCATTTTAAATAGTTACCATGAAGCTTGTGTTTTGATTCTTGGCATAAATGGCTTAAATGTGTAGCTCTCGAAGGCAGTCTTACATATTTGTGAAGTTCTAAGATGAGGTGGCTTCTAAGTGTGCAATATTTAGTAACAAAATAAGGCAGCTAGTCTTCTGGGATTTTTTTTCTTCTTGTTTATTTTTTTTTCCATGAGTACAAGCCAGATGTGAGAGCCTGAGAAAGACTGTACTATCTTTTCAACCCTTGCCATAGGCCAAAACCATTCAGTCTTTAAGCAGATTACATCCTGTGGAAAGATACTTTTGCATGCTAGACATAGTGTTAATCCACAAGAAGATTATAAAAACTGGTAAATGAGCAGTGAAAAAAAAAAAACCCTTCCCATTCGGATTGTATGTTTTTACTACAATCAGGAAAGTAAAGCAGGGCTAGGAGGAAATTAGGATTCTCTGCAGGTACTGTTAGTTTTGGAAGGTAGCAAGCGCATGGCCATGTCATTAGAGACTGTATTTTTGCAGTCCTCAAATCCTTTAACAAAATTACATTTGGCAAGTGGAAGCACAGTGTCCCCTAAACACACAAATATCCTTTCGGTGGCTTTTCCAAGGTGATGTTTGAGAGTGCTCTCTCGCTGTTTGGCGGTCCTGTTCCACCAGCAAGGTTTAATGGAAGTTCAATAAAAAGCATATTCTGATGTTCTGTAACATGAATGTAAGAAAACCTGCTGTTGTTGTGGTAAACGCACTGTCCACAGATTTATTAGGAATGGTCTCATTCCTGGAAGCACCAGCTATTCCTGTAACTTACCACCACCAAGTTTTTTAACCATATTCTCCTTTCACGCACACATTACAGAACGGAAAGCCGTGTCTGTGCTCCGGCCGCTGGGATCGGTTCTTCGTTTGTTATTGGATCGTATCATTTTACAGTTTGTCTTGTGTAAAGGGCAATGCAGAAAGCTGCTGAGAGTTTAGCTTCCCACGCCTGTTGTTAACGGCTAAGCTTTGTAACTGTAAAGGGCTTGCTTTAAAGTTTGCATAGAAGTCATATTTTAACGTGTAATAAAATCTACAATAAATCACTGAGGCAAGGAGAAAACAGGGAAAAAGGATGACAGGGAAAAGAAATTTTCTTTGCTCCATCTCCCTGTGGACTACTGGTATTTTTAGAAAGGGTGGGAGCAGGACTGTATCAAGAGCGGGTACAGTGTGCACCCATTCCTGGAGCATCGTGCTCCAGCCCAGTTCCAGGTACTCCATGTACTTCGTGGAGGAACTGTGTGTCAGCTGTGCAGACAGAGGAATGAGTCAAATGTGTTTCTCATCTTTTAAATCTGTATTTGACAGCCTAAGTTGACTACAATACACAGTGGTCATCCAAAAAACTAGTTCTGGCTGTGACTTGAGAAAACTTTTGAGAAAAGTTGAGTTTCTTTATCCGGTATCATCACAATTAACATGAAACCATATCACAACATGCAATTACTGCGTGTAATGTTAGAGTTTTATAATGGTAGCTCTCAAATTCCCTTCTTCTTCTTTCCTGATTTACATGTTTTCTCTTTCAGCATCTAGCTTAGTGAAGAGTGAAACCTTCAAACCACCAAGGGGAAAACATGGTGTGTTCATGCCTCCATATTTAAGAACCGATCTATGAGTAGAAGTGTGAAATCAATGACATCAACAGCAAAATACTCCAAGTGCCACTTTCTTTTCTCTGTTTTGCATTTTTGCATATAATCAAGGCTAGAATTACTGATTTCAAGATACCACCAAACACCTTCTTACAAAGGTATCTGGTATATTGACAGGTTGTTAATCTGAGTTGCCATGTTGACATTTCCTAGATAGTAGAGGAACAGTATCAGGAGTGAAATAAATTTATCCAGGAAGACACTCTGACATGCTTTTAGTTTATGTTTGACAAAACAATAGTATTTTATTGCAAAAAGTCCCTTTATGTTTATAAAAATCCTGATGTGTTTTATACTGCTGCTGTATCTCATACTTTCCACATTTTTTCATTTGATGTTTCATTCTGGTTTGTGTTAGGATACCATAAATTGTCCCTTGAATTAGTCCAGCTTCAGAGCTTTTAACTGCTGTTACTAATGTAAGAAATATTACCCCATTCATAAATCATATTTCAATTGGGACAAATTAATTTCTTACCTCTGAATCTGTAAAACATTCTGAAAGTTTAGCATCTACTCCTTACAATGCTGTGTTGTCTTTTGGATGAGACATAAAGATGTGAAAGTGCTTAGAAAAGTAGTAGTCTTGTGACTTTTACCTTTCTTCCTTGATTTAAGCTTTATTTGTAGAGACCAGACAAAAAATTGAAATATTGGATGTAACTGCTACTCACAATTCTCACAAATCTTCAGAGAAGCATTTCATATTCAAATTTCATGACCAAGATCTTATAATGCACAAAAAACCACTGCATATAAACATATCACATATTTAGGAAGCTGAGATGAGTACTCAGTGCCAGATTTTCAACCATGGACATAGATCTTTTCAAACAGCATACTGCTAAGACTGTAAAAAACTGTCATCTCCTGTTCTCAAGCATGAAGGGATGGGAAAACCTGACCATTCTCACTTGCAGATTTATGACAAATATGCTTTTGTTCAAAAGCCTAATTAATCATTGTCAATAGCTATTATTTGAATTAAACCATCACATGGAAGGTCAAGTAAAAATTAAGCCCATTTTTTAGGACTCATACAATATGAAATTTATGTTGTCTGGATTAACACTGAAAAACAAAAACCATGCAAAGGATAAGCAAAGAGATGGATAATAACTTGCCCAAGCAGCTCAGCAAACTGGTAGAGAGGCTGGGAACAGAATTCAGGTCTACTAGTTTCCAGTACAATATCTTCTCCCTAAGATCAGGCTGGCCTTGAAATTCCCTTCAGGTTTACTGAAGATTTTCTAAATCAAGTATCTTGAAATATTTGTGGTCCCTGTGGGAGAGAGGAATGTTGGCCACCACATGGAAGGCCAAGATTGCTGCCCCAAAGACATTAGGATTAAAAATACTAGTTAAATCATTAAGTCCCCCTGCAACAAATATACTAAGAAAAGCAAGTGAGGGTTCAGATAATTTAGAAGATTTGCTTGAAATTTATGAATCACGTGAAGAGTGCGTTTAGACAGAAAAGCATACTTAAGGCTTAGTGTCTGATAGGTCTTCCTCAGTTTCTAAGTGCCTTGGATTTTTCATTTGGAAACCTGTAATATACATGTAATATACATATTCAGGAAAAGTGTTTGGACTTTTTTTTAGTTCAAGTGTATTGTTACTTTCATTATAAATGCAATTCTTCAGTTATAGTTCAGCCATGAAAATTTTCTCAAGGCTATAACCTAGCAAATAAAATCTTAGTTTGGGAGTCACAATAAAAATAAAATTAAAAATTACTTCAGTGTTTTCTAGTGAAGTGAGTAACAATTAAAACTAATAAAAATACTAAGAAAGGACAATACTTGTTTAAGCTCTGTATATTTATAATCAGTCTAGACAAGTATAACCTCTTGAATTTATCCATGCCATATAGTTCGGAGTTTTGCAGCCACTCTCAGCTCAGCTATCAATGGCAAAGGAAAATAGAGAGAAACTGGCTGAAGAGTTCCTCTGGTATTTTTCAGAAGATGTGGCCCAGTCTTTAATCGGAGAGTTTACATGTCTGAAAGCAAAGCAAGCAGATGTCAGTAGTTTCCATTTTGTTTTCAGAAAGACTATCATGAGGTTTTGTAGTAAAACAAGCACTTAATGCTGGTAGACAACAAAACTTTTTATGAAACACCTTAAATTGTGTTTCAAACATTAGAAATATCATTTAAACAAAATTAGGAAAGCTGTTTGTTTTTTGTGTAGTTTCCTGCTTTGTTGGTGACTGATAGGTATCAGTTTAATATTTTGGTGTGATACCAACACATCTGCATTTCAGCACTCCTGTACATCCTCTTGAAGAAACGGCATCTTATTGCCATAGCGTAATCACAGCAAACAAGCTTTCCCCTGGGTCTCTTAGTGCTTACACAGAAAAGTGGCCTCTTGGTCTTTCTCCAAACACCCAAAAATCCGTTGGCAAGTGAACAGACGAGGACCCTTGCAGCTAACAGCGTTCCCACCCAGATGTGAATAGTTGGCTCGTCCTCAGCTGCACCAAGCAGGAATCTGTCACCTGCAGCTGAAGCAGTGCAGGTATTCAGATCCCTATGTGAAATACCTGTTCCCAGGGTTTCTGCAAATTTTGCACGGTGCAGCTCACTTGCTACAAGCCTTGCTGCATCTACTGTGAGCAAACAGGCACCCTGGGGCTGCCAAAGGGTTCAAAATCACCATCAAAAGCAGCTGACTGACCTCTATACCCTGCAAAGGGAAAAAAAAAAGCACCTTGGCTCAACTTTTTTGCTTAATTTTTAAGCACCTTTAGCAGAATCTTTCACTGTGAGCAAGGTGATAGCTTCTCATTCAGTACATCAGACAGGTAAAAAAGACTGAAAATTGAGAGGGGACATGCTTAATTGTAGCCAAGACGGGGACGACAGAGGGGTATCCTCAAAGTGGCTCCATCCTGGGATGTAGGAGCCTTTAGCAGAGCTACCAGTTAGATGTTCCCTCTGTTAGAGTCCAAAAACTTTTCCTGAAGGGATATAATGATGCCTTTTCTTTTAAAAACAAAAAAAACAACAAACAAAACAAGCAAAAACCACAACAGAAAAGAGGTTCGCTAATTGCTTAAGTACAAATAGAAGACGAGGTGGTAGGCTCTCCATTACACAAAAGCTCAGTGATTAGAGCCCTCGCTCAACATATGGGAGACCCAGATTCAATTAATTTCTCAGCCTCTGAGGTTTCCAACCCGTATCTCTCATGAGGGTAGCCGAACTGTCAAATTATAGGCAATTTGCGGTAGGAGGGAACAATGCACTCATCAGGCTGTGCTGGAGCTGTTCCACTGGCTGTTGAACGGTGACTCAGTGGGCCAGGGAGAAACAAGAAAAAGGGTCAGGATTATCCAGCACAGCAGCTGGGGTTTCTGTCCCAGAGCACATGCCAGTCTTGCCCTGTTCTGGGATTATTTACATGACTTTTCCAATGGGTCTTTGGTTTCCTATTGCACTTCTGCCCGATGAACGGTGGTGATGCAGCTTTCAACTCATCCAGTTTCTGTGGGTTAATAATCATCATGTGTTCAGCCAAAACTCGTTTTCTTGTGCCTACAGTATCTGAGGTTTCACGGAGGTCTTGATCAGGCCCCATCTGGCTCAGCTTCATGTGCATGCAGGCAGCTACAGCAGGGCTCTACAGGAGTCTATCCAAAAGCTGCTCCTCACCCAGCTGAAAGAAACGCAACCAAAAGTAGCAGTATTGCAAGGGGTGTGCTATACGTGATTAATTATTTAGATCCTATATTTACTCTACTTTTTTCATTAATTCCAGTTCAAGGGCTTTAGTGCATATATGCTGGCATGTAAAGAGTTAACAAGACATATGCAGGTATTATATAGTTGTTGCTAAACTATATACAAGAATATGGAGTGAGTAGGAGAGTAGACCATATGAAATTATAAGATCACAACAACTTTAATACTGGTTTCCTAAGAACCTGTTTCTACAGTGCATTTCACTTTGTGAAAGTTTATTCAGACTTGTAGAAATTACATTCAAAGTATGACTATTCTCATTCTGTAGTATTTTTTTGTCCACTTTGCAAGCACTTTATCCAGGTAACTGAGTGTATAAGACACATTCTAATAATTTTCCTTCTTTTTTGTTTATCCACTGAGCTTTGTCTCCTGAATCAGGCTTGATCAAATTGTAGGAGGACCAGTGTGTGGGGCATTGTGAGCTGCTTTAGAAAGCCATTGAGAAGGAAAAAAAAAAAAAAAGTTATTTATACATTAATGCATCAGTTAACAGTCAAAAAAGAAGGACCATTATAAATATTAAGTGACATTCCAAGTGTAGCCTAACTTTAATTCTTAAATGAGCAACACCATTCAGGAAGATCTATGTTTTTTTAAAAAGATTAGTCATTAAATTAGAATTTTAAAAAAGATAAATAATATTTAAGTAATATTTGAAAGACTAGGTGTGATATATTTGAGGGTCCTAACTTTTTAAGCCCTTCACCAACTCATTTCTAAAGTGAGTCAGGTAACAACTGTATTAGGAAGAATGTAAATGTGTGGAAAAATGGCACAGGCTGTAAACTCAATATGGAGAGTGGGAGGGGAAGAAAATTAATTTTCCCAGTTACTGTTTCATTAATCATAATATTATTGTTGGCTAATTCTGCCTCCCCTTCCTTCTTATATCTAAAGATCTTCCACTGCTCCATGATGGCTATATAATATATTTTTTATAGTCTTGAATAATGACTTCCTTTTCTTTTTAAAGTCATGAGTTATGGAAGTGTTGCACTTGATTCCCCGATTTTTAAAGGTCATTTACTTATTAGGATTCTATTAAAAACAGTAAGAGACAATTAAACATAGCAACTATCCTTACTTCTCCTATTATATTTTCTTCAACAAATAATATTTTCAATTATTTAAGTAATCTAGTGCTTTTCTTTGGTTTGGGGGAAGGCCTGGATACACAGTATTGCTTGAATTTCTTTGTGCAGCACCAAAAGCAGCAGATAAACTTCTTGTTCTGCTATGGGAATAGTGCACATAGTCCTGTGGAGTCTCCTCAGTGCTACCTCCCAAACACTGCTATTATTCAGTAACAGAAGAACACGGTGAGGATTAATTTGCTCTGAACGGCTTTCTTTATATTAGTGGCTAAATAATGCATTTAGGCTAAGTCCTTGGTACAAAGCATGAACTGTTAACTCATATTAAGCAACACAATCATCTCACTGACATTTGGCTCTCTACCTGTTATTTTGTCTGGGTTTCCCTCATGGCTCTAAGATCTTCCAGCTACTTTGTCCCTAAATGGTAAGAAAGGAGACCGCTCAGAAGTAAATCAGGTAATAGTTCTTTGCTAGCCCATCTGATAATATGTACTTGTGATCTTGGCATGCTTCTTAAAGAAGGAATGACTTTGTGCAAGAGCATTCGCTTCTTAAGTTGGATGGTAAAGGTTTTCCTAAAGTTACTGCAGAGCAAATAACAAGTCAAAGACCTACAAGTCAACCTGGTCATCCTGTAGTTTGTCCAGTAAGCCATTTATAAGGTAATAATCCCATATTTGCTGCTGCAATAGAAGGAAGAGCAACACTCCTCCATGACAAAAGAATCCACCAAAAAGCCTTTTGGGAAGGCGGAGGGGGAAATTTTAGAAGCATTGGCTTTGAAAGCACTTTCAAAGGATTTTAAAAATCTTTCTCTGAAAGCTGTATTTTGACACCTCCGTTGTGCAAAACATCATGAAATACTTGGTTTAGTTCCTTGTGAAGTGGTTGGGAATATGGATTGCTACCTTGCTGCTTTTATTTCAAGAACTACTGTTTCTTGGCTTGGTTCCTTATAACAAACTGGACTGGCTTCTAAAGTCACCTCTATTTTATATGGCCGTGATTTATTTTGCTTTGATGGAGTCACTTCAGATTTTGCCAGTGTAAAGGAAAACAGAATTCAACCTAGAGCAAGAAAAGGCTATTAAAGCTGAAACAACAAAAAAGGGTCTGTCTCCTCCTTTTTTATGTATATTCCAGAAGACTGAATGGCACAAGACTCTATCTACTCACGAACTCTTGCCCCACCACTCTCATACTACATCCACCTGAATGTACCCTAAGAAAGTTTCTTATGCAAATTAAATCATGCCCTTGGCCATGACTAAAAGCATTTTAATAGTCCCCTCATTCCTATTTATATTAACAGCAACCCAGACTTGTCATCTCTGTCCTCTATCAGAAACACTTTGAAACAAGCACTCTATCTCCAGTCAGCTCCAACTGTCTTGAGAAATTAATCTCTGCAGATGTCTCTAGTGGGCATTCCCAATAAAGTGAAGTTAGTCTTGGCTACTGAAACAGCGTTGTGGGATTGGAAAACGCTTAGTGGAATTAACCATAAATTAACATTGTGCATCTTGAGGTTTGGGTTCAAGTACAATTAGTTTGAGGGTCTTGGCTTACTCCTTGCTAAATATTTTGTCTGCTGCAAGGAGTAGAAACACAGAGTTCCACTGGAGCAGAATAGTTTGTGGTTTCAGTGGAGATGCAGACAGAGGGTGGCTAGGGTCTTCAAGAAGAGTGGAAGAGGAGAGGGCAGGCATAGTCACTTTCCCCACTTTCCTTGTGGCAAGTCACAAGTGGAGCTGAATGAATAACTTGCATTGTGTACTTTGAACTTCTAGTATGTCCATAGGAATTCACACGTTTTCTGCAGTGTATTGGCTGTTTGACACTACTTTTTTTTGCCCATACACATATTTTACATTATAGAACTAGTATTAATGAGATTATAAGTGTGTCACAAAGTGAAAAAGATTGGATCTTATCTAAACAGTACATGGCTTTGACCTCTTCTTGAGTTTTGTTTCCTGTATTTGAAGACTCATACCTTCCATACACTCTCGAATGCCGTTTGAAAATGTCAGAAAAAAAAGTACTTGCTGATCTGCACATGACTTGACAGTTGGTATGTCTACATGTATGGTTACAGAACGAGACACAGGCTCCTCTATGCAGGATCCAGATCTAGTATGGAAGTTCAGCCATCAGCGTGACCAGCCGCCCCTGGCAGAGCACAACGTTAACCCAGGCGCACGTCTTCTAAAGGAACTGGGTCTAGCTATCTCAAGCAAGTACACAATGAGAGGTTGTCCATATGCAACTCAGCTACCAAGTTATCTCATCCTCCAAAAACCTGTCCCTGGTACTTTTGCTGACCAAGGGTAATTGTGTTTACGTCCATGGTCTTACCTGCACAGGTACCTGCACAGGTCCTTTCAGAAGTATCAAAACTGACTGATAGACTTTTTAAATGTGGATCTTATAAGGCCTGAACAGATGCTTTGATTTTGATACCACAACCTTATTCCTATATGGCCATTCTAATATTTTTACTATAAAATAAAGTATAATGATTAGTAATCCATCATTAGAGCAACACATGAAAATAGATAGTGGTGATTTCTGCTAACATCTTATGTGGTCTGGCAAGTGATCTAGATACTATGATTTAGCATACCTAAATTCTGTTTGTGATTTTACTGTTCATCTTAACTGTGTGTAACTGTTGTGCCTCTCTTTCTTCATCTCTGAAAATGGAAAACCAGTAATGAGCTCCTGACATCTCTGAAAGAGTTACTGTGGCTGTCTAAACAGAATTTTCTATATAATCTATCCATCTATGTATCTCTTAATATTTAGACATATATTAGCACAGTTTGTTTCAAGCACCGGATTTTCATCTTAAAAAATGAAACGCGTTAGCACAACCATAAGTAGACACATACGTTTTAATAAGAACAATATTTGGTTGGAAGCATTGGGAGCAAGAACAAATTCCCATTTACTAGATCTGTGTTAAAGCAGCTGAGGCTTTCATCCAAAACATGCCTTTTAAACCTATGAATTAAACTTTATGGTTTTGAACATATTATTCCTCTCACATTATTATGCTCCTTTCTTTGTCAAACACCAGGGAAGACAAATCTACCAAAGCCAAGCAGAGAAAGCAGACTGGCTTTCTGCCCCCTCCAACTGTAACATTTTCTGTGTTCATATCCTGTTTCTTTGACCTTTATTAAACAATTTGTGAGCGTGACCCGGTCCCACTGTCGTCAGCGTTAAAACGTCTACTTACTGCACCACAGCCAGTATTTTCACCCTAGCGTTTTGCTCTGCATTAAGATGGAAAATGGTCTCTGCTGGCATGAAGTCCAAAAGTCCTCTGGGCACCCGGCTGCTGTTTGCAGCTCACGTGTGAAGCACCACACGTGGGTCTGGAGGCAAGGTTTTTCTTCTCGTCTTGGTGGATTACACAACCTTATTAAAGCCGGTAAGTGTCAAGTTTTGAGCTATGGGCTAGACAACATTGCCCAATAACCACAATTATAGTTTCCAAAATCTGTTGTTCCTCATTTGTAAATCACAGTGATTCCTGTTAAGTGATACCATGCATGCCTGCACAAGCCAGCGGAGAACCACCTCTTGCCAGTATGTCCAGGACAGCCTGTCTTTTTGTGGCCTTTGGAGAACAGTTGATCCTAATTCACCGGGAGAATGAATCACTACCCATTCGACATATGCTTTTGTAGCGGGTTTTGGGGTTGGGTTCTTGAAAATACAAGCATGTATTTCCTCCATTGCCCCTGGCGCTCCTGCCCGACACGGGCACTTCGGCTGCAAAACTTGAAGAGAACAGGGTGGAAGTGCAGAGTCCATGCCTGCAGTGCTTGCAAGCAGAGGCTAGATGGGTGCTTAGGTGAGGCGGGTGATTTTTCTCACGCCGTGCACGGCCGTGTGTGCACAGCTCACTAACCAGGGGAGGTGGGTGTCAATGTGACCCACAGGAAGGCTGGACGGTGACAGACATAAATAGAGCTGTCCCGGGGAGGAATCCTAAGGCTCCCACCCACCCCATCCACCCAGACCACATTTGTCTCCCAGCACAATCCTGTGCTCCCTCCCCTCCTGCGGCAGCAGCTGCAGTCCCTGTGCCCCTCTGAGGGCGATAGAGTGAGCAGACTGCATGAAGACATCCACGCTGCTCTAGGGCCGGCTGCTAGGAGACACCCTCCCACCGGAGATGGAGACCATCCCAGCCCTAACGTCTTAGCATCTCGCTGCAAGCCAGAGAGGCTCCGGCATTGTGGGAATTGGGCATTTCCAAAAATAAAACAGAAAGATCTAAGAAACTGCGTATTAAAGCAGCATTCCAGGCCCAGATACTTGTGTGTCCGGCTCCAAAGCATCGTACGGAGAGAAGGGTGTGGAGTTGCTTTGACCACCTGTCCCTGGCGAAGATCAAGACATATGATGATGGCTTATGCCAGCTGTTGTTTTCCCTCTCTGCTGCTTGAATATCCTCGTGTCTGGGCTTTGCTAACCTCAGACTGCCGCTGTTGTGCTACTGCCCTTGTTATTTCTCACCCTTCACAAGCTCACGAAGAAAATGGTGCTCTTATTAGGCGCTGAATTCCTCCAAGTATTACATCTCTGACATAAATATTTCTCCTTCACTCCCCTGTTCCTGTAACTTTGAGTCTTTGCAGACATAAAAAGCTGGCAATAGAAAGGCAGAGAGGTGGAGGTGGGGGAGTGAAGGAGAATAAAAAGAGGATCTCATAGTCTTTCTGTTTCTTATCCCTCACTTTATACTTTCTGAAACATGTCACATCTGAAAAGCATTTTGCTTAACTCCTGTGACCGAAAAAGCATTGTATTGCTGCTATACTCGCCTCACTATGGGGTTTAGGGGTTTTTTTTGTATACCACAACAAAATTCTTACAAATATTGAGGGAAAGGAAAGCTGGAAATGAACTTGTAGCCAGAATTTGTTTAAAATATAGCAGCTGCTGTCACTGCTGGTGTGCTCGAGCCCAAGCTTTAGATAAGCTCTTTGATACTGCGCTGAGGTAATCCAACCACTTTGATGCAGCATTACGGTGATCAGGCTCTTAGATACCGTTATTAAAATGATCTAAGCTTTTTTTAATGCTTCACAGAGCAGTGGCCAGAGCCCCAAGTTCAGCACCAGGTTACTCCAGGTGCTTAGATACTATACTGAAGAAATTAAAGGTTTCAATGCAGTTCAAATTCTCTCATGATGCACTGAAATAACCCACTTTCTTCCCCCTTGAAGTGCTTTGACAGGTTATTGATCTGGTGCAAATTATTTAACCCCCCTACAACATGGTGATGCAAACCTCTTGCTACTAAACTCTCTGACAATAGGTTGCAAAGGTCTAGGATTTTTTGTAATTGTCTGCGGACAGTCAAATACGTGAAAGCATTTGTTATTCTGCATGCTTGACAAATACATTCTTATAATACATGACAGATGCCAATACTCTGCAGTACTATTTTTAAAGAACTGATTAAAAATTGCTTTCATTTATAAACATGTTGAACATGAAAACTGTCCATCTAAAATAAGACACAGCAGTCATCATCCTACTGATTGTGCCTAAGTTTACAAATCACATCAGCCAGATAGCTGAAGCAAGAGAAAAGCCTGAGGCTTGCTACATAGCTCTGCTGTAGCACAGGAGCCAAAGTGGGCTCCAGATCCCTTTTTTTTCTAGAGCAGATTGAAAACTGTTTCCATCTCTATATTGTTTTATGTTTTCTTCTTCATTCCAAAATGTGCTTATAGCCTCAGCAATGATCTCCCAAAGTGTCATGCTGGGATGCTGAGCTCGCTCTCTGATTTACATGACAGACGAAACCAGTTTACAAGGGAAGCACTTGGATCAGCTCCTTGGCTAGTGCAAATAGGTGATGTGGCACTTCCCTGACTAGCACAACCTCCCAAGCAAATGCCCGAGATCTAAAAAGTACAGCTGAGTACAACCTAATCGATTTGCAAATGTACTGAAACTTTCTGCATAGTCCCAGTGTATAAAAGTTAAGGTGGTTGAATTTCAGCCACACTTTATAAACATAAGTGTGTGCCTCATCCTCATGCACAGTTCTGGCAGTCACACAGATCTGCTGATGGATGTCTGCTCACAGGATTGAACTGGTTCCTGTAATTTAAGTCAAAAACTGAATCACCATGGTCCTAATTGGACTCAGTATCTTCAAGGTAAATGCATTGCGAAGTACACTTTCTGTATAAAATAACCTTTGGAAGATGAGGCTGGATTTCAGATAGCTCATTCCAATTTTTTAAAACACACCTCATGTTGTGGTTGGTTATAGCTTAGTCGCAGAAATAAATCTTGTTCTTGGTTCTGTCCACCTTCTAGAAATACAGCTATTTACCCTCTTTCTTTTTCATTTTCACATAATACTTTCATATTTAGAAACTCATTTAAAGTGTTTTGAAGTTATGAGCTATGGAGTTGCATTATGCTAGACACCATTACCCTGCAAAATAGAGAGGTTGTTCTTACTCCACAGTGACTCTTATTATGGAAAAAAAGGGGAGAGACCAGCAAACATCCTCCAACTCATTTCCTGACAAGCCTAAATGATAATCAGAATTATCTAGTTTTGTGCAGGAAAGGAAGGAAGAGACCCCTTGGCACCCTCCTTTGTGGAAGCAATATCTTGGTTTTCTTCTTTCCAGAGAGCACACGTCTGCCTCGACTGAGACCCAGCTCTTTCCACATTCCCTGTCTTATCAGTGCTAACACTTTCTGTCTATCCTAATATCAAAAGCATTTTTCTGCTTGCAGTTTCAGCATTAGTTTCCGCTATACTACCTTGGTCTGTACTGTTCAGCTGCTGCATGGGATATGGCTGTTTCTCTCAGTAGTTCTCATTAGTTCCTCCTAGACCTACAAAAAAATATTAAAAAAAAAAAAATATTTGTGATAAACTTTAAATCCATGACTGCTCAGCACCAACTGTGTTGTTAACCAGAGTTAGAGAAACACTGGTAAATTCAGCAACACTCATGAATAGAAAGAACCTGAATTACAGAACTTACTTGTGGAAGAAAAATTAGTATTTTAGCCAATCAGTTTTAAAATTAGATTTCTTTGCATTTTCCCTTATGATATCTTTACACCCAGAAAGAGTACTCAGAAACAAAAATGGCAATTACCAGCACCGGTGTCAGAAAGAAAAATGCTTGGGATGTGCTGAGATATTAACTGGGCTATATAATTTCTGAGAAACCCTATGTGGGTTCTGTGGCAATTAAATGTTCAACTGTGTATTTGCATGTGCAAACTTAGGTTTTGTGGAATAATGTGTATTTTTGCAAAAAGCACCCTTTTTGGAGATGATCTGGGTAACAGAATAGAGGTTGTCAGCTTTTCTATTTGATTTTGAATTTGTTCTAACTTCTGTGATAATAGACGTGATCAGCTAGCTAGAAGCACCTTGGAATTTATTTAAATGAGCAGAAATGCTCTACTCCTTTTGGTATTGCCAAAAAAATTGCAAAGCAGTGGAATTGTAGGTGGGTCTACTATCTTTATACATTTCTAGAGTACAGAAACACACACCGATATATACCCTGAAAAGTCACACATTTCTTCCATCCATCTATAATCCCGTTATTCTATCAATCAACCATTTCTGCTTTTTTTCCCCCTGCCCCTTCATTTATGAAAGTGATTATATTGTAGCTGGAAAAACAGGGAACTTTGAAAGTTTGTAAGAAACTAGAATAAACTGCATTTGAAAATCTGGGAAAGTCAGGAGAACGTGCAACATATTTTCCCTTGATAAAATTGTGAAAAGCACAAAAGTACTCTTGAGACATATGTGTTTCCTTCTGCTGAGTGACAGCCTTAAGGACAGTACATGTGAGAGAGAAGTTTTAGAGGTAAAAATATTTTTTATTTTAACTGAGTAGCAGAGAATCAGGGGTGTTTGAAGCGCATGTAAATTGGCAGTACAGTCTTTGTCTTTCTATATTATTTTTCTCCTTTCTCTCTCCTGTGCACGGGTGGATTTTGCCTTTTGTCTGATTGTTCAGAGCCCTGAACCACCCTCAGAGCAGAATTAGAGGTACAAGACAGAGGATTTTGAAAAATCGTAATAAAGACTAAAACCTGTGTGAAAGAATCTTCTAGAGATCTAAGGATATTTTATATCTATTAATTGTCCCCTGTACAGGTGTCCTCAAAATACACATTTAGCATCAATTGCTTCCACCAGCAGCATTGCATAGATGAGAATTGCATGCTTGCTGATCTGGTTTTTCACTGCACTGATGCATTTTTCAAAGCTAATTAATAATTCTGCTGAATAAGACACTGAAATATATAACAGTTTGCTTGCATGTTATTTAAATGGGAAGGAAGAGCAAGGCTTATTCGGAGAATTCAATGGAGGTGGCGGAGGTGATTTCCTTGCTCACACCACAGATTTCGGTGAGTGTCCACATTGTGGAAGGAGGGGAGCACTGGCACAACGGTGATACTGACAGGCAACGAGATGGAGAAAAAGGCCTACTACTGGTGGCTTTGACTGAGTGAGAAGAAGCAGTCATGAAACCTAAAGGAAACCAACAGCTATCGAAAGCTGCTGGTGATTTGAAGATCAGAGCTTAAGCTTGTGGGGTTGTCAGAAAACTTTGTGAGAGCCATTGCAGAGGATAAATTATTTTCTAGGAATTCTGGAAGGAATTTGTATTGAAAATTAATGTCCATATTTATTTAAATATTTGTGTACTTGGCACAATCAGATGAAAGGAGGAAAGGGACATTAAGCATGTAATTAGTGGCTCAAGTTCTTGAAAACATCAGAGCAAAAGCATTTTCATTAGAAAGACAATAATTCAGTTTCAGGCTATAGAAAGGGAAGAAATAAGAAAAGAATGAATGGGGTGTTGAAGACTGAGGTGCCTGTTTTATAAGTGCAAACAGGAGATTTCCAAAAGGATAACAACAGGGCTGAATTAAGAATAATGAGGGCAGGAGGTAGAAGATGGTGGATTCAAGAAAGACTTGTGAGTTAGCAGGCAGGGAGTTGTGGCACACACATAAAAGCCTTCAACCAAAGTTGGATATATTGGATTAAAGGATCTATTGCTATGCAGTTCTTGCCAGAATAATTCTTTGATATTTGTTTATTGGAAGAACATTGTTGAACTGAAAACTGACATTCTGGATCCACTGTGATATAGCAGCAGAGCAGAAGACATGAACAGAATTTCATTTCTGAGTGCAAGTAACCACTTGCTAATAAACATTTCCAAATTTGAGTGCAGCACTGTGAAATTCAAAAACTCTAATTGGAATAATTTGTGCAGAAATTACCTTAAAATGATTCAAAGGTCCTTTGAAAATTAACCTCATAATTCTGCCCCTTTGTCAGTGTGTCTGGAACTGTAAAGCACTCTCTGTTTCTACTTGTTCAACACAGCTCTGCTTAAAGAGACATGTGAATGCTTTGTACCATCCAGAGACAAAAAATTAAATTCTTATACAGTTTTAAATAAAATTACAGAATAGTAAATTTTGTTAGCAATTCTAGAAATTACATTTACAATTTCCAAACCCTTTTTAGGAATCTTAGCTGGCTGTTTTCCACCCTCTAACCTCAAAGAAAAAAGGTTAAAGCAAATGGTTCAGAAACAAATAGAAAAAGGTTTTGAGGTAGTAACCAAAACCAGACTACAAAAGGTCTCAGAGCAGCTTTATCTGCTGGTGGGTACTTGCTCAGTTCAGTAGTCACATGATTCACACATTGGTTCATGTTTTTTTCCAGAAATAGAATCAATAGAGAACAGACAAACCCGCAGTTGCCAGTTTGTGCAGTCTTGTGGTTTTTCTTGAGGGCTCCAGGCTTGCACAGGTCTACCAGATAATGAAGACAAACTATTTCAGTTCCTGCGTGTCCATATGCTGCCCTACTGGGTTCTAGTTATCAAATAAAAGCACAGAAAAATAAGTGGTGGTTGAAACTGTCTAGCTAAAGTTTACATCAAGGAAAAAAATGTTATTTAAAAGCCACCTTTACATTTTCGGCAATAGTCTATTCGCCATGTATTTCATTAATCACTTGTAATTTATGTTAAAAGCCTTTTAACAGAAAGTCAATATGTTTAAGCCTTGAGGAAAGCATATCGTAGCATTAGATGTGTAGTAGTAAATATTAAGTACCAAGTCCTTTGCATTATGCACGGGAATCTGTACCTTTCCTGATGATGGGCTCTACTAAGAGAATGCTTGAGCCTTTTGGCAGTTTTCTCAAACTTACATGACAACCGATTTTGATCTCCTAAATATGTGTATCACTTCCAATAAATGAAATATCATATCTATGTAAACAACAAGCAGAAAAGTTAACATATGGATATTTAGACATGAAAGAAAGTTTTTCTTTAAATAGTGGAAGTAAAATGGACAGCAGAGTTTAAAAAAAAAAAAAGATTCCAAAAATCAATGAGACCAGATAAGATTGCAGATACAGAGAAAGTAATAATTTTGTGCTTCTAAACCCTGACTCCTCAACTGTGTTTAGGAACCTGGACATGCATTGCTTTAATGATCTTTGAAAGATGCAGGAAAAAATATCATCAATGTTATCCAAAGGCAGGAAAATCTTTCTTCATATTTCGTAGACAAAAAATGTTAACTAACTTTTCTCTGAGTTTAATGCACTTCTAGTACCCAGCAATGTGAGGAAGGACAAAGCATAGAGCACACAGGAAAGAACTGGAAATCATGTTGCTTCTAGAAATTGGTTCATAACAAGCTGAAAGCCTTCAGTGACTTGTTGAGTGACTCTTCTCAGGGCTTTGCATCAAACTGAAATGTACTTTTGCCTTCATATATTTCCAGCATTCCAGCTGCATGATCACATTCATCTGTGAGCAGGTACTGAAGGAGCAGCATGCAAAATGCTGTGTGTTTATAGCCACACTATGCTGTCTTCTAGCATGTGTTGTAAATGGCCTCATACCACCAACTTCTGATTCTCTGCAAATCTTACATGCATTTTAACAAGCGGACTGGTCCAGCACAGTATAAAAACCAGGAAAAAGGATGCTATTATGATTAAGTATGAATTGTAAAGAGCCTGCATGAAATATTTCCTGTGATCTGGCATTACAGAAACAGCCATCCGGTGAGCTATATGTTCCTTCCTTTTCAGAGCCCAATTCTGCAAGCTGCTGAGTATTAAAGTACCCATTCATTTCAGTAAAAGCTGAAAGACTCCTCGTTAGCTCCCAGCATTAGGCTTAAGGACTGAGTTCAGCACTGATACAGGATCCCTGCTAAAACGTTATTCAAGAGTAAGGACGTTTCAGATCCTTGAGTACACTTAAGCAGGTATCTTCTCTTTAATTGATTTGAATAAGAGGTTGCCTCCAGGCCTCAGTGCATTAATTGCTGCAACCTTAAGTTATGTTGTGTGGTAGGACACTCTGAGGGCTGATGTTTGAAGATGAAGACTCGTAAAATAGGAACAGTTCAGGCGTCCTTTTTTTGAGATGCTGGTGTGCCTCCTCCCCTTGTCCTTGCAGCCTGGGCTGGTGCAGCTTAAGGCATTCAGGACAGCTTCATGCATTTCCTGCTCACAGCCTTTCCAAATCAGATGGAAAAAGAAAATAACAGAGATCTTTCTAAAGGTCTGCAAGTCTCTCTCCATTCACTCCCACTCCAGAGGTCTGGATGGGCTTTGGCAAGCAGTCAGCCTTTTGAGCGGTTACCCAAAGCAACAATCAGACCATCTCCCTCTCGCTGTGTGGATCCATTTCAGGGAAAAATTCAGCTCTGCCTCTGCAGCCCCTGAGTGGAAAACGCCTGAAAGCGACGTGATGTTCCGACCAAGCGCCGCAGCCCTGCAGAGGAGAGCAGGGAAGGGGAGACGGCGTGGGGGGCAGCCCGTGCCCTCACCTGCAGCTGGTGGCGGCTGATGCTAGGGGCGCAGGCTGGGTACCCGCAGCACGGATGAGTCCCTGACGATCTTCCTCCTGCAAGCTTTTGGCAGCTCCCTTCCTTCTCCCGCCGTGGCAATCGAGGCTTGATTGCCCCCCGAGTCCTTGGCCTCCAGTGGGACCTCGCCACCTCCCTGCCCCAGGGAACAGCACAGACCCTCAGCGTGCAAGTGCCAGAACATTTTACGTAAACACTGATAGAGGTCTGGGGGGTTGTTTTACTTTTGGGGGGCAGGTTTTTATTTCTTCTCTCTCTCTTCTTTTTTTTTTTTTTTTTTTTTTTTTTAGTCTTGGGCAAAACCACGCCTCTTCCCCCAGTTATTAATTGAGGAATGGTCTTCAGCAGACACAGGCATGAATTCAGTCTGACTGGTTGGGAGGAAATCTCAGCTTTATATTACATAAAATACCTTTACAGAAATGTGTAGGTGACAACATCAAGGAGTTTGGGCAATGCTGAAGTAACATTTTCAGTTTTCTGACAGAACAGTTGTGATTTCCTGTTCTATAGGAATGCCAAACTCCGGATTTTCATTTCAATTCAGAATTTTAAAGTCAACATTTCCAAAATGTTCCACACAGCAGAAATGTACTTTAATAAATACAGCTGCAAAATACCATTCTGCTACCAGTTCCTGAAAAAAAGTATATCCCTAAAGCATACTGGCCAGTCACATTAGTTAAAATGCAGTGATATATCTTAATGCACAGTTATTGAGATAACTTTGTTGATCAGCAGACTCTATTTGTACCTTTCTTTTATTCCTCTTTGTATACAATTGATTTGTGATCACTAAAAGCAAGATCAGAGCTTGCTAATATGTACTGTAGCTCACAGGTTCACTGGGAAGTATTTATTTCTTAATCATGTATCTCTTAGATTAATTGTTTGGGATGATCAAAGGCTCAGCAGGTGGTGGGGATGATTTAGAAACCACAAAATTGGTGTTATCTTTCTGATTGACATCCTATTAGTGCAGCATATATTTCCTGTTTGTCAGGAATGTAAAGTCTGAACATTCGGTAATAATATCTAGTAATATTTTGGAAAGGGAAACCATTGGCTGGCTGCATTTTAAGAAGATGAAAAATCTTTTTATTTCCTTCTGTCAGGTTTGAAACAGAAGCTGAGCACATGTAGCCCAACCTTTCCCGAGAAAAAGAAAAACTAGCAACAAGGCACCTGCTGCTGCTTTTTCCTGCTCTCCTTGAGCCACAATCCCTCTCTTAGCATTGCCCCTTAAAAACAACCAAGCCTGCAAGGTTTTAGAAAGATGCAAAATAATCATCAAAATAAAATAAAATGAGACAACAGCTGTTTTAAGACAGGTTTGAGGCATGAACAAATAAAGCCTGTCCTGAGAGCTTCTTCCTCTCACCTACCTCAAGCTGCACTTCTCTCCTTCATTTTGGGTCAGGTTTTTCAAGATCATACCCCTTCTCCTGACAAGAGTAATTCCAGCCTTGGGAGAAAACTCAGGATGCAGCCGCTCGAGCTCCTCTCTAAAGCATCAGAAATTCTGGCATTTTTTCTTCCTTTGTTTCCCAAAAACTCAGGCAGCTTAGGACATGCTTTACTTTTTTTTTTTTCCAAAGTCTTTTTTTTTTGTTTTTTTTTAGAATAAAACCTTAGCTCATCACTGTTTCATCCCATGCTCAGTCTGAGAAAATACATTTATTTTTTTTTACTTTGTGATAGGGAATCATGAAATAAATTTGTGGGATAAAAATGGGAATGAAAAGAGAAACAACGAGAAGAAAATAAAGTAGCTGAATAGTCTGAGTGAAGGCATAAGGAAAGCAAAACTAGAAACTCAATGAACCCAGCATTTCTCAGCCTCTTGTTTTCAATCAGCTGCCTCTCTGGGGAGAAGCCTTACTGTAATAACAGCTTTGACCTCTTTCTCTTAGTAAACAATTTGCCTTAAACTTAGAAATATACATTCTTGCTGTCAAAAGCCGAATGAGCCACCCCAGGGCATGTACATGTCCATAGCTAGGAACGCCTGAAAAGGAAAAAAAAAAAAGCAAATTTCCAAGGGAGATGCTACACCTTCTCTCATGGCATGGGAGGATGAACAAGAGGAGCGCAGTCCAAGCCATGGGGGGAACTGGTCGCAGGGCAGCACCTGGTTCTGCACCTTCTGCTGCAGGGTCCTGCAAACAGCCTTCCTCGCCTCTTCTTCATCCTGCCACACCACAGCAATGTGTTTTGCCTGCCACCAGCTCCATTCCCTGGGTAAAAAGGGTGGCTCTCCAAACATGCCCCCCTAAGGGCGTTTACACCCTGTTAACTGGATTGGGTGCAGGAGAAACCTTAAGGACCCCTGGAGAGAGTCGAAGTATGCAGGAAGGCTCCGCATTTTGCAGAAGTGGGTCCCCCACAGAGTAGCTGTTCCTAAGCACAGCTGTTGAAAAGTAACACTAATACTGAGAAATTGCAGTGGTGCCTTTTGGACAAAATGCTGCAGTTATGTTATAGTGTCTGCCCTGTAAATGACACCTTTTGCTTAATATTTCAAAACCATAGCAGAAATAATAATGCTATCTCTCTTACAGATTATTACAGCTACTAACCAGCATCCCAAATTAACTTAGCGTAGATGCTGTTTTACTTTCATCTGGGTTTAACAAGAAGGTGCTAGGAAGTAACACCATTCAAATCTTCTGTGCTGATTATTTGAGCTATTAATTGAGAAATTAGAACTTTGTTTTTTGAGACTTGTAAGATTCCTCCCTACTTTTTCCCAATAAATTGTGTCTGGTGACAGTTATGTTTACAACACCAGCTGCAAAAAGCTTAGCAGTAGTTGCTCAACACTACTTCAGCCTCCACTTAAAAAAAAAACAACCAACCAAACAACAACCCTCTCCAACAAGACCTGCTGTATGCTAATGTGAGGGATAGAAACCATATATTTGTGGGTTTGAATGTTATTTTGTTCAGCAGACTCTAAATTAATTTGTTGCTTACAGAAAATTGGGTAAGAAATGCACAAAAGCCAGGCCAGTTACTACATTGACTCATCCCGGGTGTTGTATATGTGCAAATTCACATTTGCAGGATGCTGTGCCCCAAAAATGGCTCCTGATAGCTTTTCCAGGTGCACAGGGCTGCATAAGGTATGCTATTTCCAATCAGCTCGGTGTGGTCCTCACCAAAGGTGTTTACAACCACCCCTAGGCCATTCCTTACTATTTCTGTTGGCTCTTAGAAAACCTCTTATTGAGGGAAAACAAAGAGGAGGAAGAAGATACTTAAATCAACACCTGATATCACATCTTTCTGCTTATGTAACAGGCCAATAAAAAGACCCAAACAACCCTGTCTTGTCATCCAGACATCCTGAAAGAGGGTCATATGTGCTTATTTATTGTAATGTTTATGAGGTGAACATTTAGTGGAAAGGTAAGCTTCAAACTAAGAAGTCATTCCTGTTTCTGGGAGCTTTCCAAAGACTCACGGATCTAGTAGAAACAACTCAAATCATCAGAAAGCTTTTGAAGTGTACCAAGAAACTTAATCACGCTATAGTTTCAGTGCCTTCCTTTGCGCAAATATTACATTTAAGCTCCAGCATGAATTATTAAACCTCCTTATAATGGTTGTGATTAATCTTCTACCAGCTAATCATTTTCAAGCCATACCTCCTCACTGCGCGTGTAATTTTAAGAACGGCTCCTCTTTGCATCCTATCCCATCACTAAAATCTATGTGCCAAATAACCTCACAGCTTCAGGAGCTTTGTGCAAATGTTAGGCTGTTTTCCTAACAAAACCAGCTTTTTTCCTCTGCAATGTAGCCATGGTTCAGCAATTTCAGCTCATGGCTCTCAGTGCAAAAAGGAGTACTGAAACCAGCCATGTAAAGGACATGCTAGTTGGTGGCAGCGGCTGTGAGGGTAGTGTCGTAACTGTGTCAAGCTCTTCAATCTGAGGATGCTAAACCGTTTGATGAACTCTCACCCTCAAAATCTAAGGCTGACTGAACTTCTCTTTTGTTCCCTACTGCATTTAATCCCCATTTTGCTCTGCCCAGTGCTAGGCAGAAAGAGTGAATTATCTTGCTGCTCCCTCATTGTACTATTTGGCTGCACAGATGTCTCGTGACTCTTCTCTAACGTCTAGCAAAGTTCCCTCTCATTATGGCCCCAGCCTAATTTCACAGAGGAGACAGCTCACTCATCAAAAGTCTGGAAAACTAAAGATTTTTGCTCCCTGTGGGGACGCTCAGAGCCTAGCATCAGTGGCTATGAGAGCCTACGGCTGCTGTGCTGTCCTCTCAGCTGCAAGAACCGGTGCGAGTAGAACATGCTACACCTGATGGGATCCTTCACCAGCAGAGACGGAGCCATCACCCAGGAGGGTACCAGCCAGTGTTTTGCTCTGTGAAAATATTTCCAATTACTTTAGTGAGACTTAGGTTCAGTCCTCAACTCCCAGCTTCTGTACATTTATCTCTTTGATGGGTTTAAGACTTAAATGTGGCTGACATATGGATTTTGTTCTTTTTGTTTTAAGCGGGTGGTTTCTATTAAAATATTTGTGTTGGTTTTTTATATAATGTTTTTATTGTACAGCAACCCACCGTGTCTCAATGGGGAAGCATTTTATATGTTCAGGCTTATTAGCAATACTTATTATTATTTCAAAAGGTTGGATTGGCTCATTTGTAAGCTAAAGACACAAAGGTATTATGTGCTCTGTTTTCCCTAAACTTTAGATTAGAAGAACAGAAGATGAATAGTGAACCAAATCCTGAAAAATCAGCCTTAGTATTATCATGCATAAATAGCAGTATTTATGCAAAAAATAGTGTAATTATGTATAAATAAATAAAATCTGCCCTGAAATGAATGCCATCAATAGCATTGTAATCGGGAGAATGTTTGAAACCTGGGCCCTGTTTTGCTAGGCATACAGAGGACATAGCTCTTCTTGCTAAAAGGGTCTTGGGAGTTTGGAGAGACAAATGATGGTGGGTTGACAGTGGGTCAGGGAGGACAAAGGAAGGCTCATCCTCTGTGTTTCTAAGCAGGAAAATGAGGCAGAAAGGGGTGAAATTACTTGGTCTAGGCAACAGTAGAAGAGTAAGACACCAATTCCAGGTCTTGCCAGTCACTGACACACGACTCGGCAGAGCCCTGCATCATGAATTTGAGTTGCATTTCACACTCATTCGTGACAAGGGATGTTGTGTACTGGGGAGGGGGAAAGAACTTCTTCTGGTTTGATACTTTGGGAGTCCTCACAAATGTAGTCTCTGCTTTCAGTAGAGAAAAGAAATTTTCTTCTGTCTCAGATGTGATCATTTTCACAAAGGGACAAAGATCTAGGAACTCAAGGACACTTACACAATTTTAAGCCTTTCACCACCTACCATTTAGATGGTTTGAACAAACCTTTGTGTCCTTCATTTTCCTTGTCCTTTTAGGACAAGCAGCTAGTCATGAAAAGCCAGAGCCTCCTCTAAGCATGATGATAGTGCTGTTTGCCTACAACTCCTGAAGGAGTGCTTTTGTTATCAATCATAATGGCAAAAGCACTTAACTTGGCTACTCTTAAAAGAAGTCCCTGACTTTTTCAGCCTTTCCTTTTGTGCTGCAGATCGACAAGATCAGAAATAACTCAATGTTACAGATGAGAAATTGTCAAATAAGGTAGATAATTGGGGGAGACTGGGTGTGATTGCCAAACCTGGTCTTTGTACCTTTCAAAATTGTTTCATGTGTATTGTAACAGACTTGTAAATCTTTTTATCTAAATTTTTAACATTATTCTATTTTTATACTGTTTTTATATTTTTTAATATGGCATAAAAAACTAATTATTTTTTTCTCTGTTTTGCTTTGTTGAAAGCCAAGCCAAGACCTAAACATGGAAACCCAATCCTGAGTGAACTCAGTAGAAGAAAATGCCAGATACTCAGATTTTTTTCAGTTCATTTTCATTAAGAACCAAATCCTCAAGTGTCTCTGCAGGCAGAAATGATTAGTGTTCTATTCTTAGGATGAATGGAGTCTAACTGACAAAGAATTAGGCTTTCACAAAGTTTGACAGAAGCTTTTTTGTTGACCTATACATAACGTACCTTCTTAAAAGAAGAAATTAGTTTCTAAGTTCTGCTTAAAACAAACAATTAGGCAAAATTATATTATACCAGTTCAATTCATAAAAACTATATGTTGGGGGGGATTTATAAAGACACTTGTACCGGCGTGGTGATGGTCAAGCTTAGCTCTAAAATAGCTGCCATACTTGTTCCATTGTACTATGACGTGGCTGCCGTTTTATGCTAGAAAAGGTAAACAGATATCAGTAAAACCATTACACTATAATCTAAAACACCAACATTGTGAATGGGTCTCCCTGTAAATTTTCATTTTACTAATTTATCAACATGATATAAAGAAAGGTATGTGACTGAAATGCATGTATTTTGTTTGACTTAAATTTGCCATCTTTCAGTTCTGGACTGCAAATTCGGGAATTTAAACTGTATTCAGATATTCTATTCAAATCCAAGAAAGCAGTAACTTCCCTGAGCAATCTCTGTTAGTTGCTTTTCCAAAGACAAGCTGAAAATTTCATGTGAATAACTTTTTTGCAGTACTATCAGTCTTGTGAGATCATTCTCTGCCATCTTATGATGATATTTTGGAGTCCTTCTGAGACACAGAAGTGAAGGCAAGGAGAAAAAAAGGGAAACAAAACATTTTGAACTGATTTTATGTAAAGGTTTACATCAGCTCATAATTTACCTTTTGCTGATCCATGCTATAGACATTAAGAATATTCATGCACTGAAGATACTGTAAGCCACTTGCTGTGGCCTGTATGTATTCAGTTAAATCAGAAGTACAGAATAAACATCCCTCAGCCCAACCTTCAAAAAAGCTAAGCAAACTGTAGTGAAAATAGGGCAAAATAAGTAGCCGCTACCCAGATGGCCCTACCACCAAGTTGTAAGAAAAATGGACTAGGCAGAAGGTTTAACAGCAAACAGTAAAAAAGGGATAAAATAGGCCAGCTGAAATAAATGAGACTAGCAGCAGGCACTGATGGCAGGCACTGAGACATTCCAGTGGATCTCCTCCGGGATGAACTTCTACAAGTGAGGAGTCTCAAGCAAGAAAGATCTGCCTTGGGGCTAAGTCTGAATGAACCCGAAGACTGCGAGCATGTTGGCCCCAGCTGACCAGAACTGCTGCCTGCAGTTCAAAAGTGTTATAAAATGAAAACTCTCAGAGCCCTTGGCTAGAAAGATCTTCCAGCTTAATATTTGGCCTTGGCATTCAAAAACTTTTGTGCCTTTCTTTTCTGCTTCCAAGTGATGCCTCTTGCTGCACTTGAAGACCTTGCCCCTGCTGAAATCAATGGCAAAACTCTTATTGGCTTTAATGGGAACAGAATCAATATGGCAACTCATCTCTCTGATGCGCAATTCAGATCCTGTTCTTCTTCTGTAAAATAGTATCTACACTCATTAGCAACCCTACTTAAGGAAGGTACTTGCAGAGGAAAGTATCTCATTTCTGACAGTGGCAGAAGGTTCTAAATCAGTCTCTTAATTTCAAAATGTTTTTGATTTTTTTCCCCTTCTTTAAGGATTTGGTGGCATGAATCTCCATTCCGGGTGGTGGGAGGAGACAAGCCCTCATTTCTGTCCATTTGCCCTTCTACCCCTGCATTTCTTTTTCCTTTAAACCCTTTCAGTTTCCTATCCACTCAGTTTAGCCTAGCTGTACGGATCATGTCATCATTATTATTCCTCATTCTTCTTTTAAAAGCCAGCAATTCTTACAAAGGCTTTGCTGTTACCCTGATGAGTATCTCTGAAGACGCTTAGACCCAGAGCAAGATATTTAGGATCCTAGCTCCACTCTTACTCTAGATCCCACTGAAATCAAATGCGAGTTAGGTACTTGCATGATTTTTTAGATCAGGTCCTTACCTCAAATGAAAAAGTTAGGCTGTTTCCCAGCATACTGACTGACATGCCTCACATCAGCTTTTTAAAAAATGCATGTGTCTGATGGGAAATGAGTGTAAGGGATGGCTTAGGATGTTTTCAGCCTAGTACCAGGCAAAGTAGGGTCACAATCCTTCAGAGAGGAACCAGACAGAGAGAAGAAAACAATGTATATAATCAGGTTTCTTTTCTACTCACCAAATAAATCCTCTTTCAGCTAGAAAAAAAATCTGTCTGGTCCTGAGGGACATTCAAGAGCGAGGAAAAAGTAATTCTCACTGCTATTATTTTTTTACCCCAGGTATCATGCCTGTGAAGAGATGAGATGGCCAGGCAGGAGCCAAGGGAAAGTGAAGCCAACCCTCTGCTCCTCAACATGCTCCCCAGATGTGGGCAAGCCAAAGGAAGGTATGCCTGCCGTACCAGATCACAGCAATCCTCCTCTTCCTCACCTCTGCTCAGGTGGCCCTGAGCCTCAGAACAGGTTTGCTTTTTGGCTTATCACCAGCTTCAAATTCTTTCTTTTGAGTCCAAATTTGCCAGCTCTCTGCTTTGCAGTATTCTCAGGGAATTAAGCCTGAAACTATTACCAGTGGTTTGTTTTTTTTTAAAATTTGGTAACTTTTATTAAAAAAAACCTCAGTATGAATGTTCCATAAAAAAAAATTTAGTACATATATTTAGTAAATCTAGTAATTTTTGAATGAGATTCAAAGAAAGGCATGACTTAGAGTACCAGCCATAAAGAATCAGGCCTTAACAGAAAATCCAGATACCCTTGACAAACAAATGTCCACTCTGCTCCCTCTGGGAACACTGTGAGCCTCCTGTGCACTTTCAAAAGCCTTGCCTTTGTGAGCAGTGATTTTCATAAAACATGTATTTCTCCTCTTACTTTTCTGCATAATCAAGTAGCAACTGCTGTGTTGTTCCCACACAGCAGTAGCTGCTTGTTTAGCAAGGTGCAATTGAACATGAGCCAAGCTGGCAGAATTGGGCCCTCAGTGAAGAGAGTAAAAGTGAAGGTTGCAGTCTCTGTGCCTCTAATCTGTCCGGACAGGGAGGTAAAAAGACAAGAGACAGAGTTCGGCCCTTCTATATTTAGCTCCAGAGTGGCCATGCTATCTGCATGCCCTTGCTGAGCAGTGGGATCGCATCCGTCCAGCCTGCTCCGTGTGGCTTCTTACGTTGTTCCACACTTGTAAGAGCATCTCAAGTAGGTAAGTAGGAAAATTGGCAATAAACACTCACACCCCCCCCAGGGATACCCTGACATCGGTTGCAGCGTCGCTCATCTGAGGGGTGTATCTCTTGTTCACAAACGTGAGGACAGATCCTGGCTTGTTTTCTGCCCAGCTCACTTTTGGAGGCTGAAGAGCACATGGCAGGGAGACGCTACGTAAAGCGGGTTAAGTCGCACCAGCTGGGAGCAGCCCTTCCTCCAGGAGCATCCCAGGAGCCCAGGGTCTGCAGCTGTGGGCAGATCTTTGTGTGGGATTTGCCAAGAGAAAGAGGGTTTCTAGCTTCTCCCCCCCATCCTGGCAAACGCAAGGCTGGAAACCAGCCAAGCGGAGCTTCCCGGGGAGCAAGGGGGCTGCTCCTGACACTTCAGTCCTAAGCAGCAATACCCACGTGAACGAATTAAAAAGTAATAAGTTCAATGAGTTTGACACAATCTATGGATTCAGAAGTAATTAACAAGGATAATTAACTTTAAAAGGGAAACCAGATGATTTTTAAGGAAAAAGTGAAGAAGAGATTCAGTGTTATTTATCCAACTGATTCCCTTAAATAGATTAGCTTAAATTTCTGTTACTAAGATACTGTACCAGCGTCAAGCACATCTGCTTTTTCCCTGTCCCTGTCTGTCTGGTTTTAGATCATGCTTGTATGTACACAGTTTTAGGAAAGCACCTAACCATTTCCCAGAAATCAGTCATACACTGAACAAATATTAACTGGACCTGTAGCTGAAGTAACTGATGTATACGCTCATTAAAGAAATCATTTAACATTGTGATTGTTGATCTACTCATTACATTCACGTTATACTATTACCATGGCTGGCAAGATGTTAGTTAGGATCTGAAATCAATGTTCAGGCAGAGGATTTTTCCTATTTTTTCATAGCACTTTTATTTATATGATGGCTGTATGGATGGACCCCTCTTATAGACCAGCATTCATCTGGGTTTGGTTTTATATCCCACTTCTAAGTTTCTGGAAAGGTAAAATTCTCCTTCATGTCTTTTTTTCCCTTACAAGAAATCTTCTGAAGTTCCTCATAGCAGTCTTACCAGTTTCTTAATTAAATGCTAAGAATATCTAGAGGCACACACACACACACAAAAAGATCCAGAATCTCTTTTTCCAACAACCTCCTGTCTCTTTCTACATCCAGCATTTTCTGATTGGGGTACAGTCCTCTAATGATGTCTGAGATTATGAAATTTTGTGCAGCTCATCTGCCAGCATCGCCAGAACCCTTATTTCCTTGATTTCAATTCCCATCACAATGTGTTTCAGATTCGGCATGTATCTGCCCCTCCTCCACTCCATTTTGCTGCTATCTGCGGCCGCTGTGGGACCTTTGAAAGCTAACACTAAAACGTTACATAAAAACACTATTTCCTCCAATTTTCCTCTCTACTCCATTTCATTTTTTTAAGTATTATTATTTTGGTGAAAAGTGGCTTTTTGGAAAATTCTCCCTTAGTGGTTTGTGGGGTTTTTTTTCCATAGTTGCTTTTATTTAATCCAGTGTGTGGACGCTACGTAGGCTGACTATGGCCTCAGAAATATTCATAAGAAATTTTCCTGAAATTAATGGGAATTGTGGAGGAGGCAAAATTTCATGATTTCCTTTTCGTAGGCTACGCTCCTTAGGGCAGTTCACATTTTTTATAGTGTGCAGCCAAAGAGGGTGACAATATCAGATGGAAAATGAAGCAATTGCCAGATATTTTCCATCTCAGTTAATAAGCCCCCTGCTCAGTGTCAAACTGAAGCTTATACCAAGGGCAGGCAAGCATTTTATTTTATACTGGAAATATATTTCTAGTGTTCTTTAAAAAAAAGAATTTTATGAGCAATTTAGTCTTTATATTTTTAATCCTTATGTTCTTTCAAAGGCTACCAGTGGTTCAGGGCCAAACGTTGAGGGATTGCATAATACAAAAACAAGTCCAGCCTGGAAGAAGTACAGCAGAGCAAAACCATTTGGCTTTGGACCTTCTGTCACTACTGGGTATAGTGACAGTGAGTGAGATTTAAGGTACTGAAAGATGGCCAGTGTGATAATTTGAGATTTGAATAAGCATGTTACTTGTTAGGTGAAACTGTGGGTATTTCATGGTGCTTTACAAGACTGTTTTACATACAAAATAATGATATATATGCAAAACCTAAATCCCATGACAAAGTTTCTGACTCACTGAGTTTTACACTGTTTCCTGTTAAGAAATGCTTCCTTTGTGCATGTCAACAGTGCTTTCAGTTATTATGTTCAGTTTGCTCTTACAGGCTTCAAAAATAGCTTCCCTTTTTTTTTTCCCCTTCACTTTCTCCATACTTTTTCTTAATTTATTGATATGGTACTTAACTACTTTTTGAAACAGGATGTAATAATATAAATAATATTTTTAATTTGTCAAAGGTATTGGACATACGCTTTATTGTTGATTTGTCCAATATGACACCCATCATATGGTATGTTAATAAAAATCATATTTCACAGGCTGGTGTAAGTGCCCTTTATTCTTGCTTGTTACGGACATTAGAGGGAAAAGCACTGCAAGGCTCAGATAAAAATTTCAACAAGCCTTTGGTTGTCTAATGGCTTCTTTTTTTTCATTACTGCTGACTTTTTTGGTTTGGGTGGGTTTTTTTTTTTCTTTCTTTCTGTATTTTTTGTGCATTTACTACTTGTGGAAAATGCTGTATTAAGAGCTCTGGTATATCTATTGACTACTGTTCCCAGTGTCTCCACAGGAAAATACAGGAATCTGACTTCAGATATGCTAAAGCCAGATGTAAGCCCTTTTTCCCATCGCTTTTTTCCTAATGACAACAGTGAGTAGGTCCCTGTCTAGTTCTTGACAAGACTATGGCTGCCTATGGGTAGTTTTGAGCAGACAATGGACAAACTATTTTTTTGATCTAGACTGGCACAGATCTGCTCAAGACAGTTGGATTATTTACATTTTCAGTTTGGCTGAGAGACACAATTTCGAGAAAAGAGTATATTTCATTACAGCCCATTGGCTGTAATGAATCACACATGGCATTACAAATACTGCTGGTCACCTCCAAATATATAGTGCATTTCTACAGAGAATAGAGATGTTTTCAGTAAAATACCCCTCTGACCTGTTAAGGCAAACAAGGTCCTTTGATATTCCCAGATCCTTGGGTCTGAATCTCTAATACGTAGATTTGGGGTGTTTGTCATGTGTTGTTTTTTTTTTACTTTACACCAGTTTCAAGTGCAAGAATGACAGTACTTGAATATGCTTAGTAACAGCAGGAAGTATTAGAGCTTTTCACTAACACAAGTTCCCAGATATGAAATGCTTCCTTTCTGTGTGAGTTTTTAAAGGCTTTGATGTCTGAGATTTGTCTATCCAGAACTTTGTGCAAGGGGCACAGAGGCCAGTTACTAAAAACAGGTCCAAGATGCAAGCAGGTTAACATTCAGTTTAAGTTAATTTATAGTCCGTATCAGAAAGGAAAAACTTAGAAAGTATCATTGTGTGGATGAATGTTTTACTTATTGTACAAAGTACTTATTGTAACAAAGATGGGATCTAAGAATACTTGAAAAGTTAATATTACTACAGAAGTAACAGAATACAAGCTAAACACATACAGGTTGTTATCCTCAAAGCCAAGCACACAAGTTTGCTAGTACCCAAACAGCTTTGAGATTGCACCTAAGCATACACAAGGTATTTTTTCTGCCTGTTTGCCAAAGTTCACATTACTCAGTAGTCTGGCTTAGCCCCTGGCATTGTAATAGCTGATGATGGTACAGATAGATGAATTTGTTAAATTCTCCGTTGCCTTTCTGAGTAAGTTTGCCTATGAGACTTTAACGTGGATTCATCAAATACATATTACAAAAGCAGCGTGGGACTCAAATGCTCAATTGTAGCTGATCTGATACCGATGAATCTTATACATGAGGAAACCTTTGTGCTCTTTCATTTTTCATACATTAACTTTAAAGTAAGCAGTAGGAAAATGTCAAAGAAAATAAAGAAGGCAAAATAAGGTACTTAAGGCTTAAGAAGTTAGCTTCTTTTCAAAGTGATGCATGGGTGGTACTGTATAAATTCCTGTTTGTGAATAAGGTTTGTGTATGCCTCCCATGTACCATTTTGAAAAGACACTCTCAGTCTTAGAACATTTGTATTTGTCTTTCATTAAGAAAATGTAACACAGTGAGTCACCTATTGAAAAGAGGGCTGCAGAATCACTACTGTCAAAGCCCAGGTTTGTTGAAAAGAGGGACTGTGCATGTGAAATACCACAATTGCAAACTCTGGAAGAATGTCACTTGCTTCCTCTCTCAATTCAAAAGACAAGTATCTGTACTTAAACTCTTACCTCATTATTGATATTATTATTAATAATCTTATTATTATCATTTATTTATTTGTACAGCTCTGCAGCTTGCTAGGTATTTTACATGTAGGTGAGGTGCACATTATCTGCCCTAGATAGCGTGCTATTTTTCTTCTCTGTTATTATTTTTCAAATTATTCCAGGAAGCACTGTCTGTAGGTACTGTATGCCATTAGCTAAAATTTCAAACATGGTATGCATGGAATTAAGATTTCAGTCAGGACGAAGAAAAAGGTAAGGTATGGTTGAGTCAGAAACTGTCTCTTTGCAGATAAACACCTTGATAACTATCATTTAGAGGAAAGAACAAAGAGCTCAGAAGTAGACTCTAATGTTTAATCACTTGTAATACACAAAATGCATTGTTTAAACTGAATTTTAAAAAGTGTTGATGTTTAAGGGTGAAGTGGATGCTCGCTCAACTCAACTGCATAAAAAAGCAAGCTTAGCTATGGGCACTGGTCCCAGTGGCAAAAATATGAATTGGCAAGGGAGGTGAGAAGAGAGTGAAGTGCTGATTCTGCTGCCCAAAGCGCTGCTAAGAAACCTGATTTGTCTCAGGACAACATGTAGTTTGTGGACTGCTGCAATTCTCTTCCCATCAGTCCCAAATGGCACCTGCTATCTGAATTACATGTTGCTAATTGCAAACTAGCTCCTACTGTGTCCTTCAGCAACAGGACCAGGTAGACCCTCTTACCCGAGACCCATAGCACAGACACAGTTCAGCCCAAGGGACAGGGAGAAACTCAACTCAGAAAATTATTTTTACCTCTGTGAGAAAGTACCAAAACATGGATGTGTGCCCACTCAGCAGGCTTGCTGTTAGGACATATTTTTTAGGATCTACAGGATCAAACCATTAATTCTAATGATATTTATTTTTTTTCTATTAGGGATTTGGGGATTTTGTTCTGTTTTGGTTTTGTTTTCTGTGCATCATCACCATAGTTTGTGATGCTTAAGTCATGATCAGTTATTCTTGTGCAACATATTTAAAAGATACCATACTCACAGCACAATGCTATTATTACTTTTTCTTTCTTACTGTCTCCAGAATGGGACTGCCTCACACACAAAAAAAGCCAAACCCTTATGTTCTGAATCACAAATGTGGTTTTCTGGTTGACAGTTTAAATTACCGCGATTTTACTTCTTACATACATATACCTCTTAGCTATATACACTTGATATTGGAATCTATATACAAAGAATGTTACTATTGTAAAAATGTTGCTATTAACTATTAAGCTAAGCCGGAATTTAAATTGCACTAGAAAAAATACATAGCAAGCCTAAACCAATATCCTCTTAGGAAACAAACAAAAAAATCAACTGTTTCACGGCAGGTGATGTCTGGGAAGACAAAAGCTGCACCAAAGTGACACTACAGTAACTTATTTTCTAATCTAAGACTTTTATGAGAGTTTTCAGAGCTACAGCCCAGCTACATCATTTGCAGGGGATGACAAGAGCATTGCCTCTTAGTATATTTGGTGTAATGACCTCACCTCACCCCACAGCTCCCATGAAGACCTGCCCCATGGCTGGGTGGTAGGGAGATGCCTGTGTAAACCTTGCTGAGCCCCCCTAACCCTATTTTGCTTTACACAGGCTTCAAACTGAAGCAACACAAGTCTTGTCCTAAAAGGTGAGGAGATGCACAGTTCTGTAGTCCCTGCGAGAGACAGCTCCTCTCGCCCTGCCTTGCAGTAGCTGCATGGGGCTAGCCAGGGACAGAAGAGTATCCGTAAAAAAGGTACACAAATGATTCCTTGCTGTTTAGGATGCTGTGCACAAGCGTGGGGACTCTACAGGCCAATACAGGCTGACGTTTCCAGTCTTCTCCCTACTGAAGAGTTGCACAAAAACCAGTGGGAAATAAAGGCAGGTGTTTGGCCGTAGTAATCCCTAGGAACATCTCATTATTGTATGGCAGAACAGATACAAATCTCATATACTTATTAGGTATGAAGCTTTTCTATACCCTAGAATACTTCTTTGTGGTGGCTGGAAATAAAATATTTGCCTCTCCTACAGGAAGGTTTTCACCAGTAGACTTGAGCAGCCAATGGAAAGGCGCTTTTGGGCCTAACTTAGCACATGGATGTCCACCACTTCATCAGTATGTGCGTCAGTCCTTTTAGCAGTACAAGGTAATACTCATACACAAAAACAATATTTTAAAATAAGTAAACATAGTCCACAATAAAGCCCAAATTATGATATAAAATTAAAGTGAGGCAATAAAATATTAGTTTGTCCCTACATACCCATCAAAAGAACATTACTGTACTCTACATAAAAGCATGAGATATGGAATAAATATTGTCAAATATTTATGTCAATCATTGAAAGAAGGAAAACCTCTTCTAATACTTTTTAATATATATGTTTTCTTTTCGCTAGTCCTTTAAAAATAGTAACCACAGATTTTGTAGTCTGTCTGGACGCAGAAGATTTATTAGTTCTTATAAATGTGAAGAGGCTGCTACTACCGTATTCACGATTGCATTTAGGTTTTTAAGTAAGTCAGCTGTTCTGCAGGTCAGATTTCAGGAAAGGCAAATATCTTTGCCCACAGTTTCTCTGTTTTCGACAGTCTTTGCAGTTTTTGCAGGGTGGGGGAATAGCAACTTCGCAAGACCTTCCTCACAGCTCAGTAGGTAGTTTCCCATGCACAGTCTCATAGTTCAGAGCAGATTTTTTGGTCTGCCTGTGAAGTCTACTTCAAGATGTTGGTCTTGAAGGACAGTGGCAGACATACTAAAGGGAGAATTTTCTTATAGGGAATAGGGTAGTTCACCATACAGTGATATAACATAGTCTAGCCAAATTATCTTCATTATATACTTTAAGTTACATCCCTTCAATCAACAAATACATACAGATACTATGTTACCCAGTCTTCAATTATGTGTAGTAGTATTTCTAAAAGTTGTCATAGTAGAGGCCTGCTCTGTTTGTAGTCATCTATACCATGAGGGGAGAAATCATAAATCCTTTTACTGACTTTTATAAGGGTTGGATTCAAATTGGTGGTGTAGCTGCATCTAAATTGCTCTCATAGGACAGAAATATTCTGCTGGAGGACTTTGCAATTGCTGTGTTCATACAGATGTCAAAGCCATAATAAGGCAGGGCCCTTTGACCAGATGTAAGAATTACCTTTTTACCAGGCGGCTGTGTCATCTATTCTCCAAAAGTGTAATTTGTTTTAGAGAAAAGTTATTTCTAAAAGTTTTATTGGCATAATAAAGGCAGTTTATCACTTAATTCTGTAATTCATCATATGCACAGCACTGTTTGATGAATATATATTTTCTTGCCAAATACTTGTACCCTTGCCAAAGTTTTATAGTTAATTAGATATTTGGCTTTATTCATTGGCTTCAATAAAGTTACCCCAAAGATGAAATTGGCCCAATGTTTATGAAATGTTAAATAAGAGCTAAGTAAAATGTTTCCTAATTAGGGAGGGGGGGTGTCTTATGGGCTAAGTTCTACTATTAATTAGACTGAAAATATCAAACTCACTTTTGTATTATGAACCTGACTCAGATTAGAACCAGGGCTTGAGAAGCATTCCTTGATTTTCTGTGAGCTGCGTCCATTTTATTTTCATTTTCCAAACCAGAACACATCCCTTTTTAATTATATTTATTTTTCATTCTAATTCCCCATTTTTCAATCTAATTTAAAACTCCATTTAAAATAGTAAAATATTTGGGAAACTTTAGAGGCAAAGAGTTGAAATGGAATGACTTGAACTGGCTGTTTTGAAAAAAAGTTGAATTAGAAAAGCATATTCTGTTTCTGGCATGGAGTGGGCATAATGTTGCTTAAGCAGAGCTTTGGAATAAGGAAATAAAATGGCAAAGGGCAGGAGAAGAAAAATTAAAAGTCTTTGTATAACAACCATTGTTTACTTTAAATGCAAAGGATATTCTTTTGAACTGAATATTGTGTTAAGTGTTAAGCCAAAACCAAAATTATATGAATGGAAAGAAAGTAAAGACTTTGACTCCCTGATGAATTTTTCAAATTCCTGTGGAAAGTTTGATAGCCTGTCTTTCTCCTTATAAATAAACTATAGCGGTTTTAAGACATGTGTTGAGTCTTGGTTTATTTAATTCAGAATAGCCAGAAAAAAGGGACCCAGTAGGTACTACACAATATATTGACAGTTAAAGTAAACTGTGGCCAGCATAATACAGCTAGCTGCCTATGCTAGGGAGATAGAGATGTTTACATATTTCTACAAAGGAAGCTTGTCTGTATATGGCATTTTTTTCAGCAACTCAGGTGAGGATATGTCGTATGTTGCTTGGAGTTCCTGTATCGCGATGATGGCTCCTGGTGAGGAAAGCTGCTTACAGCAGATCAAGTCCTCTGCTTTCTGTGGTTGTTTTTTGTTGTTGGTTTTTTTTCTTTTTTTCTTTTCCCTTGGTGCTTTTTCTTTTTAAATCATAAGGCTATTAAAGTAAAAGGCAAACATTTTCTTCATTTCAACATGGTCAAATTGCTGTGTTGGTGTCACCAGCTTTGGCGTCAACGCAGAGTGAGCTGTGTGCTTTGTAACATAGAAATGACTCAGAAGTATAGGTTCTCTATTTTTTCTGTTCTTTTAGCAGTTAAATGATGTTTACCAACCTAATATTCTACTACCCACTATTTTTATTCTTCCTTTGCTCAATGGGTGTCCTTGCTTTTTAGCTTTCCTATGTCTTTCCTGGCTGGTTGAAAATATTCTGTAGCGCTTTTACTGGACTGTAGCTTGGGGATTTTGGGGAGAGTGTCGGAAAACAAACCCTAAAAGGAAAGACTGTACATACCTCCTGTGAATGGACAGGTGGGAGTGAGGACTACGGCATCAAGAAAGACAGCTTTGGCTCCGTCTCCCACAGCTCCCAGTGAAACATCTTCTAGTGATGCTGCTCGACCCAGTTCAAGCCGTCCTACCCCCAGCCCCCGAGGCTCTACGTGTGCTCCCCCAGCCCCCGCCGCTCCGCTGCTGTACAGCTCTGTGCGACCGCGCAGTCGTGCCGCTGAACCAGTTCCTCAATACGGGTCTCTGCACAGCTGCACGAACAGCTGCACAGCCACGGGAGAGGCAGCGGCGTGGGCCGGCGTGGGATGGCGGCCGGCACCACCAGCAGAAAGGCACATCCTGGTTTGGGAGGCAGGGCGGTTGACGCAACGTGCAACTCGTGGCGGAGCAGGTAGGGCAAAACAGTGTGAAATGAGGGATAAGCGTGATCTAACACCTCTATTGCAGACGCAGTTTGTCAGCAAATGCCAGTTCTGGGGATTTTTACACATAACTGAAAGCTGTACTTTTAATCCTAATTAAGCTCTTGGGCCTTATTGGCCTCCTCCTAACAAATCTTGGCACCTTTGGTCTTGGTCTTTAAGCACAGTTACCACTGATCAAAATATTTTCTCCATCATGGACTTTCTTGGAGAAGAGGATAGAATAATGTTGGAATTGGAGCATGGAAACAGAAGGTGTTTTCTGTCAAGTGGTAACAAGAGGTTAGGACATGAGTGTTGGCCTCATTATCAGAAGAAAAGCAGTGACAGAGAGATGTTAGCCATTCATTTTTGTCTGTGTTATTCAAAGTATGTCTATAAGCTGTACCTTCATTGAGCTACTTCTTTGGACGGACAGCTCTGCTTTGGTTTTCCACTGTATACTGACTATCCTCCCTTTGCTTTTCCATTGGATTTGTTGCGCACCTCATCATGGTACGACATTAGCTGCTTGCCCCACTAACTCTGGTGTTTCAAAGATCTATTGTACAGTTTTGCCAAAACAATGGACTTTTTCGATGAGGCAGTGGCTTTATGTAGTCTTGGATTATGCAGTGTATATCCCCACTCATGTACCAAGACAGGGATCCTCCCTCGTTCATCATGTACCACTGAACACCACCAAAGGCTGCTTCATGGAGAGGTCTCTTTTCCCAACAGCTTACCAGGGAAAAAAATATTATTAAGATTCAGGGGATTGGGTTTGGCTTTCTACATAGGGACAATACAAGCTATACCACATGGGTGGCCCGTAGGAGTGACGACAGCTCCAGGGCCACAGCAGTGGCTTCAGAGTGTCTCTGGAGGAAGATTATTCTTCCTCCCCTTTCCCTGCAGAGCAGATAGAGGAGCAAACAGCCTGTGCTGGTGGATTTGCCCCTAAAAGCATCCAGCTCCTCTGTGATTGACAGTGATAGCACACGTACTTTGAAAGCTCTAATGTTGATGATTAAGCCTTAATAAAAGCAAATAAGGTGGTGTCTGTGTGTACCCCAGTCAGCCAAGCAGATATCTACCTGGCATCTTGTAAATTAATCTGGCTGTTTATGCTGTAGATCATGATGAATGTGTTGCTATAGCAACCTACATTTCTTCCATTTTTTTGCTGCTAATTATCCTAACATCACCACCAGCTACTAAATCTTTGAATTCCTAATGAAAGCGTGTGGAAGGCAGTTTCTTGATATATCTCTCTTACTATATCAGCAGGATGAGATAATTAAAGATTAATGGATATTGATTATTTAGGGTTTATTGGAGCCTGTCATTCTAATACACATGTGCTTGTGCACCCAGAGGATCTGCCTGATTGTGCTTGGGTCGTTCTGCCAATCTGCTCCAATTGTTGGTGAAATCGTGCTAAGAGTGTGCACTTTCTGTCAGATGCTCAACGCACTGCTCCCACAGACTTCAAGCCTTTGCCAGCTTGGGGATTGGGTGTCTGAATTCAGGTCTCCTCACCGGCAGCACTGTCACAATACCTATGAGCACAACCTGTTTTTCTGCTTGGTTTTTTTTTTTGTTTGGAGGGGTGGGAGGTTTTTTTTGGGGGGGGGGGGTATTGATTTGGGGGGTTTTGGTGTGGGTTTGGGTTTTCCCTAAGTACAATATAAAAGCAAAATGTTGTTACCGTCCTGCAAGGGTGAGTGGTTTTGGTCATTGCTGAGATACTGGATGTTGTTGGGGCTGTGAATGTTGGAGAAGACACGGGTCAATAGACCTCTCTCAGACACTATTGCTTCACACTGTTAGCAGACTCAAACACATCTTGATGGTGGTACCACCAGACCTTCAAGCTTTCTTTGTAAGGTATTATGACTAGATATTCTTGGTTTCCATACAGCTATAATTTTTTTTTTTCAGTGTTGTAATATCAGGACCAAAGCTCCTCAGGATGAGTTTTTAGTATGTGATTCTTCATCTGACCCTGATGAAATCCCCTTTCTTCTGGAAAGCCAGTGTGGCTCCATGGATTGCCATCTGTGCCTAATATTGACCAGATATTTCAGAGTTTCTAAAATCATTTAGGGAAGAGAGGAAACATTACCTGAAACCAGAAAATGCACATAGAAACATGTCAACTTTGATCTTATCCAAGAACACACTCAAGGAAGATAATCTTCTTTTTTTTGTTGTTTGTTTCGCCTTTGAATCTGACTTTTTAATACTGGTTATTTCATAATTTTTACTTATTTTTATACTTAAAAACAAGCTGAGATACAACTACAAAAAAGTGCTCCTTAAAGATTTTTGTATATAAGAATCTAATTGATTGGAGGAATAATAAGAGTTAGAAAAAGTGATGGCAACCAGGAAGCCATAAATGCACCAGTCTCTGGGTTTAGGGATTTTTCCTGTGTTTACATCATAATTAAATCTGTACTATGTGTTATTTTTATTCCCCATTTAACCTCTCTATTTGGCTCCTATGCACACACATGATGGTCTGGATTTTGATCCTTGCTGAGTTTTGCATTGGTGTAAAATGATGCTAATTCCACTGAGAGCACTGAGATTTAGATCACAATCCAGAGTAGTAATTCTATATATTAAAAAACTTTACAATTTCTATAAAGTAGTGGTAAAGGAAAAATATTGCTGAAAAAAGTATTGAAGAGTATTGCTTCCTAGCTGAGACCTTGAATACCAGTTTCAGCAAAAAGCAAAGTTTGAATGTTGCATTATATGCTCCTGTAAATGGAATTTTAGTATAAAAAATGCTAGCAGTCCCTTAACTAGTGTTTTTAGCAGTGCTAGTTGAAGTAGACTGGTGTTTAGGATACATATTATGTCCACCTAATATAATTACTTTCTCTTATATTGCAGTAAGCAATAAAACAATTAGGCAGCTTTTCAAATTTATCAAGGTAGCAGTAGCAGAGAAACCTTTTGTTCATTTTACTGTGTGGATCCTGAAAGCTGGCAGCACAACAGTGATTCATGCCACAATCATGGCTTAAAAATACTTTTTGCACAATGAGCCAATGAAATTTGGTGTTCCTTCTGGATTTTCTGCATATGGAGATTAAGAACATTGTGGAGCAGAGGTCAGAACAGAGGAAAAATCCCAGTTCCTCAAAGTGAACAAAACAAGTTAGAGCCAATACATTTACAATAGACGTGGTTTTTTCTCCATTTACGAGAAAAGTCTCTCACATATCTATTGTTTTGCTTAACAGCCATATTAAAGAAACATTGCAAAGCTATGCAAGTGAATTTTAGCCTTATATGGATGTTACCAGGTCATCAACTGAGTGCCCTCAACCTAAAAAAAAAATAAGGAAAATCAAATTAGATTCACTGAATATTATACTGAACCTGAGTGCTAAGTTTTGATCTAAGCTAAATTTATTTCAAACCTGGAACAAGTTAGTTTTGAGTGGAAATGATGTCTGTCTCTGGTTTTGCATACCTTCCACCATAAACCAAGAAAAGAGTGTTCCAGCTGAGTTTTGCTTTGAGTTTCTTAGTTCATATGAAACTCAAAATGAAACTCATGATTGTGTGAACCGAAACTGGAAAAAAATGCACACAGCTTTAGACAGCATGTTGCTTGCAGAACGACTGTGTCATCGCAAACAATAAGGGCAATGCTTCGGTTTTCCTTGCATGCATAACAACAAAGAAGAGGGGAAAATACTCTGATCCCCTTATGTTTTTTGTGAGCTCCTGTGCAAAAATTAGGTAGGATTCCATTCACCTCCTAGGTGTAAGCTCTGGACACCTCATAAATACGTCTGTGGGATTTATGCATAAGGGAAACAACTCTGCCATGCTGTGAAGCTAACAGTTTCACAAGCTTGGAAGTGATATGCTACTTAAAAGTGCAAGCCTGTTTTCCTCACACACACTTCCAAGTACATTTAGAAGCAAATTGTCTGATATATTTTTAGTGGACATGTGAAAATGACGAGAGAGGATGAATGTTTGTAATAATAATTCCTCTCGCCACTCCATCCACCTCCATATACCTCCCTAATTTCTCTCACTGGTTAAGGCACTAGCTCTTCTTACTCCTCCCACTGATTTCCTGTTTTATTATCATTCATATTATAATAGCACTAAGAAGCCCCTAAGGGTTTGCATTTGGATAAATCATACATGAATTGAAAATCTGTCTGCCTTTAATATTGGTGAAGCATAAGGTGAGAGGTGCTCTGAACAGAGGGGAAAGGCACTGCCCAAGGTTGTTAAAGCCAGAGGATAACAGACTTCCTCATGTTATGGCCTGTGGTACAATATTTCTCCTATATAAAACTATGGGAATGACACTTCCTAGAGACAGTCTGCCTCCCCAAGCCTTGGCAGAGCCAAGATGTCTCCAGTAAGCCACCTTGTGCAGCATCTCTCTCTGCCCTCCCAAACACTTGTCCTCTCTCAAGCCCAGTGCTGGGCATCAGATAACTGTATTTGCCAGTAAACATGACAAATAAAGTAGATCCACCACTGGAAAAAAAAGAAGAGGAAAAAAAAGGGGAAAAAAAAAATGAAAAGAAAACAAAGGCCCATCCTAATCATGTTATTTATAGGTTCAGGACTTTGTGCTGATTTTAATTGAAGAAACATTTTAAACATTTATCCAGGCTTTCAAAAGCACGTATTAGTCATTGACTTATATATTCTTCTACATGTGCTCAATATTTAGGCAATTTACTATTTTTATCTTAATTAAGATAGATCTTCTCAGCCAGCAACAAGCTAAGTCATCTGTACTGTCATAGCAGTCAAGCCGACGAGGCGCTGAATTTTGAGATGTTGTCTGCCTCAGTGGGAGGGTTCCTAGAAGAAACATTCATTTCTGCGACACTGTCATTTAGAAACGAACATACGTAAACCTGCCTCGCAATGAAAGGCTGAAGAAGCTCAGTCTACCCAACTTAACAAACAGAAAGTTAAGGAGCAAAGTTCATAAAAGAAAATGTCAGGAAGGGCTTTTCAATCTAGCAAAGACGTGACAAGACCCCTGTTGCTAAAAGCTGTTCAGGGTAGAAGATGCGGGGTTTTTTTCCAGGTATTTAACCATAGGTACAACACATGAAATGCTCACTGCCGTATGATGTTTCAGAGTCAAAATGGATATGTTTTGAGAGATATTAACCAAGTCTTTTGCATGCTTTGGGAATGGTAGTGAAACTCCATCACCTCTAGGCAGAGTAGATGGTCATGGTGGTCCTCTCTAGCTGAAATCTCTATACAGCCATGTCTATTTGCAGTGTCAGGTGTTGTGTCTACTTAATATACTAATACTCTGACGCCTAAAGAAGTGATCTGTGCTCCATCGGAAACATTTTCATATTTTACATATAATCTGGATAATATGGAGAAACAAATTTGATAGCTCATCTGTCAAGATCATTTTTGCATCTCTAATGAGGAAAAAGGCAAGTTAAAATACACATATGCATATATTACCTGTTCATGGTAACATTAAATCAGCAGCCTAACAAAAATTATACCAAACATATATACCAAAAGTTTTATCTTATTTTCTGGAGTTTATTGGTAACATCTCCATTGACTTTTGCAGCAGAGCATATACTAGTGTTAAATCTAATACTGTTTACCTGGCTTTGGCAAGCAAATTTCACTAGTTGTAGAAATTCCATTTCCTCAGATAAATGCTTTGGGATTAATCAGAACTAGTGGAGTTTGACAGGAATTCCCATGTAATTGTTAACATTTCTGAACTTATGCAGATCACACCACTATAAAAAAATCTATTTGGGATACTTCATTATTTTTCTTCCTGCTTCTTATGGATACAAATAAATATGGAAAGAAAACAGTAGAAAGAAATGAAGGAAGAGAGCTTCTCCTGAATATCAAAAGAAACATTGTGGGGAAAATTATTTATTGGGAAATACTAAAGAAACGCATTTTTATTTCATTCACAGCAGTTCTATTACTCGGTTCTCTTATTCATTAATGGAACAGAGCCTGCTCTGAAAAATTCACTGCAATAAACCATATAAATGCATATTTCCCCTTTAGTTCTCCTTCCTCCATCATGCAAGACAGAGAAGACCACGATGTCCTGTGGCTAATGGCATCTTAGAAAGTATGGGAGGCATTTCCAGGATTGGACCTTTTGCTTTTCTAGTCCACTCTCCGTGCTTCCATCTACAGTCCTGCAGCATGTGGCAAACATGAAGCCTGCACAGAATCCTGCACAATCGCCATCTCCCCTATTTAAAATTCCAGTCATCCTGATACATCTGTGGCTTTCTTCAACCTTGATTTGCACCCTATGTTTAGTCACAATCCTTACCATCCAAAAGGAAGATGATGCGCGTAACTAGATACAATATATATATAATTATGTCTGTGTATATATACACACACGACATACACACACACATATATATACATTTTTATACATATATAATTTGTCTCCAGTGATAAAAAGTATAGCAGTTTTTATTTTTTCCTACTGTTGCACACAAAGACGAGTACAGGGAAAAACAGCCCTGAAATTGCCAGAACATACTTTAAACAACACTATGTTTTGTTATAAAAATACAAATTGTTTACAGCAATTTATAATATGCAGTTATGTTTTAAATGGGCAAATCCTAACATTGCCTACTTGAATTCTAGCAGCTAAGTATAATTCAGCACTACTTTAATTTTCTATTATATTCATGCTAAGTGATTTTCATGCACATCGGATTCAGTATGCAGCATGAAGTAGCAGTGGATAGAGAAAACTAAAATCCTTCTAGCTGGTATTGAGAGATAAAGAAACTGAGTTGTTTTTAATATTAGAAGTAGATTTATGGTAAAATTAGATGGCGGGCTAATCTCTAGACACTATCCACGCTCCCTTCATAGAAAGAGCTCTTCTCTCTACAGCCTTTGCATATGTTCATTTAAAATGTTGTCTTCTCAACTGATCAGTCTCTGTCTAAGCAAAATTTGATCAAGTGCAGGAAATACCAGGAACTTACTATTGACAAGGAATAGCCAAACATCTGTATCACACAGATTTTACTATATCCAGGCCCAGTTTTGTGGTCTTATGGGAGATGTTACCATTGGAGTATGTAAAGCAATTCTTGAGCTCTCCATGCAAACTAAGGAAGCCTCATTGTTCTGTACATTGCGTCATAAAAAGAGTTGGATGAAGTCACAATAGTGACAAGCACAAATAAAAGGGCTCTGCCATTCTGCTGTTGGGATAAAGGATCCCTGGTGGTAAAAGTCTCATCTCAGTGAAATCAGAGAAGGGAACCTTTTACACCATAAGGACATTTCAGCAGGAGAAAAAAAGAGACAACACCTGCCTATCAATGAGTTGATTTTGTTTGTATAGATATTTTCACTGTCACTGTTACTAGAAGTACTAATATTATTTCTGGGGAGACTAGGCTTTCATCAGTAGCTAGGTACTAAAAAAAACACATCATAAAGAGTTTTGTCCCCGAAGTGCCTTACCAATAAACAAAATTAGATGAAGTTGCCCTGTGAGGAACATTCCATCATACACTGACAGCTTCCAAAGGCATTTTTACTTTTGTCCTTCTTAGGGAGCCTACCTAAGAGACCATGAACAGGTTCATTTTCAGTGTGGTCCATGGGAATGCCAACGTCAACACGTGATGCCACAGAGCTCACAGAGATCACCAGGGCAATAGCACCAATAACGGGTGCTATTGTGATGATAAAGGTATTGAAGTTGACCCCAGTATAAGCACAGAAAAGGTATATTGCCACGCTGTTCTGATCAAAAGAGTCTTGAACTTCTCAGCTACAATAAAATCAAAGCTGGTGCATGCACAGAAGTGACATCTTTTTTACATATGAATCTAACTGAAAAAATATTTTTCCAGAGAGGCTATACTATCATTTTCTGAACTTTTATTACAGGAGTTCTGTACCTATCATTTTCATATGCTTCCTTAACCAGCAAATGATGTGGTAAAATTGTGGGTAGTGGCAGCATGAAGAACAGAACCATTTTAATTTGTCCCATCTGGCATATTAACATTAATAAAAGATGTTTAAAAAGAAATGCCTTGAAAGGCTTTCACCTACTGATTTAACAAGATAATAAGGAAAGCTTGCAATCTGCCACTAAATATAACTGATAAGAATAAGAGTGAGTTTAAAACGATGATAACAGAGATTAACCTCCAAAACACTGATATAAAAAGGAAAAAAAACCCTGCTGATTGCAACATATGAACATTAAAACTGGCAACCAAACTGTCTATTATTTTTGGCTAATAGGGTATATCCAAGTACAGACTATCGCCAATTTAACAAACATTGCGAACCATCGAGGGACTTTACACCAATCAGGTCAACACAGAGACAGAGCATTCCTAACCCTGTAATTGCCCACTGAGGGTACCCCATGCTGGGGAATTAACTGCTCTTTGATTGTTCCATTAAAATTTAACCAATGAATCGGCCTATTTTCAGGCTGCTCTAAGGGGGAAAGCAACATTTTTAATTTGTCTAAAATAATTATACCATTACTTATTTTGGTTATTTGTACTCCAGTATTTAAATGCCCTGAGTGGTTTGTCAGAGGCAGAGACGGTTGGCCATGGAGACCACTAGCAATAATTCCGCCCCCACCCTGTTTAGTTCCAGATTTCAGTCATTTGTGCCCAATGTTAAATTCAGTTAAATAAAGTGAATACTCGGGATTTTCACCAGTGTAGTGGCAAATTTTGTGGTAGCCCCCCCTTCTCCTGGCAACCTATTCTGATGCTGAAAATGGGCTCCCTCTTCTTTATCTCCATTCCCTGCCTTGGACCCACCTTTTCATCCCCGCCTTGGTCTGTTTCTCAGGGCAAAGCAACATTTTTGTTCACAAAGAGATTTGTACTTAAGTCTATGAGAAGGTGCACGCTCAATTTTTGTTCCCAGGAAAACAACAGTTGGTATACGGTATGTCTGATACTGCAAGAGCGAGATTCACCTTCTGTGTTCCCAGCTGGGATGAAAGAAGCTGGTGGCATCCAAGTATGACTTTGGGGGTCATAGAGGTGGAATAAACCAGTATTAAGCATTATTGGCCAAGCTTATATACCACACTCACCTCTTATGCATTACCTAAAAGTATTCATAACACAGGCAAACCACTATTTTAATTCACGTGAACAAGAGAGGCAAGTTTCTGAGCCAGACCTGAATGAGTGCCACGGCAGAGCCCAGCCGGTGAAGCCACAGCTTGCCCTCCACGCTGCCCTTGTTGCTCTAAACCTCATCCTCTCTTCAGCAGATGCTGCCCATCTCACCAAGCAGGTCTGTACATTTTTGACATGCAGAACTGGGCATACAGGTATGAATGATCTGTACGCCTTGCCAAACCCCACGATACCCTGTCAGGAAACTATGGATCAAGATGCAGGAGAAAATCACGTGAAAAATACCTGAAACTGATGTAAATGTCAAAATATTTTAAAATATAATAATTTCCATTAGTTATATAAATAGAACAGCAAGAAAAAAATTACAATGGCTGTAACATAGCTGTGACAAAGAGACAGTGAGAAGTAATAGCATATATCACTGTTTACAGAAATAATGGGGTTTATTTAGCATATCTATTTTCAACCAGTTAGTGTGTGTATTCCAATGTGCTCATGTCTCCAAATCAGGGATCAGATTACAGAATATGACATGATAAATTAGGGATATGGGACAATAACAAGACAAAAGCTTATTAAAAGGTTAAGAGCTCTTAAAACCAGACTCAGTCTAGACAAATTATGCCGATGAATGCATGAGGAAGCTGCAGGAAATTTGCAGAAAATATCAGAAAGTTTAAGAAATGTTTTTAACGCTTACTCAGTGTAGGAAAAGGCTATCTGGGCTGTAAAATGGCTGACATTGCTAGTTATTTAAGGAGAGCCTGAAACACAAGAATTTTATGAACTTTTCCTTCTGTTTTATCTCTGATGGTAAATATCAAGCCTTGAGGTAGATGGGTAGAAAGTATGACAAGTGGTTCATGTCAAAGGAGAATTTCTAAAATCAAACAACATTCTTAATTGCTGTGGTGGCTCAGGTGTTTTTAAAAACACTTTACAGGTGGAGAAGCAATGCTATAACTGTGTTTCTTTGGGAAGTATTTCAGGACATCATTCCTTTCATCAGTTTCTGGGATATTTCCTTTTTGGGGCAGGGGGGCTTCCTTTGCTTCTGCAGTCAGATGTTTAAATGTGGGCCTCGGATGTCTTTTCTCTCACCACGCCAAATGTCTTAGTTCACTGCTACCAGTGGTAACATCATCACGTCTTTTGCTTTACAGCAGATGTTACTATCTTACTGTATTTTTAGCACTCGGATGTCTAAACTTGTCTAAGGCTGGTTAAACTATGTGATGGCAGAACTTAAGCAGCCACCAGCATTTTGATCGTACTAATGTTCCCACCACCGCTACCACCAGAGTAGATTTACTGAAGTTAATTTGTTTGACAAGTCCAATGAATTAGAGAAGTGATTTGTCATATAGTGTCATATTCCTTCTCTGCGTATTTGTACCTTGCATAACAAAACAGGAACGTGGTCCAGTTCTAGGGCTCCATCACCCACCCCCTCCTCCTCCTCAGCGTCGCCAGCACTACCCAACACCGTCATTCAAAAAGGTAAACACATTTTATTTCATAACATATTCCAATATGTTCAAAATGTATTTTGACATGTTCTCCTTCCCTAGCTATGCCTATTTTCTAAACACCCTGGCACATTGTCAACACTGCTGATTCACTGTGGTCTTTCTTTGATTGCTGTGATATCAATTAAAATTGGAAAGATGTCACAAAGAACTGTTGGGGAGGGGAGGGAATTGCATTTATGTCCTACAACACAAATGTATGTGCACATCTGATTATTCACAGGATTACAAATTCGTAACGTAAATTTAACCAAGGCTTACATACTGACAGTTGTGTAACTGACAACCCAACCCTTAAAAATGCTGCAAAGGTTTGACTCAGTTACATAAATGAGCATAGGTGAATAATCAAATATGACATGCTGATCTGCCAATTTCTTTTTTTCTTTCATATAAGCCATTTTGTTAAAGAAATGGTAAATGTGTGACGAGAACACACGTTGCAATTGTCATCAATAAAATAAAATAAATGCTCACTTAAAGCATGTTAGACACTTCTCCCTATACTCTTTAAACAGAGATAGATTTACATGGAAATTAGGGTCGACAAAGAATTCGGGACTCTCCCCTCTCTAAGAGTATATGGAAGTTTTTTCAAGACATCATCTAGGTTTTCTGTTCATCCAAGATTCTCTAGATCCAATGAAGTCAAAGGAGTCACACATATTACAAGCAGCTTACGCTGTAGCCTGCAGTGTTTCTGTCTCTCATAGAAATGTTTTGCCATATTAGTCTGATAATAGCAGTGCAGCACAAAGTTTTCCATCATACATCAGGATCACTGATAGAGTGGGTGTTAACTCAAAGGGTTTAGGTGTGATACATGTTGCATCATCTGAGGATCTGCAAGTAGATGAAAAACACGACTTTAAAGACCAAAGTTTGTAAACCTACTGCCAATATACACAGCCTTTCCTTTTTTTCCTCAGAAACTTTATTTATTGCAAACACCATTCATATTTAGTAAATCTTACGTGATCCTACAGAAGTGCAGCTAGAACAGGCTATACTGAGAACATTGTGGTGGATTTGAAGTTTCTGACTTGGAGTAGACAAACCTGCAATGAAGGCAATTAACATTTACATGGAAGACTCAGACTGAACATAAACTGGGCCTGGGGGAGACGAGAGGGTTTATTCAGACCTTGGAGGCTATTGTTTTTTTGCCTGTGCTTAGCAATATTGATACTATCACACAACATTTGATCAGTGCTTGTTCACAGCTTGCAAGAAAAAAACTAGAACATATGCTTAGAGGAAGCGTTTGTAATGCAGTTATCCTCAGAGCACACTGGGACCTGAGCATGCCTAAATAGCTTGAGGAACTGGACCTGATGCCTAGCACATAATCCTTTATAGTGGTCCAAGCTCACAGCACTTAAAATTAATAGCTGTTGCTTATGGGATGAGATAAGGTCCATGCAGCCGGTTGTTTGACTATTAATGTTCAACACCATATCCTCAGTCTTATGGGAAGGTGAAAGATATAAAAATAATTTATATATATATCACTATTATTGTAAGCGTCTCTGAATAGCATACAAAAATAGCTAAATCTTCCATATTCTAAAGTAATATATTGAAAACATAAAAAGTTGTAAATGGCATGAAAATGCTTGTTTAAAGGTGGGAGAATTTAGGTCCAATGTAATCTTCAGCTTGCTTTATGAAATAAACTTGAAGGATGGAAAAGAGCTCCTGAGAGAAGAAATCTTATTTCGCCAGGATTTTGCAGCATTTTATTTTAGTTTAAGATGCTACAAAACAGTCTTGATCAACTGTTTTTTCCCCCCTCCCATAAGGTTCTACTTTAAGACCTCCATATGCTCAATTTTAATAATTTGCTTCCAAAACCCAGGAATGATTCCAAATGTGAGTTATGGAAATATTATGCTTTTTATTAAAAAAAGAGAAATCCAAAGCCCAGGTACCAAATCTTTGAAATACACGGCCTGGAAAAAAAATATTTTTAATCGCATTCGCAGATTCTGTCCCTTTTCCTCTAGACACAGAAACCACTCCAATAACATTGCTGTAAATGTTATAAGGAAGTTTCCTCTTGTGGCAGGGTGGTTTTGTGAGCTACCTCAGTAACTTAGAGTTGCTAACCATCACTTGCCATGCAGCTGCCACTCAGGTTCCTAGTAGCGACGTGTCTTTGCAAAGGCGAGTTGGACAATTTGGACATTTTGCGCTGGGAAAAGAGGCAACAGCTTTTCCAACAGTCATCACTATGTTGGAGAACCAGGAAGAAATTTATGGAGAAGGATGAGATTTCTTGTTTTGTTTTTGTATTAGGACGAAGTGCTACATCATCGGAAAGGACTGCGAAGGAAGACTCACTGGGATCACCTGTTTAAACAGAAAGAAGAGTTCATTAACTTTGAGTACACTGCTTAGTGAAATGTTCCACCTACTAATTTGTCAGAGCATATTGACATAAAGCTCCAGAGTCTAGACACAAAGTACGGATGAAATCCTCTTCTCTGTGGGCAGAGGAAGACTACCCACTAGGCACAGCGTAGTCCTGTACAGCCCAGCAAGATTGCTGAGATCTTGCAGAAGCTTTTGATGCTGACCCCATAGCTGAGGTTTCTAGCACCAGGAGTGGGTGTTTCTCAAGAGTCCTCCTTCAGCTGCAGAAACTCTTTCCTCTACGCGGTGAACAACTTCTGTATATTTTAGCCATCTTCATTCACTATTAGAAAATTTGATGGGGGGGGGTGAGCTATTACTTCACAGGACCCATTCTGTAGCGATGCCTCTGCACATAGGCATGGAGGGAGGCAGAAATTAGGGGACCACAGCTGCACAGTGTACTATGTTACAGGACACAGCCACTGGCATCCCAGCCAAAGTGTGTCATTCATCCATACCAGTGGAGAGCCGTCCCCTGTTTGCATCGCTCAATGCATACAGGAAAGGAGCTAAGCCAAAATTACATGCGGATTTTCAAACAAATGAACCCACTGCTAGTACTGAGAAAGAAGGTTTGTAAGTTGAAAAGTGCTCTAGAAATCTGGGTTTGGGGTCTGGGCAAGCTGGAATAACCATATCCTGAAGATGTCAATGAGAGGAATATCAAGCTGCTGCTGGTCATTATAGCAATGATGACAGAAACGACTGGAAACTGGAAGGCACCATCCAGAGCTTGTTGAAATCAGTGAAAACATTTCTAAAGACTTTAATAGGCTTTGGCTCAGTCCTGGAGAGAGCGAATGGGGAAAAGGGAGTTGTTTCCGAGTGGAGTCAGAATAAGGGAGTGTAGCTGGAGTGAACACATATGTTCCTACCATATGGGTGGAGAGCTCTGGGATTTCTGCCATATTGGTCCTGAAGTCAAATACAATTTGTTTTTCTAGTTCGGATAAACTAGATCCTCAAGTGAAGAATATTTAACTTCAGATGAATGCTGAGCCTGGTGTCTTCAGAGACCGACATGTAAGCCCATGAGCCCGTCTAGACCGTGAGAAAGAAAACACATACTAGGTTGACTGGGCTTGATCCATAGTTATAATTGAAAAGCTAAAGAATTTTCTACCCAAAATGCTGTATTCTCTTTGCTTGTATTTATTATTATTAAAGCATCTGATTTGCTTAGTTTTACTTTTCATAGATGTAGAGGGCACTTTTCAGTCATTTTGTAGGAACCGTAGTGTATACGAGACACAATGAAAGGGAGGGTTTACAGGAAGCATCGTGGGGTATGAATCACCTATACAGAAAATTTTGCAGGTCTACGTCAGTGAAGCACTACATTTATTTACTTAAATTTATGTTGGGAACAATGTAACTTAGTTATATGTGTTTCTCGGCATATGATCAAGTTGGTGCCCTTATAATAATAATTTTTAATTATTTCAGGGCTAAGCCCTGCATTCAACAATTTTTTTGGCATTAATAAAGACTAGCTAAGAATTTACACTTTGGCCAGTGGCTCATTCACAGTTCATTTTGGGCCCATATAGTTAGTAATGGGTGAATCATTAATAACCAGAAGACGAGTTTTGGAAATCCAGAATTTTTGTGCTGAAATATATCAAAGCTTCCAGAACAATAAATCTCATTATTGTGAAAGTTCTCCAGTACCTATTTCTGTAATCACCAACATAAGCTGTTTCTTATAATTTTAAAAATTTCCTCTTCCTTTTCAGATAAGGGTTACCTTAAGGATCACCCCATGTAATGCTAATTTTGTATTTTTTATCATCCATATATGTACAAAGATACATGAAATTCTAAAAAACAATGTTGGTAAAGAAGCTATTCACATGTTTTCAAAGCCACAAACTTTGATTTAGTCAGTGAAAAATCTCAAACGATTCTTTAGTTGTCTAAGACAGTTTATGTGTCTGTGTATAGATGAACACAGGCTACTACTACTTTAGGTTAAAAGAAGAAGATGTACAGATTTGCTTAGATTAATTTAGACATAATTCAGATGGACCAGGGTGTTGTTTGAGAAAGTGATTAGCACGAAGATTACTAGCCGCAAATGCATTTGATTGACATGTGTTTCAGACTGCAATTAATTAACAATATGTTTCTCTTATGCCACCAAGAATTTTTACACATGGCAGTGAACACAGAACTTTAATTCAAACAGCACCTCTGAGGTGGGATGACCCAAATAGTTTCCACCCGGAGGACTCTTGCATTTCTCTTCTGATCCCTGCCAGCTGGTCACGGAGCAGCAGACACTTACACCTCACTTGAGGAAGGGTGATAGGTAACAGCTACGGTATCAAGTGGGTGGGAGGGAAAGAAAAAACACAAATGCATGGGCCATGCAGATAACTCTGGTGACAGTAATAAGGAGGGCTGATAACATGCCACACAGAAGAATAAACTAATTTCAGGGAACCTCTGCAAATTTTTTTCTCTAATAGTGATGATCCAATATCTTTTCTTAGTGGGACTACACACTTTATGTTTTAAAAATAGGGTCATCCAGCAAAGTTGAAGAAAAGCCTAGATCAGCACAAGACCCTGTTAGAGAGGATTTTGTGGTGCTTTCCAGACACAGCACAGCACTGGTTTGTGAATCAGTTGATGGCTGTGTGGAGAAAGCTGGATTGGAAACTCTTATTTTGAGTTGCTACAATGTGCTGAAAACCCATTAAAAGTGCACAAATATTCCTGATTCAATGCAAACAACTCCATAGCTGCCATGGCAATCCCAGTGGACTGCAACAGCTGTAGGAGTGGTCTGCAAGGGAGGTGCTCCAGGATGCAATCCTGTCTCAAAAACGTGCTTCTTACCCAAAAAATATTTGACGCATCTACAAAGCAACTCAAAGAAATGCATCATCTATAAAGTAACTAAAATGTAGTGTTACCCTACATTTTTATTTTGATTTTACCAAGCCGTATGAACATGGGTAATGGATATGCCTTCCAGAGGAATTTTCGAGACTTTCCATAGGAGTCTTTTGTTTGGAGACTGCAGAGTACTCTGTCTGGGACAAGCTGGTGACTAATGGGCTTGCTATTGGGGAAGCCGGTCCCAATTTCTGCACTTTGGTTGTTTAATGCTTCCCATTATGAAAGATACTTGCAAGCTTTCCTGAGAAGTTTGAGAAGTTTTAACACCTCTTTTGGAAACAAGCATTTGGATTTTGGCAAAGAGAAAGCCTCTGGGCTGGAGAAGAGCCTTTGTCCCAGATATAAATATCTGAGATATAAATATCTGCTGTGGTTTGTCTTCCTCAAGAAAATTTGGGCAGTCTGTCAAAAGAGTAACTGCACATGAATATGCGCATCAAAGTCCAGACCTCTACTACCGCCAGAGCAGTAGCAGCAACACTACATGCTGCAATGGAAAAGCATAGATACAGCCTGGATGCTCTAGATGGGATGGGAAAACAAAAGCAAACATGTTCAGAGCCGCCTAGACCATGCTCTGGGCATAGGAGTATCTTTTAGTAGATGCTGTGCTGGAACACTGGGTTGGAGAGCAGGCAGAGCTTGTGTGCTCTGTATAGACACATCCAGAAATTGGTCTGGATTCAGTGCTCATGTTTCTATGTTGCTGCTACACCTCTGGCTTTGGGAAGAGGAAAGGAGGGAAACACACACAGGCAGGTTCCCTGTGGTGAGAAACTGGAAGAGGGAGAAAGAGAAGAGTCATGTTCGTCATCAGTGTTTGCATGTGCATTATAATACAGGCTTTGGCTGCACTATAACGCTATATTTTTCCACCAGACAGCTTCTGCGTTCAGTGTGTATGAAACAGAATTAAGGTTGCAGGGGGTCCTGTCAATCTGATGCTGTTGAGTGTCCACAGGTCTGGAGAGACATCTCACTGTCCTCCTGCAAAGGTCTCGGAAGTCCTTAACTGCCACTTGGTTGGCCATCAGAGCCAAGCAGGAGATACCTTCATTCAACATCTTAGCCAAGGCACAGCTCTCCTAACAGCGCAGCTCTCCTAGTATTACACTGCAATAATAGCATTGGATCTGAGCCCAAAGCCCGATGTGGGATTTAACTCACTATTCTGGCCCACAGGCAAACAAGTAATCCTGGCAATACACTGTAAATGGGCTAAACAGACATAAATCCTGGAATTATTAACAAGCATAGTATCCAAAACTGTCCTAAAAATACAAAGCCTATACCCCTCTCATATTAGCACTAGAAAATATACATGAAAGAGGCAGCCAGCCCATGAAAGCTGATATTTTATCCATATATATGATCTGTTTTTTTATGCTTCTGCTGTTCAGTTTTGTAAACAGCTGGTAACCAACTGTAATTCAGATTTAAACCTGATAACTTAACTTCTCTTGCTCATTAGATAAAAATAGCAAAATTGTTGGTCTGTATTTTCTTAAATCAAAGAAAATATTGAAATTCACATATTTCTCCTCTTAACATAACCTTCTGGAAATGCCTTACATAACCATGTAGTGAAGATTACAACTGCATTGTCAAAAGAAGCCCAGTGCTAAAATTTGTTACAGAGACATTAGGGTAAGTGTTCCCAATTGTGAGCAGGTGGTACAAACACGAACCCTACTGAGATATAATGAGATGTGTATACATGGGAAGTTTAGGAACCTCCTGTGCATCTTTTTGAAAATGACATAAAACAACTTGCAATTAAACTCTATTTGATGCCAGATGAGAAACAAATGTTTGGGGGAAAGTAGTTTTTAATACAATAATAATTCACTTTACATGTGCATGCCAGCAGCTTTGCATGCTACTTCCCCAACCAGCAAGAAGTCTTACAGTCATTCAGCAGGGGTTGAGATCTTCCATTTCACATATCTTTACAGGGGTATCTCTTCTGAATTGTTGCATTTGCACAATGGCAACAACTCAATGTGCCAGGTCCGCTTTTACGCTTCTGTAAGACTCTAACCAGAGGAGCACTTCAGCACACGTCTAACTATAAGGGCACTGGCATTGCTTGTTAAAGTAACAAAAGCATCTCCGTCAAAGCCAGAGGCTGAATGTGCTTTGATGGGCTGAAGTCTGAAGGTGCAGGACATGCCATTTTCACACTGGTTTTGTGAGTGAGGTGCAAAGGGAAGTGTCACTAGTGTTTCTAATAGAATCAGTTTTCTTCTCTTCCAAAAGTATTCAGACCCCACAACACATACCTGCAAGTGGCATCTATGATATACAGAGAGGCAATTCCATTTTTCAAAGAACACAGTTTTTCTGTCCCAATATGAATATACCAGTGGAATGTAGCACTCGGGCCTACCAGTTGCACATCCCATAAATGCTGAGTAGGAGATGATACCGTTATCTGTATGTTCATAGGGCATATTTTAGTCCAGCGCATATTCTCTCCACTGCTTTCCCAAGGTGGTAAAGTGAATCTAAATAACATATTGAATCTGCTTTTGCAAGTTACTCTGGAACTAAAGCAAGCTAACTGACATAAAATATGTATATAGGGCCAGTCTCCTGCACTAAGGAATGGCATGACCACAGTAAGCAGTACAGTTGATGGTACAGTATTGCAGCTACCCCTTGTTTCTGCTAATATTCTTAGAAATATTGGTGTCTGTACTGTAGTTTGTAACTAATTGGACAAAGTGAAACAAAAGACTAGGCAGTCTGGTAGGTATGTTGACAAAGGATTAAGGAGTATTATGTTGCTGAAAAGCGTTCTTCAGTAAGCCACATATTTGCCTTAATTCCCTGTAGATCTTTGTTGTATTTTCATGCTTATAGACGCTTCTAAATATCTGGAACTTTTCTCAGGAGTGTGAAAGACTGAAGGAAAAGAGATGAGAAGCTGGAAGAAGCTTCTGCAATGCATCATTTGACAGGAAGTCAAGTTATCAGAACGAAGCCGTATAGGTATCAATCTTACACCCATATATGGTGTATGTCCTAGTTACCATATAGATATGAAAGGGCCATTAGGGCCTCTTATCAGCTGTATATTGGTGTAATTAAAGGGTTTGATAGCATTAACCTGAACTGTGAAAGTCTCCAGACAATGCACTCTATCAGTCATCTGACCCTTGAGTTTAAACAGCTACAACAAGAAGACTTTCTCCTCTGCTTTCCAAAGGACACACTGAGCTGCTGAGTTCAGTGGCCTTTTAAAGGAAAAGCCTTGATTTTTTTCCCTTAAAAGTAAACTGTTCTTTTTAATCTAGCCTGCTATTTCAATGACAGCAGCAAAAAAAAAAAAAAAAAAAAAAAAAAAAGCATCTTCTTTTCCCCAATAGATTTTTATATTTTGATGAATATCTAATGTAGGGTACTGTAGAATTTATGCTTTTTTTCTTTATGTGTTTTAGTAGCTGTACCGTGTTTTTCATTTTAGCTCATGTTGTTTTGTGGTCAAATGACATGTGAGAATTTAGTAACAGCATATATTTCTAGGGTCCTTTTTAGCTCTGCCTGTATACCCAAAAAAGAGTAATTCTTTTTATCACACTCTAAGAAGTTCAGATTTGATCTAGTAGCCTAAGCAAAATGTGGAGCTAGGGATTTAATTGCCTTTAATTGTCCTGTTGTTTTGCAGGGGGTGCTAAAGAAAGCCTATTATTTGCTATCCCAAAGGCTTGAAGAATTTACAGCACAGATGATGGGGGACAACAAAGCCACTAATCATCAGGAAGATTTAATCAACATTTTACTTTGGGGAATTTGGATACACCTTTAATTCCTAGCAAAGACTAGTCCATGATCTGGTTTAAAAACAAAATAAAGAAAACAAAACAAAACAAAACAAAAAACCTGAAAATGGGGCTGCTTGCAGTTGTTCCTAAAGGGATTTTTAATTTTCAACTGTGACTTTTTGCACCAAAAATTTAAATCACTTCCATGGAAAATAGCTCTTTATCAGTGTTTTGTTTTCACACACTGTGTTTTAAAGGACTGTGTGAACCTCAATAAATAATGCAATATCATTTCCAGTTTAGTAACTAGGTAGCTGTCTTTGGGTAATTTCCGCTGCAATCATCTCACTCCTAGTTTATCATGGTCAAGAGTAACCTCAGCCTATACTACTCCCAGTCAGTCACACTTCTGCAACACCTTCTTGTCTAGAACTCTGAACAGTTCATGAAATTCCTAAGGAATCTTCTAAGTCCTGCAAAATTAACCTTTTTCCCTTTTCTTCTTTTTTTTCCTTTTTTTTTTTTCTGCTTCTGTTCTCTAGCAGATTGATATTTCATGGGGTTTTGCCTTTTCTGTGTCTGTTGCATTGTACATAAAGTCTTTTTTTTATATTACATAAAAATATGTACACCACCCTCTCCGCAAAAAATCCCACCCAAAGACTATACTCTTTGATATATGGAGGGAATACCAATTTTAAATTTGCAGAAGTCTTCTTTTCCTCCAGACAACTAGGGTTCAAATATCATTCACCAAAATCCCTCTGTCTATCTAGACACCCTTCTGTGTATCTATCTATTTCATATTTATATTAGACACAGTACTGACAGGAAATGTAAAGAAAAAAAAACTGGCAGAAGTTGTTATAGCCAGATGTAATGTATGATTTTTCCATATATAGTAATGCAGTAAAAACATAATTTAACTTTACATTAAACTAAACATCATGTTTAAATTTTTCTCTAATAGAAACCTTACTCTAAATCAGTTACTATGGATCAAGTAGCATGAAACTTTAAAATAAGAATTTTAATTCAGCTGGAAAGCGATGAAGGAGACTTTGGTAAACATTATTGTTATCTATGCAATAGGCAACTTGAATGTTTACGAATGAATTGTAAATTAACTACACTAATAAAACAAACAGCTGTGCATGGTCGTACAAGATCAGGATGGAATCATCGTGTTGCCCTCAGCTAAAATATAATATCTGTCCAATAGGGTAACTCTACCCTCATTCTGTACACAGAGCCTAAATAAGCTTGGCATTGGTGTGGTATAGAAGTGTTATTAAAAATTTACCCAAATGAGTATGACTATATCTTGATCTTGCAGGTATCATGGACAAATTATGTTCTAAACAGAGAATCTGCAGTTATCTAGAGGAATTCTAATGATTTTTATGGGATTTGGATAAGCCTGTCCAAAAGTGTGGTTTGCATTACATAAACACAAGTAAATGATAGTGAATGTCCTTTTAACATGGGGTTTTCCTCCTTTGTTTGTATGCTATATGACAGTCAAACTTACTCCAGGAAAAGGTTTTTAAAGTCAAGTGAATGTGACTGTTGAATCTCAGTATCAAAGGTGTTTGTAAAAATACTTAATAGCAAATGCCTTCAGCCAGTCAGGGACAGAAACCATGCCATGAGGCTTATCTGTTAATTACAACTAACCAATATAATTCAAGGAGCTCTGAATATGCATAAAGAATCATTTGCCATTCATCTGTCACATTAAAGAGAAAATTAACACTAAACCATTAGCAGTAAGAGTTGGTGTTCATGAAATATTTCTTTTATTGTGAATTCTTTAATAAACCCCAAAGTTTACACATGAAAATTTGGTGTTTACTGGACTCTCTGAGTACCATGTAGAAATGGAAATTCTTGTGGAATTATCATAATTACTATTGATAAAAATAGAAGAGAGACAGACAAAGTTTATTGCAGTTCTTCCAAATGCCACCACTATGCAGGCAGCAAGAAGCAATGAAGCCCCTTACTCAGACTGTTGCAAGTGTTAACGACTGAAGAGGGAAACAGGCATTTTCAGTCTTGTCATCTGCTATTAAGATTTGCTGTTTATGTGCTCGCACATTGGTTGGTTAGTTGGTTGGCTGCTTGGTTGGTTTAGTAGTTATGAAAACTTAGCAAACTTCCTATGTCAGGTCCTAGGAAGTACTGACTAGGGAGCTAAATATTTCTGGTGTCCAGAAAAACTGCCCCTACACTCCAAGTAGCACTGGAGTACATCTGCATCAACACAAATCCTGCAGCAATGAGTCGGGTACCATTCCTTACCACTGCAAAATAACATCCATGCCTCCTGCTGAAGGCAATGGGAGGTTTGGGCTATACAAAGGAATTCAATGAAGGCCCATAACAACAACATATATGTCATAAAAAATTTAAATAACAAGAGCTAAAGTATTTTTATCGCACGGGGGGGAGGGTATTGATTTAAAACAATATATTGCTTCACAGTTGTACAGACTTAGTGTTTTCTTTGTCAGCCTCAACAAAGGACTCAAGGAACAAATAAGGATAGAAAATTTTTTCAGCTTATGCATCTTCTAGAACAGAGGTAGGACCAGAAGCCACAGAGTTTGTCTGAGGCCAGCTTAAGCCACTGTATTTCTGTTGATCTGAAGTTGACCTCTCTGAGGCAGTCATTGCGCTACCATTACCCAGCAGTAAAATATAGCCAGGAGATACAAAACATTTAAAAGGTACCATTTTTTTTAAGTAACAGTACATGAAAACAACATTAACTGTAGCTTTTAAGACAAAAATATACAGCATGGATGCTGTAGCAAATACTCTAGATAATTTGGGTCTTGTCCAGAATCGTTTTAAATCTAGAAATTAGTAGTCTTAGGGAAAAAAAGAGGAATTAGGGAAAATAATCATATATAAAGAGTATGATTAGAATCTTTTAATATTCTAGTTACTAAAGAGTGCTTAATTTTTAAAATCTCCCTGCTGTTTATCACAGTTAATAGAGAGACATATGAAAGCAAAAATGAGGGTGTCAATCCATTATACCCATTTTGTTATCAAGAGTAATCACCATGTGAAATCCGGGATTGAAGAAATGATGCTAATTTGGGGCCTGCAGAGAGAGCAGCCATGCAGCCTGCAGTTCCCACTGACCACAGCCTTGTTCAGAATGGGCTGGGACAGAAAGAAAGTGGTACTGTGCCTCAGCATCTCAAGTCAGGGGGAGTAACCCAGATAACACGAGTCAGAGCAGCCCTCAGGCTGCTCCAAATTTATGATTTTTTCTGGAAATTTATTCTGAGATTTGTTCTTATTCTAGGACTTCTATTTTTTCTTCTATTTGGCTGTTTTCTGCTGCCGATGCACAAAATGCCATTCCGACACATCTGGGAAGGCAATATTTCTTGCTTCAGTAAAAGAAGCTGTCATTGGTTTTGAATTATATGTTCCTTGGCTCGATCTTTATATTTCAAGGCAATTACAGATAAAAGTACCATAAGAACCTTTACATAGCTTGCTACTTTGTGCCATTCTCACCTTCTCCAGAACCGGCTACAAGGTGAAATACAATAATGAAAATACATTTAACTTCTTAATTTCACTAGTTCACTAGTAAGCTGTGAACATCAAATGTTTTAGTCAGATTCATGCCTTTTAGGAATACATGCCATTTTACATTCAGCCCTCTGTACACGCAACAAAATTCATATTATCTGATGTGCAGAAGACAATCAAATAAGTGAATTTTGAGACCTACAATAGTATATACTGTTTGGTTGAAACCTGTCTGTTTGGTGCCTGGGAATGATTTTAGAATTTTCAGTGCAAAACATAATATATTGTACTACATTAAAGCTGCTATTACTACTTGTAGTAATATACTATGAGAAGAAAAAATCCTCAGACAATTTCTAGTGAAATCATTAAGCAATGAATTATATCTCAAAATGTTTTCAGAGTCTACAGGCATTTCTGATATTCAATTACTTGCTTCTGACTAGAGATGAGACCAAAGCTGAACACCAAATCCAAGCCCTTGAAATCCATTTTTGCTGCTGACACCTCCTTATCTCCATGCAGTTCTTTGTTGTGGGTTTTTTTCATGCATGGTATGTCAGTTCAGGAGGTAATGCTCCTAACTTTGCAGGGTAGCATGGGACTGTTGGGAACAAAAAGCAGCTACATAAAAGATGATAGAGTGATGAAAACTGTAGCTGTGATTTTTCTGTCAGTTTGCATAGGTAAAGATGGGGGATCAAGTGATTTGTAGGAGGAAGATGTATCCCTGATGCAGTTTAATCAAAACCTAAAACATGTACATCATGAGTGTCATACTTTCCATAAGCTCATTTGAAAGCTAAAAAAAAAAATAAATTCCAAATAATTTTTTACATAACCCCTAGAAACAATGCTCAGCCCACTCCGTGTCTGAATATAAAAGTGTCTAAGAAATAAGGGACTGAATTCTGAGCTTATAACAAAGCAATCAGGCATTATGGATAACGTAACTGTTAAGACTGCAGATCTCTTAGCTATAGTTCAGAAGCAGCACATCAGTTTTAGAACTGTGAAGTCTAAAATATGTCATCTGAACATTTTGGGGGTTTAGTAAATCTACTAAAACAGAAACGAGATATTTTCCATAATGTTAGTCTAACTGCATATATTTTAGAGGAAATGTGAAAACATCACTCAGTTGGGTGGTGATCCCCTTTCTTGACCTTGCATCTCTTAAGACAGTCTTCATCACTAGCTACAGGGTGAGGAAGAGCGTGTCTGGAGACCTATAACCCCACAGAGCAATACGGCCTCAAGCTGGACAATAACAGACATGCACTTTGAATTTGTATTTGCCTATGTGCCTGATATGGGCCCATGGATATCTTTGGGTCTATAATTTTAAAGCCAGGAATGGACTATTATGATTATCTTGTTTGACTGTAACACAAGTGAGAGAGCCTTATCCCATAATTCCTGCATAAATCCCAAATAATTAATTGAAATCCCTCTATATTTTAGGCTTATTCACCAGCTATTTACAGTAAAGTAAACCTCTGGCACTAGGATTTTGATTTTCATGCAGCAGGATTTTTAGTGCCAAGAAATTTCTTTTTTCTGTTCTCACAGAGCTTGCCACTGTGGAACCTGTGAAAAAAAAATGGAGGAATTATTTAACCATTGGAAATGTCCTGAAACCAGAACATGGTCTGAAACCCCAGGTGTCCCTAGGTTGGATGGTAATGTAATTCAGTCTAATAAAAGAGCATCCCAAACTAGGTAGAGCACGGTTTGAGATTATCATTGCTTAAGTGATGATCTAGCATCCTGACCTCTCCTAAGGGGTGTCACTTCAAGAGGGACTTCAGTTCTCACACACAAGAGATGGAGAGCAGCCAGCAGAGCAAAGGAATGCCATTTGCTATCATAGTTTGAGGTCTTCCTGATAGAGAGATGTCTTCTTCCATACACTGATAGGGCCTGGGAACTTCTGGCTTGAGTTGGAGTTGACACTTTGCAGACCAGAGACCCAGGTTATGTTTTCAGCACTCACAAGGCTCTGCTCTCTTTGATGAGAAATATGAATCCCAGCATTTTCCAACTATCACCTCCAATTGTTTATAGGGAAAGCATGGATAGTGGGCTATGGTAACACTGTGCTTCCAACTTGTCATTGAAAAGATTTCTATGTAATACTAAATGGATTCCAGATTTACAATTCTCACAAGATAAAACCTGCAACAAAATACATGTGTGCGCTTCACTCAGGAAGGGACCTCATTCTGCCTTCTCTGTTTCTATGTTCTAAGAAGTGGCGTATCGCAACACTTTACTCCCAGCCACACCAGCAGGTTGTGCAGATATGTCTAACTGCCTCCCAGGTAGCTTCTCAGATGCTGACCATGGTGTACTGGGTGGCAACATGAAGATCAGCTTCAAAGCTTGCTTGAGATGCTGGGTAACTCCTCAGATGGCAAATTTAAAGAGAGATCCATGTTGCCATGGCTACACTGCTGTTAACTCAAGCAGGCGAGCTTGGGGATGTCGGCATGATCTGTGGTGGTATTCTTTCTTCTTAAGGATGTACTTTTGTATCCCTCCCCATGCCAAAGGACATCAGAGCACCCCCTGTCAGAAGAGGACTCAGGCTGGAGCTGGGTAGATGCTGGTGGAGAAGTGAATAGCAGGAGCCTACACAGATACCCAAACGCACACTCAGTACCTGCATCCTTTTATTAACACAGCAGTACTATAAATTATACTGGGGCTGCTCTGGACATTAGCTTTTGAAGGACTGAGGTATTCAGCTTCAATAAAAGCAGGTTTTCATCCTTTTCTTTTTGGAGGTCAGTTCAGTTAAAAGACTTCAGCTATGTGCATTTACAAAAGGAAACAACATGTTCATTTCCTGACATTCACTGCTTAGAGCTCTCTGGCTACTTATTTCTCTGGAGTCAAAAATGCAGTTCCTACCTAGCACAGAGCAAGCTGGGAGTCCAACTGCCTTTAGGACACAGGAAGAAAAAAGAATCATCTAAACTAGTAACAGTTATTCATTTATTCATTTAAGATAATGGCGTCTTGGATGCTGAACACTCTCAGTATGTTCTTGCCAGACTGACACCTCAAAAGCTATTAATGGGTCTCCAAAAATGAGCAAGAAATGTAACCCATACAAAAATTAGAGATAACACATAAAAATCTATTCTCTTGTTTCAAATCCTCAGGAATTTTGGCTGAACCACTGAGTAATACAAGTATCAGCAAAGAAGCCCAAAGAATAAGAAAGCTGCATTCAAAGTCAGAGTCCAAACTAAAGTGGCAAGTAAGCAAATATGAGCAAATGCTTAATTTGTATTGCTTAAGAAAATAAGCTGTTTAACACTAAACAGTTTTCTAAGGCTGTGGACCACCAGTATTTTAGGCCATACTATTCCATTTGATATACACAAAAGAGGTAATAAAACAGGCTGTGATGGGAGGACAGGTTTGGTCTACCGAGAATAAACATGCATGGCCAACAGGTGGATTGAGCCTAGAAACCATAACACAGTGTGAAGATTGCACCTAGGTTTTCCAATTCAGCTTTCATTTCCTGTCAAATGCCCCCTTCAATCTCCACTGAAGGTAACAGGAGTCTTTCTCTTCAGCTTCTTTGACTTTTGGATCAGGCTGTAGTATATCCTACTTAAGAAGCCACAAGCTTACATCATCTTTAGAACTGGTTGGGCACTGTTTAATGGATCAGTAATGGCCAAGGGCAGAATAATTAAAGCAGTATCTCAGTGGACTTAAGGAATTAGAAGAAAATGGAGATTTATTTTCCTGCAATTGATCTGATATGCAGATGAGTGCACCTTTACTCAAATTCATCTCTCTCCTCTCTTACTTAACTGAGCACTTGACCCCAAACCCATTAAAACAGGGGGAAGACAAGTGTTGGTATATCCATAATAATTCTCAATCTTCTAATTCCACATTCAGCTTTCCTCATTTTCCCATCTTCATCAAATACTTTGTTTGGTGAGTAACAGTAGTGCCCAAAAGTGTGCTTCTTTGAAGTGTTGTTCCAATATCAGGTATTCTTGTCCCACTTGTATTACAACATTGTGTTTCAGGAGTATGCAATTTAACCTGGAACTCCACCAGTATTTAGGTCTTATAAACAAGGGGAGAAACTAAAAACAGTGAAAAAGCTCTGTGAATTTATAAGCACTGCATCCACACTGGTATGGCACTGTTAGCCCCAGTTATACGAGGCTCAAAGCCATGGAAATAGAGCAAGCAGTGTTACAGAAGGGTTTAGAGATCTGCTGTACAGTTACTTAGAGTCTGCAACTTAATTAATTACAGAGGAATATTCACATTTTCAGACCAAGTGATTGACCTGACATGAGAAGTATGGTGCCTGCTTAGTAACCATTCAGGTGTACCAAAGCAAGATGAAAGCACACGTGAAATGTGCACGCATGAAATGTACACACATGAAGAAGCGTACACACATGCTCACATATGCCCATATTGCACACCCTGTTGTGGGTAGCTTTGGAATACAACTGATGCCTTAACTTCAAACCATTGATGGGAACTGGAGGGGTTACTGACCAAGGATGATTCCCCCACATAGAGACTGTGATGTGGGTAGTCACTGAATGACACATAATGGCACCGTGTTCTTCCAGGCTCAGAAGACGGTGTGGTCTGCTGGAAACATAAGTCAATATAGCTTTCAAAGTACAACAGAAAAATGCAATCACCCACAAACACATGGTTTTCTTCCAGGACTACAGTATTTCTGACTGTCAGATCAACCACCTAAACCAATCTGGACCAGTCTGGAGGAAGCATAATACGTTGTCATACATCGCAGCTGAACTAGGCTTTTGCACTCTTTAATCTGTTTGGCCTCTCTAATCTACTCCACTAAAGCGGGAAGTTTCTGAAGAAAATAGCTTTCATTTCAAAGGCTGGAATGAAGAACATACTTTATGCTGCCAGTCATGCCAGCCATTATTGATTGATTTGTGCAGTAAAGAAAGCTTAAAGTTGTTAATTGCTGTTTTCTGCTTGTGTGTATTTTTATGGTGTGAGCTAACGGCAGGAAGAGATGAGGATGGTTCTGCTGAAGGCCGAGAACAGTGCGGACTGCTAAGCAGTAGCATGTGTGAGCAGAAATGAATGACTGAGAAAAGAAGATCTAGCGAGATGTAATTAGCTTTGAACTACAGCTTCCTCTTCATTTTCAGTCAAATGTGTTCAGAGGAGTATGTGTCTTTTGTTGGGAAAATGCCAAGTAAAAACGGGTGGTAGCATTTGCACGGCAGTGGAGAATGAAGCTGAGCAACATTTCTAGTTTTCATTCCAAGATATTTGGACAAACACGAAAAACATTTTGAAAGTACTTATGGGCAGAGATTTTTTTTTGTTGTTTTTTCCATGTTAAAGTTTTGCTTGTTCTTAGGAAATTTTTATTCTATTCTAAAAGACAGACCACTTCTTTCCTAAAAAAAAAAAAAAAAACAAAAAACCAACAAACAAACAAAAAAAAACCACAAAAAAACCCCAACCCTGGAAAACTAACTATTTTTCTGTTTTAATTTTTGAAATTCTAGTGGTTTTAAATGAATAACAAGGAAATATGCAGATGGTCATTCTGATTGTTTTTGCAAACAATCCAGAGAACAGAGTATTCAGTGGCTATTTAGGACTGCAACATTTCCTTCCTTGGCTTCTCAATATCTGAAACCCCTCCACACTGATTCTATTGTACTTAATATCTCCCATTGTTCCTCTTTATTAGGGAGTTTTATTTCTGCCCATTGAGTAAAACGACCTAATAAAAGGAAATTTTGAATAATATAATCTTTTTTTTCCATAGGAAATTATTTTCTATCTCTTGGGCCTAGGTGATTCATTTTATTTAGCTCCATTAACCAGAACATCCTGTTCAATCACTGGTGAAAATGAAATCTTAAGCAGAATTCAGCTGATACCATGGTATTTTTCCAGCCGTGCTCTCTCCATGTCCTCACCAAGATGCCTTTCTCCCAGATGCCAGTGCATCTACCTTTAGAGAGAGGCTTTCAGGAATGGAAAACTGTTGACTTTTATTCACTCCATCCCTGACGTTTTCAGCTGGGGAGAAGAGAAGACAAAGACCTTTTCCAAATCTTTTAGGATCTCCTACTTAACAAGTCTTCCAAAATATAAGGGATGCTCATATTGATGTTATGAGTTGTAATAAATGTTCCAGAATCTCTCCATCCATGAAGATTTACAGATCTGGTTAAGCCAGTTGCATGAGTCATTACGCTCTTAAGAGCAAGTGGTAGCAAAGAAAAACTTCTGTTCAATTCCCTTTTGACAGCAAATCCATTGCTGTGATGCACCACAATGTTCACACAGCCTCTGATGAGTGGTTTTACCATTCCAAACTGTTTAAAACACTCACACTCATAAAGTATTAAACAACTCTGCTTTCTCCTGCAGGAAAGTAGAGGGAACCTTCCTAATTCATTTACAAAGGTCTGACTCAAATGCCACATTCATTACATTACTTAATCAATTCCCATACATAAAAAAACTTATTTCCCGCCAAATGTGTCCAAATTAATTGTACAATTTGGTGTAAAGTACATAAAATCTATTGCATATAAAAGGACACATAGCATGTGTATTCTGATACTAAATCTATTTTCAAAGTATTTTGAATTGTTTCCAAGAAATTATATGTGGATTTTGAACTTTTTCAAAGAAGCCAAACTCTTTAACCAAGAACTTTATATAATCTTGTTAAATAAAGTTTTTAAAAATTATACCATCTAACTACAAGCAGAGTTCGCCTCTTAGAATAAACTCAACGTGTTACATGCTGGCAGCAAGTGACCTCTCTTATTGCATGAGTTAACTGTGTCTAATTTACCACGGCACATGACGTTATGAGTCAGCTCTACAAATCTGATGTAGTTAGGAAATTCATAAAAACTGAAGTGGAAAAGCATATTCCCTGTCTACATACAGGAATTCATATACCTAATTCAGATTTCTGTTCTACTTTATATTTTATGCTTGTGTATTGGCTCTCAGGCCATTTTCTGTGAAGGCTCACTGGCATCTGGATGTATTATTCCAAAAGGCAGCAGAACTAGTCTTATTCCCATTGACATCTGTGAACTAGCAGAGTTGGGCTGAGTTTCAGGCTGGAAGGGTCCCCAAGCAGTCATCAGGTTCTGTCCTTCCTCTTTGGCTTGCAGCGGAGTGATGGGTTATGGAGGATTTGAGCACCGTTTTTAACGAAAGCGTTGTACCTGGAATTTACTGTCGCCTGTTCATTAACCATGTATGGCAATTTTAGCTTTATATTTCCATTTACTGTACTGTGAAAGTAAGGGTCATTTCTACCTCCTCCTCTTCAGTTACAATTCCTTTACATGATACAAGGTCTTCTCTCATTATATAATAGAAACAGTCTTTCTTCGTATGATTGTTAACCTTTACAGTACTAAATTAACCACTTCAACCCCATGTTGATAGCAAATTTCAGGATATTCTCTCTTTTTTTATCTTTCCTACTTTCAGAATAAGATGGAAATTAATGTATATGCCAAAGATTTCCACATTTGGCACCTTGGATTAAATCAAAGTCTCAGCATTCACTTGAAAGAAAACAAGAAAATAAGTTTCTAAAATGTACACTTTTATTATGTGTTCATAATTAGAAGTATTTCGAAGTGTCAGCTGGTTTACTATATGCATGTTCACCTAAATTAACAATTAGTAGTAACAGAGAAGTATGACCAACCCATGTATATCTGTGAGACAGTAGATCCCAACCACAGCTTTGGAGGTACCCACTAACTATGTGCCTCTGCTTGATGTCCATTAGCAGTTACCTGTTTCACTTCTTAAATACACTCTGACTGCTGGATGTGCTTCTCCATCCCTTCTCTTATGCCAAGTCTATCTACCCTGCAAGGAAAAGGAGCCCCACTATTCCTGAGGGTGCTAAAAGACTACACACTCGTAATCGTCTTGTGGAAAATATTTCACTTATTTAGAATTCAGCCTAAATAATTGATAGTATTGCAGAACATGACAAACATATGGCCTCTTTTCACTGAAAAACTTCCAGCAGGTCTGTAACGTAAAAAAAATTACTCCTGCAAGCTTATTCTCCTTTTTTTGACTATTCCTGGATGCCCAAGCACAGAGGCTTCATGTGAGTTACTAGAATTCTACACGAAAGTAAGTATTCTTTTAAAAATAAATTCAAAGTGAATGTAATCCTTTTAGCTTTGCCATTTTTCAAGAGCAAATGTGTAGCAACTCTACAATTAGCTGCCATTTCTTCTCTATAATATTAAAGGAACTCACAGATCTTCAGTTGCCATTGAAATGTCTCTGTAAACTGTGCAACCTTTCACACAAAAGATAATTATGAAAGCGCTAACATTCATTTGACCACAACCAATAAATAATTTATGAACTGGGTGTTTGAAATTATGCAAATATTATAAATACTTTTTGTTGCCTGTACATCTGAGTAAGTATGATTCAGAAGAAAGTGTGCTATGGATTAATAGATTCAACATTTAGCAGATTTGCATTTTTACAGTGTTCTTTTCTTTGCTGGTTCCTACTATCTTTAGTATCATAGCTCGGAAAACAACTCCTGACAATACTGTCTCTAAGTGTATTTGAATATCCTGGCATCCCTATTCATCAGTCTCTTTGATGCTTAAAATATTTTTGCTTTTCTTCCAGAGCTTTTTATAAAGGGAGAGAGAAGTGTTAGTATCAAACTCACCACAAGCCTTTTGGCCCCCCTATCTCCCATATTTATTTATTTTTTAATATATAGTTGATTTGTCTACTGTTTTGAGGTAAAACTAGTTCTGGTGCTGCTATGAATGTAATGCTAGCCTTCGGCAGTTTGACTATTGTTATCCTTATTGCCTAAGTACTGTGAGAACATTGATTAATATATTTTAAAACCAGGATAGACCATTATGGTCAACTGGTCTGACCTTTGGCATGATGCAGGTTGTGGAACTCGCCCCAGTAATTCCTGCAACAAGCCTAGCCATATATGACTAATAAACTGTGGTTGCACTAATGACACTTTTTGGCCACCATCCTCTAACCCATGGTCATGCAGAACAAAAGCTCATGAGAATTACATCTGCATAGAATACTAGAGTTGAGTGCTTAAGTAAGTTTAGCAAATTTGTCTGTGTAGTGTGGCCTATTGCAAAGGTCAGAGAGCATTTTTTATGCCTTTGCAGCATTATGGATAATTATTGTTTGATCTTCTGGCCTTCAGTCATACTGACACAGTGGAGTTTTGCATTTTGGTTGTCAAACACAGGAAATATGTAAAAAAAAAAAAAAGTGCATTTACAGTGCAGTTTGCTAACATATCTGACAGAGCTCACAAGTATTCTTGCTTTTTTCTTCCAGAGGATTTGTAATTTGATTGAGGAAAATGACCTTCCAGTTCCAAGCAAATGTGTAGAAATATATACAAAGGCTACATACATTCATCGTCCTGTGTAATGCATTTGCTGCCAAACCCCAAATCACAGGAAACATATGTAGTTTCATCTTCTGTTACAGCAACGAAGAGTGAAGCTGGAAGAACCACTAAGGCTTTATAAACTATTCAAGTGAGCCTGTGCTCTGCTTCATGTGACCACAGGTCTGCTGGTTGTCTTTTGACAAATCCGTAAGAAATTCATGCCTCCATTTGGTTGGCTTCGTGTTCCCAGCCCAGCTGGATCCAAGATTCAGTGTGGAAATCAGTACGGATGCAAAATGGGCTGGCATTGAGGAAATCATTCACACACAACCCAGGACACTCCAGCTTGTGAGATCTGCCCAAGAAACTGGGTGACAGGAGTGTAGTATCTCTGCTTTACATAAACTTTCCTGTTATGCTCCTCATCCAGTGAAAGGAGGGTGCAGTGATATTTTATGAAGAAAATACTCCAGCAAACAGAAAAGTTGGTCCATGGAAATAAAAAATTCTCCTGCAATAAGAGCTTCATTTTTTTTCAAAGCCTCTTGCTGACTTCTGTAGGAATCACCAAGCTCCCCATACACAGGAGGTTTGGTCTTTAACTTAGCAAAGGTCACCACTCTGTATGGAGAAAAGCACTAAGGACAGAGGCAGTCCCAACGAGTATAAATAGTTTTCAGCACACATTGGGCAACTATTTGGAGAACAAAAATAGTCTGTGTGTGAGGCTGTGGGGGTGGGTGAGGGTAGTACAAGTGCCAATTCAAAGCCAGAGACTGGCTGACCTAGATGGGCTTCCTGACCTTTTTCCATCCTGAAAGCCTCCCCGTTCCTCACTGGACTGGAAGTCGTCTGGCTGTAATTAGGGGCGGTTGCTGCTTTCTCTGGCTTCCTCCTTCTGCACGTTAGTTGTGTTTGGCGTGAAGCTGCGATGTTTGAAGAGTGCTCGTGCCCCCCCTCCAGCATTTGGTTAAGCCAATCAGTGGAAAAAATGACAATACTGTCTGGCATGGAATACAGGTGTTAAAATACCTTTATTAAAATAGAGGAAATAACACCTATTAGGAAGTGACCCTGAACTCACACATTTTATTATGGGTGGGAGAAGGCATTTTCCTTTCAGCATACTGTAAATGCTCTTGTTTCTTTCATGGTATTTAACAGTAGGAATGGGTGCAATCTATTTTTATTGCATACAATCTTGTTGTAGACTCATGGAGGGCTGAGCAATGACTTAGCAGGTTCTTTTTTTTTTTTTTTTTTTTTTTTTTTTTGTGGGGAAATTTAGCCAAATCATAAAAACAAACTTTAAAAAAACTCCACTGGCAACTTTCCAGCAACAGTGTGTGAGGTTTTTCCTGTAGAGCTATAAAGAAGAAGGGGAAGAAAAATCATCAGTCAGACAAATCTGAGCGCAACGACCTTCTTTGGGGTGTCTTCTGAGAAATGACATTCTTCTCTATCAAGCAGGAATGAAGGCGCTCAGGAGGAGGGAGTGAAACCTCACTCATGCTCTTCTGAAACGTGTCCTTGCCGCTGACTGTGTGCATGCAGAGCTGTGGGTGCAATCATGCATATCAAGCACCCACAACCATACAAAACCGCTTCAAAAGCATAGTCAGTGCCCGCTCCTCCATCTCCAAATGAAAAGCATACTGGGTGATTCAAGATGTGTGTTTCTGCTTTGGGCTTAAACAAGAGAGCATTATTTCAGAACGATCCTAAAAATATGTTCCTAATATACAGAGATGAAAGAGTATTTCACATACAAGAGGAAACATTAAAACGTCCATCCATTTTACTTCACGTTGTTAAACACTCGGGCTCTGATTCAGGAAAGCATTTCAGCACGTACCTAAGTGCTAATGCCTGAACTGGAAGAATTAGACCATCCAGGAAAAGGAGATACAAGTTGCAAACACCAGTTAGTGTGTGTGTGTGCGCGCGCGCGCGCGCGTGTGTGTGTACTATACACCTAGAAAGAAAAACACAGAAATCAGTGATACTTAAAAGACCAGGAGATGAAGAAAAAACCAAATTAGGTATCATTTTTGCAATATATTTTCAGTCAGAAAAGGAAGCCTAATTTTTGGCCGAGTGTGAAATACTAAAGAAAAAGACAGTCGTTCTGCTCTAAGTTCAGTCCAGGAAGACATCTTTGTGGAAAGAGGAATGGCATTCAGTGCTGCAAAACACATCACTAGAAAACATCAGCTAATTCTGTAGTGTTCATGGATCAGAAAAATGGCCCCTGGCTTTGGGGGAAAATTGTTTACTGAAGAAGGGGGTATAAAGAGCTTTGTGATTGACTTCTCTGTTGACCACAGTGGAGCCGTGAGGTTTAGCACAATTGCCCCCCTGCAGCTGGCCCCTTTGCAAGGGTCAGCTGCAGCCCCATGCATGTTCTGCAGGCAGCAGGACACAGGCATCGACGAGGTAGGAAAAGTTGGGTGACTAGGAAATGGGGATAGGGAATAGCTCTCAAAACTAAGAAATGGGAAAAATGCGTTGAGAGACCTGTTGCATGACTGGGGGAGACAGGAGGAAGAGCAACGGAAGGGGGTGATACGGGGCGAACAAGAAGGTAAGGGCTGCCACGGACTGCTGAGGGCCTATATCCAAGGTATTTTTGCATGGATGAGCACATTGAAGGTCAGCCTGGCCCTGAGAATCAGGGAGACATCACTAGGGCTCAGGAAAACCGTGCTCCAACAAAAGGGCTCCAAGCTTTTCAGGATGTGCCCATTAAAAAATTTATACTTGAGAGTATTTTCACCCTATTGTTTATGTAAATCGAAAACTTTAATGATAATTCTTTCTTTTTTCCCTGTTACATTATTACTGCATTCAGCACTCTTTCTGGTACAAACAGTTGTTCCAAGGGTGACTTTTTTAGGTTTGTTTTCTGTTTTGGTAGAAACCATGCATCCTCTCTGAAACATTAGAAAGGAGCTAGCAGCCATGGTAAGCGTACAGGGTAGGGCTGAGACTGCAATGGTGGGGAGTGGATGTGTTAATAAGTAATGGTGTCTCTAATGTTTGTGAGTCTAAGAGTTTGGGTTTTGTAGGCTGGGGATGGCATTCTTTTGGGGGGGCTGATGCTTAGTATTACCCTTTCCTCTACCAACCTCTTAGTGTCCCTTTCTTGGCAATCTTTGTTACTCTGGCATGATTATCATTATGCTTAGTTTGATTTTTAGAGTTTATCTAGGGGAATCTAATAGATAAAAGATGATTCATGGTCAAAATTCAGGTATCTAGTGGTGTACCCATATTTGCAATTCAACGTTCCTCGGTTTTGTTTCTTCAACTGGTTTCCTTAAGCTGACATCTCCCTGCAAACTGCAGTGGATTCACTTCTTCAAAATGTAGTACATGAGTAGAAAATCTTTATGCTAGGATTTCCAGCCTTTCCACAGCTAAGCTGGCTGTACAATGACCAAAAACCACCTTCAATACAAAATACTGCCAAATGACCTCAGTACTTCATTTAGTCAAAAGGACCAAAACTTTATTTATGTATTTTTAAACATCAGAGACTAGTATTATACCCTCATTTCTTTAGCAGAGAAAGCTCAAGAAGATATGATACAACATAAAATTTAGGGTAAAGTACAATGTTTGGTCTTCAAAGGAAAAAGTAACTTTGGGGAAGAATAATTTCCCTAGGTTTCCATGAGATAAAATAGTCTTCTGAAAAATTGACTAGCATGTTTTGACTGTGAGCACCAGAAAAATACCACAAATAAAATATTTGCATAGCTTATAAAACATTCAAGTTGAATATTTAAAGCATCTGTTTTCAAGGAATATACTGTAATTAAAAGGACTTGAAGTGAATCAGAAGTTCGGATTCCCCAAACGTTAAGCATGTCATAAACAAGTCAATTGATTGGTTCAATATACAAAGTAATGGATGGACTGCTGCATTACAAGGAAATCATTTTCTCCCCGGGCCCTGTGCCTCACATAAACCACATCAGTAAAGCAGAAATGGTTCACTGGCTTACCCTACCCTCCAAGGTTGCATTAAGCTAGATTACTACTGTAGCATGATATGGAGGATTATTCTGTCTTTCTCAATGTGGATTTGTGTGTGAGTATGTATGGGTTCTAAAGCTTTACAGATTTCAGTCCTGAAGAGAAGCCAATATAGGAAACAATGATCTACCCCATACAGGCGTTATTTACCATCAGCATGGGAGATAACCTGGTATATGGGACAGCAGGAAAAAAAAAAAAAAAAAAAAGAAGAAAAAAGGCAAAAAAATAATAGGGTAAGGCTCATTACAATGCTGTGAGGGAACTAGGTGGGTACTTTGGGTTGTGCCCTGAACCCCTCCTGTTCTATGAAGAAGCTCCAAACATCAGTGAAAACCATGCTTTGACATTTTTTATTGCAGCTCTGAGACCAACAACATTTGAGGACTTCATTAGAAGCAGAGCTGGCGAATGGTAATGGCAATGCAAAGTGTTTTGTCATTACAGCACCTGCTACCTTTGGGTCTTCTCTGGATACCCAATGTCTAACACACACTTCTGCCAGGCACATTTTGTGGAAGGGTAATTCCAGCCTTTTTCCTCACCCATGAAAAGTAATCACACTGTTATTCAAAGTAGATTCACTTGCATCTGGTCCGAACAGGGTGTCATGTTCTTCCAGGAAATCTCCCTCATTATGAAGAAACAGCAGTTCTGGAAGCAGTTTGGGGTTTTGTAAGGATTTTAGAATACTCTTTCAAAGGACAAATCCTGAATGACAAGCACAAAAATGAACATAGTTTCAAGCATGCGTCATTTTCTTGTATGCAAATTCAGTGGGTAAATGTGCAGCCTGTGAGTCACCTAGATACTTCTGAGCCCACCTTCTCCCACCTTAAGCTTTTCTTCTCATTCAGCTTTAAGATCTTTTTGCAGAGATACTTGCAAGTATACTTGAAGGACACAGATACGGATACTTGCAAGTATACTTGAAGACACAAAGGAAAGTGATTGCACTTTCCAACGTACATCCCACTGAGGTTAATCTAAACCTGTGTTGGCAGGCCTGTGAGAACACCAGCCTCACCTGAAACCTGGGGACCCCTCAATCCGAGCCGAAACATTCACTCGGTAGTTTATAATCACACTGTGACTCAGACAGTATCTCTTGCAAAACTATTGCAAAGCCTCAATTCATTTCGAAGGGATCTGCCCTCAATTTGTTCATCACAGCTATCTGAGCATTCACACAGTGAGAACACAGCATTGCTGCCTGTATACAAACTGTGAAATGTAATGGAAAAAGAGTTAGCTTTTGCAATTGCCATGTTCCTAGACCTAGTCCTGGCAGCAGCCATTTTAGCAAAACACTGAAAAAGCAACCATTTTGCAGAAAACTGTTTTCTGTGGCAACAGAGAGATAGAGGAAAACTTAATTCTTGCTTTGATTTGGACTTAAAGAAACAATAGCATTTTAAGGGATTCAGGCAGCTCATAATGCAAATAGAGAGGGTCTTTCCTTTTCAGTAAATTTCAGGAAGAGACGTCATATATTAGTGTGCAAAGAGAGCAGCTAATTCTAAAATCAGTTTAAATCGTTAAACTTATGTTAAACTTGAAGGGATTCTGCTTTGCACTGAACTCATCCTGCCAGTATCACAGTTTTTATACTACACTTCTAAACGGTTGTTACCAGCTGTGAGATTATAATGAGTCCACAGTGATTATAGAGCCTGATCCAACTTCTCATTGAACTTACTGGCAATCTTCGTGTTGACTTCAAAGGCAGTTGGACCAAGCTCTAAGTTGGGGCTTCAAAATGTCAAGTCCTGTGAAAATTCCATTGTGCAAGCCAATGATAAATGCAAATGCAGATAATGCACCAAAGAAATATTAAAGTTGAAGACTTAAACCCCCCAAAAGCAAGAGAACTGTAAATTAATCCTATCATAGCAAATTATCCAAGCCCTCCTGGGTGGCACTTGTAGGCTATAGTGCAGTCACTTGCTTTTTCTTTATTGAAATTTTAATTGTATTTCTTTTTTTCCTATTTTCCCTGACATTGAACAATATATTAATTGGCTGCTGAGCAGAGCTTTTGATCCGGCTGACCTTTGGAGCATACCAACGTGTAACAATAGCAACCTTCTGCAGCCCAAGCAAGATCCACCTGAAATTCTAATGACAACCTTGAGCTCCCTCTCCCTGAGCTTCTTTGATAGTGTTAGCTTGACTGCCAGAAGGAGCAAAGCCTTTTCCATGACACGCTATTCCCTGCAGGAGCAATGGAGAAAAAGATCATTCTTGAAACTCGAGCCTAATTTGATGAGCAAGTATTTACTCCAGAAATTACTTGGAGGAATAGATGACTACTGTGATTTTGCTGAAACAGTTAAGGGTGGGTTCAGAGTCAGTGCCTGTCCTGTAGCAAAACTAGTACTTTTTACATTTTATGAAGAAAGGCTATGACATAGGATGGCCACTCATTTGACACCTGCCCTTCCAGGCATGCAAGCACATCCTACCATCTACAGGCACCTACACACCACCCATATAAACTTCCTGCACCTCAATTCTCCATCCAAAAAATGTGAGAACAGCATGGTGCTACTTCTCAGAAGGCTTGTGAGTTTAATGACTTTGAATCTTAGAAGTACCCTGATACAGTGTTTAACAGAGCTGCATTAGTATCTAAGATAGATTTGAGGCTTCTTCCTAGAGGTTCTGGAGAAGAGAGCACAGCATCTCAGTCTGTCTTAATGCATTAGAGGAAGGGAAAGGGTCTTGTCCTAATGTTCGTTCTTAGTTAAAAATCTGTTCTTGTGGTATATATCAGCACAGTATGTGCCATTGATAAATAATTTTTCTTGGCAGTGAACCAAAATGTTCAAACTTTTCAGGTCTCTCCATATGATGTAAGTATTTCAACAGGCTAGAAAGACATGCTGTTAGAAGGGCATGCATGACAGGACATATTAGCAATTCATCTGCAAATTATTTGATTTCATGTGAACCCTGTTCTGATTAACCAGGGAAAAAAGCATTGCATTAGATAGAACAGTGCTTGAGACTGAGCAAAGAATTATATTAGATAAAATCCTCTCATGCTTTTTCTTTTTGTTCCTTACTAGCTCTTTCTGAAGAATATTAGCAACTACACTGGTATATTATGTTCTTCTGACTCTTTTTGTACTTAACAGTGTGCTAAACAGTGTTATGAATAAATCAAAGGCTAACAGATTTCTACCTTTTAACAATAACAAGTTACACTTGTCTTCTCTTCTACTGCTTTCTGAAATCTAGATCAATTGACATCATCTTTTTGTAAGTATAAAAGGCATTTTGTCCTCCTTCTCTGATTGATATCCTTAAGCTATTATTATTATTTGTTTGTATTACAGTAGCTGTCAAGCCCCAGTCAAAATCAAGACCTGCCATAATATGCACTGAACACAGCACAATATCAAACACTCCTTTTTTTTTTTTATAAGTTTATATTATAGTAACCAGCAGAAATGTTATAAAATAATCTCTATTTTAAAAGTAGGATCATAAAGTGTAGGTCTTTAATGATATTTAGGCATTTAATTCTTTATGCACAAGGAAGCTGTATTTAATGTTGGGGTCCACAGGCTTTCATTTGTGTGCCACAGGTTGTGAATACATGGCAGAGAGACAACCCAGAGTAGTTGCTGGGTACTACTTGGAAGTATTTCAGTTATGATGATTAATATGTATACTGAAGCCTGGTAATTTCTGCTTTAATGCAGTCCTTTGCTCTGTTTTGAATAATGACACACTCAGTGAAAAGCTATTTTCCTGTTCTGTCTGAAAAACAGCTGGATTTCAGCAGTTTTCAAATACCTTCAAGAAGCTGGCTGCAATGTCTCAGTATTTCACAGAAAGTGCGGCTAGACTGGACATGAACCTAGATCATCAGTCCTGGTGACAGAAGCATCTCCTTAAATATTTTCCTCATAAACCTCTATTTAACTGACTTAAGGTAATTCTTTATAAAAGATCAAATTCTGTCTATCATGACAGTCACTCAAGCATTAAGAAACCTGCATGTCTCCTTCATCTTGGAGGTATGTTATTTTATTACAGCTTTTCCTTAGGAATCCCAGTTGTTGCTGGGCATTTGTGCTGTTCAGCTGTTATGGTAGAAGACAGAGAAGCATGCAAGAGCCAAGGTTTAGGGGCATGGGGAGCAAGAACAGGGGCATAAGGTTATGGAATAACAATGTCAGCCATGTGGCAGTTATAAAGCACACAAAGTACCTTTCTGCTCAGGAAAGCCACAGTGACACGGGAACAGATGTCGCTTATACGTATCGTGTTGAACTGGGTGGTCAACTGCTATTGCTAAAGGGCAAGTGTTGCGTGAGGAGTTGCTAGTTACACTTGTGCATCAGAATTCTTTATTTCCTATAGCACTGCCTTTGATTAATTACTGTTCACTTCAGAGAACCGGAATGTGATTTGGATGGACAGAAACAAGTTTCTCAAATCTCATATATGAAGCTCACATGATAAATTTTCCTCCAGCTCTGTCTGACAGGAGCTTCAAATCTAATGAGACCTTTCTGAGATTTCATTGGCAGCTACTTAAACTCAGAAGGCAAGGGAAAAGAAGTGGTGAAAGCAGGCTAATGTGGAAACTTGATAGAGACATTTCAGATCCGTAGTGGCGTATCACTCTCCATCCTTAACATTTCCCACAGTGGAGATGAAAGGAGCTTGTGCGAATGTCTGTCAGACAGAAGAAGTTGATACAGCGTACTTCATAACTCTGCCCTGCAAAGCATGGCCATGCAGAAGGTACGTGACCAAACAGATGCAAATATTTGAAAAGGAATGAGCAGGCAGGAGTGAAATGTGTCCAAAGTCCGTTCCCTCCAGCTAGACCTTGGAAACGTGCATCAGGGAACAAATGTGCCTTTCCACTGACCCACCAACCCGTTGTGTCCCAGAGCAAGAGGAGCTGAAGAGCAGCGTAGAGCATCCTGGGTACCATACGGCTCCTTGGCCCCATCTGAAAACATTTCAGGACAGCTGCTGGCGCATCCACATGTGCAGGCTCTGCTGGGTGCTGCATCTGGTTTTCAAATGACCTGTGAGCAGGGCACTCATCCCTCAGACTTAGTAAAGCGAAGGATTGCCTCTTTTCTGTTTTGTGTAGTGGCACAAAACACGCTATTTCATTCTCTAACCAAACATATGACAATATTTTAACATTGTCGATGTAATATGCAGAGTATGACCAAGCTGGTCCTTTACTGTGTAACCACTCAAGAGCATTGCACCTGAAATTTTCCCTTTACCATCAGCTGGAACCTTTGGCTAAAAACCTTGGTTTATACAAGAGAATAAAGCAGGACAAAGAAAGAGAGCAAACAGACACATCTGAAACTAAGATTAATTACTAATGCCTTGTAGATTAGATGTGAGCCTATGGTCTTGGATGTTGGTCTTCAGTTCCTGCAAGCTTCCTGCAGACCTCAACAAAGTCTCCATTGTTTGTATAATTTTATCTCTTTTAGTAAAATTACAATAATGTCCTCCTTACCTTTTGTCTTGGCTGTTTCAAGTGTGAACTCTTTGGACCCAATGCCTCTTATTTCATGCTAGTACAGTAGGCCTCCAAAGTTCATTGAAGTTTCTTTGAGCTTCTACAGCTTTATCATTCTCTAGCTTTTACTGTAGGTCCTTATTCAACTTGAACCTTAGCTCATACATGAACTCCTGTCATTCTTTCAGTGCTCCCTAACCATACCAAACACCACTTTTAACATTTTTTAAGACTGTGAATTTTGTACTCATATTCAATTTTCTGAAGGTCATAAAAGAACCAGACCTGGTCTAAAAAATATCAGCATATATTGCTCTGGGTCTGCATTTCCTTCAACTGTGTGTTTTGAGCAGAGCTAAGTAAATGTGATCATTTAACATTCAGGGGGGTTTTCATCACAGTTACTTTAGCTCATATCTGGGAAGGAAATAATAAGAGATGGGCTACAGCAAGTTAATTTATGGAAACATAATGATAAAAAATCTGTTGACAATAAAAATCACATTGGAAAAAGACTGTTTCTCTTCCAAAGAAAGGATGTCTACTTGCAAATACTTTCAGATATTTAAACGGTACTTTCTCCAGCCCCTGACCCAATTTCAAAGAGTTCTAAAAAAAATTGTCAAAGGAAACAAAGATGTGTTTTTCACGGAATTTGACATTGTACGTCCAGTACGTGGTAAAGGAAAAATGTCTGCTATCTACTTCAACCTTTTTCCTGCCATGTCAGTCCAATGAGAAAAACTGCATCTTGAAGGCAAAAAGAATAGGGGGGTAAGAACAACACAAGAGATTGATTAACCCTGTGTTGTTATCTAGCAAGTGTCAATAACAAAATGCTACTGGTCTCCTGCATTGTTTCCTTCTGAATTTCCAGTCTCACACCTGTCACATCTCAAGATAACTATCCATCATGGAGTCAAAGTGGCAAACAACTGTGTGGTCCCTTGATAAGGAATAGTGACACAATTTGTCTCCTTCTCCTCCCACAGATTGCAACTAATGGGCTAACAGCAGGTTACAATAGCACAAGATGGATTTGAATGACTGTCAGTGCTAGAAAGCAAGCACAGCTGCAGAATAGCCTAAAGAAACACTTCAGTTTAGATGAAAATCTGAAGCAATGTACAAAATTGAAACCTAATCAATCCGCTTTAAAAGGATTTAATGGAAGTCATAAAAGTTAATTATTGCACATATTGGAGGGTTATTTATGACATGCTCTATCCTGTTAATGGTAAACTATTGCAGAAGCCAAGGCACAGCTCCTGCACAGCAAATAATATTACAGTGGAAGCAAGCACAATAAGATAGAGCATATTAAAGACTACAAAATGCCTGTCTGGGATCGCATGGCATTTTCCAAATGGATTCCATGGCATGACATTTAGAAATGTTGAGTTTATAACATGAAAATGTGAAATCAAATGTACAAATAATGAAGCTAGCAACTTGGAACAAATTCAGCTCTGATTCAACAAAGTTTCATCAGAGCTCATTTTATTTAAGGTTAGAACATACATTTTCACAACAATAACTTCTTGAAATTTGTTCAAGCCCCCTCTTTCCCAAATTCACTCTGCTAAAAATCTATGCATATAAATTTATATTCATAATGGGCAGTGGTTCTTCAGTCAGACAGGCCAAAGGAACAGCATTAAAGTGGATTGAGAGGTAAAGCACATATCAGTGATTTAAAAGGAAAACAGCTGTTACAATAGTTATCCACAAGTCAGAAATTACAGATGCAGTAAATTCAGTCTCGTGGTTATTCTGAAAAGAAAGCCTAGTACATTAAGATATGATAAATACAGACCCAAGGTAGTCAAATGAGCTTAACTCTCCACCATAGTAAGACCATGAGAAAAACCCTAAAACCCAGTCTACCTTTGCACATGATTTTTTTTCTTCAAGCTCACTCCAGGATCTGGAGAAGGAGCTGGAGCAATTGTCCTGGTTTTCAGGTCCTGAGCTGAAGCAAGCTGCCTCATCTCCATTAACACCAGCACATCCATGACTTCGCTCAAGCGAGGATGTGCCCCTCAGCACCTCTGTAAGGGAGATGGGAAGGGGTTAACTTTGAGGAGGAAAGCATGACCCCTGTTAATATGGGAACTTGGTGCTGCTGCTGGATCTGCCTCTGATCCTCCTGTTCTCAGTTGCCAGAGTCCTGTTCACCTCTTTTTTCAGCCTGACTTCAATTTAACACCTTCCATTGCAGACAAGGGCCGTTTTGAACAGAAGCCAACAACATCTGGATTGCATGATACTGACATCCATGTAGGAAGGTAGGAGGCTTCAGAAAAAAATCCCCAGGATGGCTTCACACCTGAAAATTATTGCCCTCCATTTACTAGTCACTCTTTTGCTCTGATGCCTTTTGTTCTCAAACTACCAAAAACTGCAAATGAAAAGGGTTTCCTTGGGGAAAACAATGTAGTACAGTTCCCAGAAGTATTCTGCTCATGGAGCATGGACTAAGGCAGAATATTACCAGGCTGCAGAGAGCTATGAGATAAGCAGATGATTTGGGCAGGAGGCTCAGCTTGTAACCTGTTGTGAGAAAAAAAACACAGCCCTGCCTATTTTAACAGTAAGTAGTGCAGTAAGCCAGCACTTTTGCAATGCATCATTGCAGAGAAAGAACTGGATGACCTTGAAGAGTGAAGATAGAGAAATGTGATGAAATTTAATAGTACAAAGTGCAAACGCATGAACTTGGGGGCTAATAGCAGGAATTCCTGCTATCAGCTGGAGTTCATCAGCTGGAAATAATAAAGCAGGAGAAAGACTTCAGTATACTAATTACACACTGTATGATTATCAGTTAGTAATATTGCGGCCATAAAAAATGCTGGAGTGAGGTATTCCTGTAGAAATGCAGAACTATTCGCTCCACCGTGCAAAGCACCCGTGAAATTACATTTGGACTATTGTGCACAACTACGACCAGCCAGGTAAAAGGTTCATCAGGACTGGCACGTGAACAGAGACAGCCTGCTACGAGAGGCGTGGAAACCAAGAGCCTGGCTCATGAGAGGGATTGAAAAGGGTCTGGCTTCTTTTAGTTTGCAAAACCAGGACTGAGGAGGGATATGACTGCAGTCTATAAATACATTAGTAGTAAAGAACAACTGCTAGTGAAGGACAGTGTTGGCACAAGAACAAATGCATATAAATTGCAATGACTAAGTGTATGCTTGTAATCAGAGGACTGTTCCCAACCATTAGAGGATTCTGCAAACTCTTTCAGTAGGAGTAGAGAAGACTTCAAACTGAACTGCTTACCAGACAGGCATTTTTACCCGTTTCCGAAAGTGACTGTATGACCTAAACATATAATTAGGTCTGGGACAGCAGGTCCTAGACCTGATGGTCCAGGAAGTACTTTTCCAGGGATAAATCCAGTAACCCAGTGAATGGGGGACTGAACCATCACCCCCCACTCCTGCGATCACAAACCCGAAGTTCACACCTTTGCCAAGTCATATACTGGGAGCCTACAGATATAAATCAAGTTGCATCCAGCTATGTTTCACTGGGCAGCCAAGGCTGAAGCTGCCTTCCAGGAAGCTTACAAGTTGAGCTGGCAAGGGAAGTAAAGACAGCATATTGGTTTCCTTTCTCCAGCAAATCTCTTCCCATTTCCCAGCCATATTCCCCCTATTCTAAGTCTGTTGAACTTCCTGATAGTCTGGAATTACAGCTAAAGTCTAAGCTCAATTCAGCTTTAACCAACAAAAAAAAAATCTCCTGGGAGATGACAAATTTATTTTTTTTTCTTTTCCTGAGTCCCACTTACTATATTACATCCTGAATTCACTTAAGGGTGCTTTATTTAAGATTTCCTTGGTGCTTGCAACCAAAAGCAACAGTAAGATTCAGGCCCTTGCTGCCTTTTCTACACCTACTCAAGGCAGGACCCTGACAAAATGGGGGAGGAAAAAGTGCCTTGTTGAATTAGTTTAATAAAAATCTACAGCATTGAAATAAAATCAACAATCACTTTCTTGTGTGCCCTTTCAACAGTAAGAAGAATGAAAGTCTACCTTGTCTGGGTAATGTGATAATATAAGCAGATTGTGTAAAAGCAACTGACTCTTGTTGGGACAAATGAAATAAACAGTAGCTATGCTCTAACTCTCAAAATTAGTATCAATGCTTCTTGTAAGCTCTGATGATATCTTTCTGATAAATGGTAGAACCATGTGATTAAAAAAATGCATCACATAATTTTGGGGCTTATCATGACAGTTTGACCACTTGACTTTGTTGGAATTATTTCTACTATTCCTGATCACAGAGAAATTCCAGACAGACAGCACTTTTTGATTGCATGCAGAAGTCATAAATAGCTTTTTCCCCCTTTCAAATGTCATTTTTTTCTTCCCCAAAGCTGGCAATAATTATTAACTCATACTGAAAAACTACCTGTTTTAAAATCTGATTTATCTCAACTTTGCATAGTTAAAAAAAGGTATTTTACATTATTGCAGAAGGGAAACATGGTGTCCTCATATAAATCAGTCCTGACTTACACCTTTTGAGGTACCCAGGGCACAAGACCTTAAAATGGTATTTTCTGTTCTATTTGAGCTATTTGTTTTGGAGTTTCTTGAGGCAGCAAAGATGTTAAGGTACTGTTTCCAAGGCAGAAATCCCTGTCAAAAAGGAGCATTCCTGTTTTCTTCTGTGTCCCAGGCTCTCAGCTGAGACAGGAGGAAAGACATAAAACATACGAGGCCTGTGCAGAATACATAGTATGGATGTGTAAAGATAACCTGCCTAAGTCAATTATAACTTTGCTACGTGTGACTAATGTGGCTATCTATCATACCTTCTTACTGACAAACTCTCATATTGCACCCGCTATCATTTCCTTTCCCTTCCTTTCAGATATTTATGCCCGTAGCGATAGCCAGGTGAACAGCACAGTACAACAATTACAGATACATAAGTTACATTTTGCAGTTTGTTTGATCAACTACCTGTTTTATAGACAGGATTAGAAAATTTATATTATGGTCTTAGGATCCTATTTTATGTTCCACTTTTCTGGACAGATGTTGAAAAACCATAAAAAGGGGATTTTTTTAAGTGTTATTACCAGTAAGCTATTGCAGTGTTAACATTGTATGCATGGTAGCAACGGAAACTCCAGGAAAGCGGCTTCTCTTTCTGTCTCTTTCTCTCTTTAAATTTTATTTATAGCCTTGCAAAATACTTGCATCCACATAACCCGCCCTTGCCGACTTGCCAGAAGATTAATGATATTGCGGTGTTCTTGAGAACAGAAATGTGTCTACCACCCTGGTGAATAATCTCTCCTTTCGCACGTTAGAAGTGAGATGGGAACCGCGCTGGAGAGAAAGGATGGCGTGCCACGCAGAATTGGCACGCGAGCAGCTGTCCCCCTGCTGCTAATTGCAACACCCCAGTCCTGCAATGTTAATCAGCACTTCCACTCTTGTGCCTTCCTAATTGTTTGGGACAGAAGCTGTCTCCCAATCGGCAGCACAGAGGATGCTAAACAAATACCCTACATCATGCAGGGGAGGCTGCACCAGCAAGAAAAGGCACCAAAGGGAGAAGCACCCTGAAAATATGTTTGGTGCTACCAGCATGCCCACCAAGCAAAACCTGAGACCCTGTCCCAGTATGATTTTTAACTCTGGGAGTCATGTTGTCTAATCCCTTCGTACAATCTCCCTGCAATAATATACCTGGAAAGTGCATTTAAGTAGATTTTTTTTTTTTTTTTTTTTTTTTTTAATCCCTTGTAGCCTTTGCAATAGCATGGTTGGTGGGTGCTTTAGCTCTCACTTGTCTGGGAATGGAAGGAGAATATTCTTGTCCCTTTTCCATGTTCTTGTCCCTTTTCCATGTTAATAGACCCTGCTTTTTTGCTTGTGGATGGTTTCATTTAAAAAAAAAACCAACCCTTTTTTCCTGTCCTGTCCTTTGTTGTGAACCTGGTTCCAGTTTCTGCCTATCTCTCTCTCTCACTTCCTTTGACCTTTTCCTCTCTGTTTCTCTCTCTCTTCTTTGTCCACGTTGGCAATAGTCTTTAGCTTATGCTTTTTTATGAACCTTCTGCTTCTTCTCATTTCAGCTCTCTGGACCTGATTTGCAGCCGCTGTGTTCTTCCTACAGTCATTTACACATGTGCGACACAGGTGTAAAATACTACCATTTTCATTTATGCTGCTTGTAAATGTCAGCAGAAGAGAAAGGGGAACCTGTCCTTCCCAGAGTGAATCAGCAGACTTTCAGGAGTGTCAGATACATATGAGCAAAATCTGTGCGAGTCACCAATCACTCCTAATCCATGCCTGATCTCTCACAAACCATCTCATGCTATTGCTTAACCCTCCAGCTCTCCATTGTTCCCAAGGGCTCCTTTAATCCAGACTTTTCTTTAAACAAGAGGATGTTTCACTTTGATTTGGGGGATTTTTTTTTTTTTTTTTTACAGCTTCCAGACCCCGGGACAACTGAGCTAAAAATACACACATGGAGTCAGGTATCCACGTGTCGTGTTTACCCTCTCGAACAGTAAGAAGTGCGGGAGCGACTGGAGATGATGGAAAGAGAAACCTTACGCATAGATTTAATGAAAGAAGCTACACCGCATCTTGCTTATTCTAGAGCTTCTCTGAATTCATCGAAACACCTGATGACCTCACAGGATCAGGGGTTTTGGTGAAATTCTGACTAGTTTGGGGTCAGATGTACTCAGAGAAGTCCCCTTCTTTTTTTTTAGGTGAAGTTCAGAAATCACAAAAATAAAAATTAAAAAAAAAAAACACTGCAGGAAGCAGGAGGAGAGCTGTTAAGTGATGAAAGTCCAGCATCAGATTGCATTAAGTGCTGGCACCAGCCCCGCTCTTGCATTGCCCACGCCTGTTCATGGTGTGCCACAGACGCAGCGGGAAGACCAGCTTATTTGGGAGGGTTCAAGTGCGCAGCACCCTGCCCTCTGCTCCAGGTCTGGGAGCAAAAGAGCAGTGCAGAGCTCAGTAAATAAACCCAACAGCCCACAGGAGAAGGTTTACGTGCTGTACAAACCTGTGTTATTAGCTCTTTCTGCCACCGTTTCGTTGTCAGGCTACAGCATCCCTTTAGATATTTAGCTGTTGCACGTTTTACCACAAGGCTGCTTTGCTAAGCTGGCTATTCCTATGTGTGCCCCTGTGATAAATTTTATCAGTGCTCAGCTGGAGGCAGCTGCACAGTGGCTTTTTATCTGTCATGGCACCCCCCAACCAAAATGCAACAATTTTTTTCTTTCTTTTTTTTTTTTAACTTAATTTATGTTGTGGCATTTCTGTCTGTAGTTGTAGAGTCAGCAGTTTGTGCTCCCAGAGGAAGCTTACAGGGAAACAGGGAGCCTAGCCACGAAGTAAAATATGGCTGGGATAAAAGCAACAACAAATCGTAATTAAAAAGTATTAGTGGCTGTCTGCTTCTAAAGAGCAAAGAAGATTTGATATCTGCTTTCTCACTTGTCTCATCAGTTGCAGTCATGGTATATGCAGCTGTCTGAAGTGGCAACTGGATCATTTTCTCTACATATTAATTCACTCATTTTAAGTAAAAACTGCTCTTGGTAACAACTTCATTTAAAAGGACTACTGACCAGAGAGAGAGAGTGGAAAATCAAAACTTAAAGGTATTTCACCTGTGACCAGTGATGGCTTAATATCTATCTCCCTGTCCTATATTTACTATTTTTTTACATCTTTATTTGAATTTGATTTTATTTAGTGTCTATTCCTTTAGTCATTCTGTTGTACAGTTCATAAATTAAAATATCTTCCTGCAAAGTTCCTTAAGGTTTGTCTGCCAACAGGGGCATTTTAAACAGGATGAATAGTATCATATAGTAAGTTTCCAGTGTCCATAATAGAGAATTTTTAAATTAATCTGCAGGATTAATTTCACTTTTTCAAGCTACTTCAGTTTTCTTCTAAATGGAAAATTTTCACTTAGAAGTGATTTTTTTTCAAGTTTCCTTTCTTAAGCTTTATCATCCAAGAAAGTACATGGCAAGTAAAATTTTGCCAGCCATTCATCTGTCCTCTGGATTTTAAGGCAATGACTGTATAGTATGTTCAAGACAAAGGAAACAGTTGTTTAAATTTATTTCTATAGGCGTCATCCAAATGAACAATAGTTGCTAATGTTATTTTGAGATTCCATCAAATTCATGAGGTCTTATATCACTGAACTGAGAAAAGACTATCATCCATATACTGAACCTCTGTAATTTTATATAATTTTTTTCTTATGATTTGCTCAATATTGATTTTTAAATTGGATTCCTTCAACTGCCAAATTTGTACACCTAAGAGTTGTTATGGCTCTGAGGTAATATACCAAAATATATATTCTTCAGGTACCAATATGTATGTGTGTGTATACATAAATATATTTAACTCAACAAATATTCCTCTAAAATACCTCAATATTTAGCCTATCCTGGATATGTATTTACCCAGTCTACCTCCCATGTTTACCTAAGTGATTAGAAAAGTCTCTCGGGCAAACATGGTAAGTTTTATAACCTTCCATGGAAGTTTTTGTAAATTTGCTTTTTGAAGAAAAAGATCACTTTGGCTTCTTACTCTGTTAATTTCCTTTATTTTTTTATATATATAAAATTTTCCTCCTTGTCCTTCAAGGGAAACTGGATAAATAAATGAAAAAGTATTCCCAGTGTCCATATGGTTTTGGTCCAGGATTCAGCAGGGATTTTAAACTTTAAAAACTGGCCCCACTGACTGCATGGGGAATTACCATGTGGAAGGCTTGTACTTAAATTCCTTGCTGAAGCAGGAGTTGCAGTGATCTCTTTTGCTAGTGGACAGCAAATAACTGAAGAGCATTATCTTAACAGCAATGGAAGAAAATTAAATATTAGGAATGTTGCTGGAAAATACAAAAAGGATGCCTTTATTTAAATTTCGGTCCCCTTGTTTAGGAATAGTTGCTTTAGACACAGAGCCTTAGCTGATTCGGTTGATTTTTGATGCACGGCATTCTGGAGCCATCCTTTCTTTCCTGTCTAGTGAAAGTAAGGCCATACCCCATGGGGAAGAACAAAACATAAACAAAACAAAATGTCTCTAAACTAGCACCAGATTGAACAAATAAAACATGGGGACTTGCTGTTCAAAATAAGTTTAAGCAGGAATTGTGGGGAAATGTGAACATATATAGTAATGAACTCACGGTACAAAAGAGGGGCTTACCGCAATTCAGTCTCCAAACAATAGCATTTTTTGTGGGCTTGATCCTCAGAACTGCTGGGCACTTTAAACAATTTCCATTGACTTCTAGGGGAGAAGAAAACAGTCAGTACTTCACAGGACCAAACCACATGTTTAGAGCGAGTACGCAAGAGCCAGCCAGGAGCTCCAGCCAGAAACGCTGGCTGCATCTTGTTAGCCGCAGTGAGAATTTGAGTATTAGACCTTGAGTGCTGAGCCTATTGTGAGCGTGGAGAAGTTACAGTATTTGTGGAAATCAGCCTGGAAACCTTCCCTGAGTTCACCTTCAAGCCCTACCAACTTAGATTATGCAAGTCCTTTAAGATACTTTGAATAATCATGGACAATTAAGGGATATGAACCAAATCTGAACCCTTTCCTTATTCCTTTCATCAATAAAATGCTCAACATGGCTCAGATGGAAAACAACGGGGGGGGAATCTGCATCTTATGACAGCCTTGTTTGTTAGTACCCCTTGGCAATGGATTTTTTAATAAGCTTGGGCCTATCAAACTTGCAAGTTGTAGCAGAAAAGGATTAAATGTCCCTAAAAACTGACCTTAGGGGAGAAAACAAAATTTGGAAAGAAATTATTTGTAGAGGCCTCAAAGTAGGCACTAAAAACTAGGTTCCTTTTTTGTATTCAGCATCTACAAGGTGCAGTATCTGTGAGCAGTAAAGGAGCAGTTCATGAATTCAGGAACCCATGGCCAAACTTCTCCCTCAGTCATGCTGGTTTTCCTCTAGAAATGAATAAGAACTCTGCAGCTCCTGAAATCAGATCATGTCCCTTATAAATAATAATAATTATTATTATAATTTTTGTGAAGCTGACCCATAACCTCGTTGTTGTTGAGGAAAGGCAGCAAGATTTTTTCTTTCAGCCAACAATGAAATATGTAAAATATGAAAAACATATAGTTCCAAGCAGAACCTACTACATGAGAGCAGAAAGGTCTACTAGGAACCCTACTAAGATTATTATATTTAATTCAGAAAACAGTAGGACAATGTGAATGGTAAGAAAGTTATGAACTGTAGAAATAAACATAGGCACATACAAGTCCTAATTTCAGAAATGTTTTGTAAAGCACTGGTGTCATCCCTGAGTATGAGAGACAAAGGAATGCAAAATATTGTAGTTAGATGTCAGATACGGCTGAAATGCAGAACAAACAAAACACAGAAGATTTGCCCTATACTTGCCCCTCAATAAGCAGTCATCTATTTGTGGAATATTTATATTATTCTTATTAATATACATGTGGAAGCTTTCTTCTAGAGTGGTTATTTGCAAACCATCTACAGCCTATGATTTCTAATGCTTAGAAAAGCTTCAGAGAGCAAAATTGCAATACATTGAATTCATGGCTTTTGATAAAATTTTTCTAGCTATGCAGCACAAGGTCTTCAAGTACATACAGTATCTCAGATGCATCCTCTTAAAAAATAGCAGTATATTATAAACAAATGCAGCTGTGTTTGGAGCCCCTTCTGAGCTGCATATGAAGTCTATAAAGCAACCATCTTTCACTTCTTGAAAATTACAATGCTAATTAAAAACTGCCTGGTTGATTCCTGGTTGTATTAATAAATGAGGAAGACTTTATTCCAGTGAGATGGTTTTCTGAGAGATGGCATATATGCTTTTGCACAACAGGATCCAGATAGAAGACTCTGAAGTTATTGTCTGTCTTTCCAATACTTCTTTGTTGTTACTTCCAAGATTTTCTTTCCAGTTCAGGACCTTGCAACTTCTAAAACTTTTCAGCAGCATTTTAAAGATAAACAGATTGATTCCAGATTGTCTGCCAGTCATGCTATATCCTGTGTTAAAACTGGTGATATATGGATGAGAAGAGATTCAGGTAGGACCTAAAGCACATATGGTCAACATATCTTGTATTCAAAGGAAATAAGAATTCAAAATTCAATAAAAACTTTTGCCTTTTGAATCTTTTGGCTTAAACTGCACACTCTCCCGCCTTGAAGAATATAACATAATTCTTTTTACCTGTAGCTTCCTATCTTTGCAAACACTGAAAAATAAAAATCATTTTAAGAAATGACTGAACATGGGAATTGGTGCTCAGTGGTATTATTGTTGCAAGTATTTATTAGGTGTCTCATTGCTCAGTCCTAACCAGACAGATCCAATCCTCAGAAAGTTACCTGCAATCATCAACACTGCCTATTGTATACGAGATCTTACAGTTTTGCCAAGCATTTGATCTTGTGATCTCATTGCTGGAAACAGCCATCATATGTCTTCTCCATTAGCGCTTACTGCTGTGCATTCAGTTTGCAGCATGACCAGCTCTGTCATGTAAACCTTATATTTGCTTTTCATAAACTGGTGTATATTTTTACATGACTGCTGGTATACTAGTTACAAGGTACTTCTTATTTTTTTAAATAGTATTTTATTCAAAGCAGCAGTATTTGAAAGAATGAGTTCTGAATAACTCTGATTTTAAGCCCTCTGACAAACATGCAAAGTAGTAATGGTAATGTGTTTACTCTTCTTTCACTGATATATAGGAATAAGGGAGTATGGGGATAAGGAAATCTAACTTTTGCACAGAAAGCAACTGTGGAGTGACTATTTTCCCCTATTAAAGTACCAAGACATCTTTTGCCTGATAATTGGTACCACAGTCATACTTTTTGAAGTAAAAATCATCCGTTGCGACCTTCTGAGCTCATCTTTGAGAGTCAGAATCATAACTGCACATGTGTAAACCACCATCAGGTTGATGGTGAAGGTAACAAATATTATGACTATGATGTCTGCAATAATTGATATTTAGGGGGGATAAAGAAAAACTTTGTTTCTAAGCAAGAGTTCACAAAGTTCACTACAGAAAATGTGTATAACACTAAACTGCTTCATCACGTGGCAAAGGTTCACTCACATTTTGCACACATGTTTGCACATTTGTTTTGTTAAAACAAATGATGATATCATTCACCTATAGCAAGATGAAGCTCTGCTGTATGACAAACAGCTGCTTTTGTGTTAAATCATCCCTGGCCTCTCTGAATTTATTCCTCTTGTTTCAAGGCTGTTCTCTCTTCAGATCCATAGCTGCAGCATTTCATTCATGAATTTAACCTCTCCAGTGCAGCAGAGAGGCTGAATTTCATTCTCCTTGCCTTAACTTCCGTGAAAGGAGTTTATGGTGTTTCAAATAGAAGACGTACACTCCTTCTATTTGAAGATAGGGCCTGCACTCAGACCTCATGGGGTCTTTCCAGTCATTGCACATCATGTCTCAGCCCAGGAAAATATAAACAGTCCCCCCCAAAAAAGCCTCGTGACCACCACAATTAGGTAGGTACGTACCTCCTATCGTGCTAATCACAGATTATATTAGGAGGGACAGTTCTTCAGCTACGAGAGACGAGGTTGGCTTCTCCAAAGTGACAGAGGAAGGGGTATTTTCAGCATATCTTGGGACGGCTGGTTGCAACTCACAGAAGAGCTCAGTCTCTCCACTTTAGGATCGAAGGAGTGCAGATGAGGAATAGAGCTCTGGAAAACAGAGTGAATACTTACAGTGACATATAGACGACGGACAGCCAATAGGTGGTAACTGAAAATTTACAATGATAATATTTTTCCACACTAAGATTTCTGGTGATAATTTCCTCCTTTCAATTTTTGCAGGGAGCTACTACAGCTCTCTGTACAGAAATCCCTGGCCGCAAGGATTTTGTCAGCAAAGGTTTTGAGTGCCATGGTTCAAAATAGCCACTGTCTCTGAGAAGGCAGGACATAATAGCAAAACCATGTGGACAATGTTTTTTGAGCTAACCCTTACCTTTTCATTAAACTCACACCTGTCCGTAGTAAAGGTAGTCACATAGACAATGCATTCCTGGTGATCTTTTGCTCATAGGGTCATTTAGCATTTCAGTGCATAAAATCCCCAGTACTTTCATACCAGAACCTGTGAATACATCACTGAAACTGTGAGGGTAGCATTAAAAATCTGATATCACTGCCAAAACATGAACTTCACCTGCCATGTTTTTTACAGGTCTTACAACAAGAACTTATTTTTATAAATATGTTTAAATAACAATAAAATAGTTGTTCAAGATTTTTGGTATTTGGACTGTCAGAGACTTCCCATAGCATTGATAAAAGTAAATCAAGATTTAGGCCTTTGGACTACTGAGTAATATTTCCAGGATTCCCACTACTACTGTGCATTGACTGTGTATCATTGAAATACTCCTTTTCATTTTCCAAGGGTGAAAATTGAACACAGAGTTCCCAGAAGCCAACTTTTTGAACTCTGAACTGTATGACCCAAGCAAAAGATCTGAAATACAGAGCCAAGACAACATTTCTTTTTCCTTCTCTTGTAATTGTCAATCATTCTGTTCACCAGAAATTTCCAAATATAGAATTATTTTGTCTAGTACCCACCACCTTTTGGCCAGCAAGACAAATTCCTCTCCCTGTAGCAACATTAATGAGGAATGCAATCTTGGCATGTGATGTCAAGTCCCTACCTCATTCTTACTCTCTTTTATGTTACCCTCTATACACGCTCCAGTATTCAACTAAGTCACTGACAGAGAAATTAAAACCCTTTCAGATAGGCTGAAAGATATCCCATATGGATGAATGTCTGAAAACACATGCTCTTTGGTGCAGTACCTCTGCCTGATGTTTGCTCTCTGCAAGCTTATGTACAAACTGGAGCCAAATTTTTATACGTTTACTAATCATCTCAAGGGCTCCAGTTTTCAGGTGCCCAACTTGAGGCAATTAAAGGTGAGCAATTCCTTGTCTAAGAAAACAAGTATCTTGAGCTCAGCGCCAAAAAAATGAGACTTTTAATGTCATTCCAGTTCCTTGCAACAGCTGAGCCCTTGGTTGTACCTGGAGTTGAATTTTGGGGTGTTTTCTACAGAGAGAAAAACTGGCAAAGAGGAAAATTACATATCTCTTGTTTTAAGAAATGCAGGTTTGAGCATGGATCCATTCCCTTTCATGTCACTGCTCTGCCTCCCTGTTTCTCTAACATGCTGAGGACATACCTTCACAAGCTGCATGTCCCCCATCTATCACGGATACCAAAAGAGCTTTCGTCTCCACCCAGGCTATAAAGAGAGGTGAGGTTCTTGAACAGCATCTTAAACAGAGCTATTGTCCATCTTCCTCACCCCTTACCCTCTGCCGAGCCTTGGAGTCCTGCAAGGTTACACAGAAGCATCAAAGAAGGGAGGGCATACAGGGAGTATTTAATTTTTATTGCAGCTATCTAAATAAAAAATCATTTTGGCAATTAGATGTGTATTTAAAACCAAAACAAAGTGTCATATTTGGCCCAATCCATTTTAGTTTGTTGTTTAACAGTCTTTGTAGCTGTCCTTTAACAATGACAACTGTAGTACAATGGAGAGAGAAGAATGACAAATGTTTTGTGGAATTGTAAAAATATCAAAAATGCAAAAATTATCTTCGGCTAACACTCACTTCAAAAAGAAATAGTGTAACAGTTGGGGAAAAAAAGAAAAACAAAAAACAACAAAAAAACAAAAACAAACAAACAAACAAACAAACAAAAACATAAAACCAGGCCTTTTTTCTACAATGTGATCCCCTTTGTCATCAAGTCTAGTCTCAGAGACTGGGTATTTCCTCCATCCCCTTTTGCTGCCAGGTTTAAGCTCTAGTAAAATATGATTCTAGCATACCTCAGTAGAGAAGATTCAGTTATTGAGTTATCGGTCTTGTCATGCTCTAAGAAGTTCTCAGACACCAGAAAAAAAGAGTTGTTGGGTTTTTTTTTTAAATCAGATCCTTGCAAAGACCTGATTTGGAGCACAGGCACTTGAACAGTCAAATCAGCACAGCCTTTTCTAGGAGGGGTGGGTAGAGAGTTCTTATAGGTAGTGATGGGTTCGTGAAAGACTCCTCATCCTCCAGTACGTATTTGCCTCAACATCAACTTACTACCAAGTTGCTGCTTCTGTGCTCTAAGATCAGGAAGGATTTTTAACTCAGAAGTTTATAGCAACAATGCATTTTTAATAACGTAAAATAAAAGCTGTCGTGATAGGAAGGAAAGAAATTATTGAGAGAGAGGGACCAGTGTATCCCAGGTGGGCCAGGCTGCTAGCAGCAATGGACCACAAATATTTCAGACCAGAACGTTCAGGTCTCTTGCACGGCCACGTGCAGTCTCCACTGCAATGGCTAATGTGCTGTTCCTGAAATTACAAGCTGTTTTAACAAGCAAAAGATGCAATGTTCTTTGAAAGTTAAGTGTTGCTTGTTATTCGTTGTCACTGGAAATAATCCTGGCTGGTAGATGGCTTGACAATTTTTGGCTGCTGCTACAGATGACTGCCAGTGGGTTCTGCTGGTGGGAAGACCACTTTTAATAAATGCCAGATTTCTTGACCATGATGTTTTCAGCTAGAAAAATCTCTTCCCTGTCCAGAACTTTAAATACTATTGGAAAATAAAATCCAGAGAGAAGACATTGGAGCAACTTTGCTTTGTTAACTGCCATGAAAGTTGGCAAGTACTATAGATTCTAGTACAAGAGAAAATAAGAAAAGGTTTAAATATGTTCTTTTAAAATAACAAAGAAAATCCTAAGTGTGAAAATGACAAATATGTGTCTTGAAAGCTATCCAGTGAGTTCAAAACTTTATCTTTTTTCTTGAAATGTGGTTACTGGACTTTGATACTCAAAAGAAGTCCCAAAGGGCCTTTCTACAAATAAGTTACTTTTGCATTAACGATTTATTGAGTCAAGACCTTTCCCTCACAAACAAGTGTCTAGTTGCTGTACCTGTTGGAATCCAAAAGAATAATGCAGGTGATGCCTTTGAAACTGAAATGTGCTTATTAACACTGTCTCACAAAGCCAGTGAGTGTTGTTAGTAAGAAATGACAGTGTATGGCTCAACCGCACATACTCTGCTGCTGTCAAATTACTCGGTACAAATACATCAGGTAAAATGGGCACCCAGCTAAGTGAATTCTTTGCTGATAGGAGTTTCACTGCCTGTTATTTCTGTATTTTTTGCAACATGATCCAAAGCTCATTAAAATCAGTGGAAATGCACCCTTCAGTTTCCATCCAACCTCAAGATCCAAAAAAAATGGAGGGCATCAAGTGCATATACAGGATCAGGTCCCGACAGCAGTAAAGAAAATTATACTAATTAATCTTTTCAATCACCTACCTAATATGGCAAGAGGCAGGTGATTGATTACTATTTGCTCTTAAGATAAATGTCCAGTGCAAATGCTCAGCATCTTTTTGATTAATCCTTTTCTGAGGAAAAAAAATATAGTTATACCTTTTCACAACTGCAATTAGTCAAAAATCCAAGGACTTGCAGATTGTTCCAGCTTGGAGGAGAATAACTGTGCTTCTTTGTGAACAAAGCACATGCTGGATTCCTCCTAGATTAACAGAAGTGAAATAAGACAAGGACTTTGCTCAAAACCATAAGCTCCACCTTAAGGCAGGAGTTAGCCCAAAAGCTTCCCTCTGCACCTGGAATGGTACAATACTACCATAACCAGGACACAGAATATCTTTTTGGTGCTTTTTATTGTTTCAGTAGTCACTATGCTGAAGATCAACCAAAGTAGACCATTTTCCCCAAGAAGGTTCAGAAGATTAAATCATAACATCACAAATCTGTTAATTTTGAAACTCAAAAAAATATATTGACTTTGGCAAAAAAGTCCTTACAGGGGCTTCCTGGGTCTGTTGGGCCATTCTGGAGCTGTGAAGTGTCTTCATTCATTCTCTTTCTTTCTCATTCAAATGATTTGCTTTGCTTTCATATAAAATAAAAGAAAAAAAACCCCCACACCTGGAAACCTTCACATTTTTTAACAATGTAATTCTTGTTTTCTCTCAAACCCCTGTTCTCCATCACTCTATACCCAAGTCAGTGATATTGCCATTAAGTAAAGGAAACTGGAATAAGGTCTTTTAGAACTACATACTGAATAATATTCTAACCTTAAAGATCTTTTGATAAGACTGCATTGGCTAGCACCTTGTTGAAGAATAGAGCTGAAAAAGCTTTAAAGAACAATAAAAGAACAATAAAAGAACAATTTGTAAGTGTTGTTTTGAAACATGTAAATAGTGCTGTCAGTCGGTGAGGATTTTTTTTTTTTTTCATTTTGTACATTTACATTTTCCAACTGCAGTTTTAGAACATTTCACTGCATGCTACTATCAATCATCCTTAGCCTAGAAATGTACTGTACATTAGTAATGCTTAATTGGCATATTTAAAGTAAATAGCTACTTAGTTTTGCTGTAAAATCTTTGGGAACAGTTTTATGATACCACATGGCATTGTTTGTTCCAAGAGCAAATATTCAAGTCTTGAATGTTAACTCTGATAGGAGACAATTAGAAGTATTGAAATTCTCGGCTTGCTGGGCTACCATACAACTAAATACAGGTCATTGGGATATTGCCTGCCAAGGAAATAAAGCGTCTCGTACTCTATGCCTGAAAATGATTTGGAAAGTAAGAAGGAAAGGTTAGACGTGAAAGAAAAATAATAATTGATCGATTTTTGACATGACCAGTGAAAAAGACAAAATAAACATTTCTAAAAAATCAGAAAAAAAAAAAAAGGGAAAAAAAAGAGAGATGAAAAGAGAGGCAGTGAGAATAGCAAGCTAGAGAGCAGGAGGAGGAGAACAATGGCACAGGGCCAGATCCTGCTCTCAGTTATACCCAGGCACCATCGCAGGCTGAAACTGCATGGGTGTAACTGAGAGCAGAATGTGCTTCCTGGTCTGCTGCTTGTTTATACCAACTCCCAAGGATCTATTTTCACATCAGGTATAAACATTATTCTCTCCACATGCAATTTCTGCATTTTATTCTGCGTAACCGTAGCGGAGGGAGTTTGCTATAAACAAGCAATGTGGAATGAATTTTTAGGAGCGTATAGCCAGTCCACCATCTTTTACTAGACAGATCTTGGCCTGATTCTCCCATAAGATGTCTTGTAACCGTGCCATGGACTTTCTCTCTCCCTAACAGATTTCCCCGCCACTCTCATACGTGCTTTCAGATAAAGGAGTAGACGTGTGGCACATGCTGCGATGTGCACTGGCAGTCAGACCGCTGCACGACTGGCAAAACGCGGATGGCACTCTCTGTACTAAGTGGTACGTGATGTTTCATTTATATTTGCCAGCTGGCTAATAGTAGCCAAATGTTTGTTGCAAAGAGCGAGTGAGAGAGAAAAATAGCCATATCCTTTGGCACACAGAATAATAATAATCCTCCTCCAGAACAGGCTGGCAGTGCTCGAGCCAGAGCCATCTTTCCGACTCTGAGACACTATTAGATTCTCCACCCTTCTCTTCTAAATTCTGCAGCAGATTGTTTGGGCTGGAGAGAGATGGAGACAAGAGGTCCCATCTGGTACCAGTTCCTTATTTCTTTGTAGCTCTATAATAGCTCCAGGTCTTTTCACAGTTCATTCGGGAGAGGAGGGGAAGGGTTGGGTGAGGGGAGGCAGCGGCCCCGGGTACGCTACAGGCCAATCATATTTTTTATTTTTCTTTTTTATTTCCGTTCTTCTCTTTCCCTCCAGATTGACAGGAGTTAATAGGCATCTGCTCTCCTGCATTCGCGGCTCTATAATGCAGACCTATCAATAGTTTCCACACTTGCTGAGATTATTTTATGGGTAAGACATTATACAGGGCTAGACAGAGCTAGTGTGAAAAATAACTTTTACAATACTTTTTTTCCACACACACACACCCATGACTGTGTGCCTTATTTTTTCATAAGACCTGGAACAAAACTTTTCATTCTTTTATATTTTTAAGCCTGCCTTTTCCAAAAACTTGCCTCCACAGACGACTAACTGCGTGTCTAGAGCACCTTAATTTCACACCCAGGCTCTGCCAAATGACAGTCAGTTTCTCCTGCTTTGTGCACGAGAATGGGTTTTGTTCTGTAGGTCTCTGTTTTAATATTAGGTATTACCCCGCAGGCAGAGATGATGGAGTAGACTTGCAACATGTCCATTTAAATACTCAGCAGCTTTTTCATCCCTCTCTGTTCAAGAACTGATATTCATCAATCCCGCACAAATCCAGAGTTTCAGTAACACTGAATCCTGTCACTGCAATTAGACAAGAAATGTCAGCAAAGAAAAAAACCCTTCCCAAGAAATGCTCTGGTTAAGACAGCGAGATGCGGGCTTCCAGACTCTGCTGGAAAGGCAACAGCCAAGCACCACTGCCACCCTGCACAGAGCAGACAGGGAGGTGAGAATATCTCAGATTTCTGTCTCAGCTTTCACAGATGAACCCATGGACACTGCTAGATGCAGACCAGTTTCTAGGCTCAATACTCTTTTTTTATTTATTTCCCCCATTTCAATGAGCTGAGACAGCTTTGCTGTTCAGAGGAAGAGGCTACGCAGAGACAGGGAATTAGCAAAATTGAATGGCAGATGACTTGTTGGGCTAGAGATTTTGTTATCCTGCATGTGGTCCCCTCTCCAGACAGCAGAGCAGAAAGGGAGAAAGGCTGGACTGTTCCTCAGTCTCCTTCTTGATTTTTGTTTCTGTTTAAAATTGCTTTGTGTGGTGAGGAAAAAAAAAAAAAAAGGTCAGAAGCCATTTAATGCAGCAGTATTTAATTACAGCAAGGCGTAGTTTCAGTATGATTTCTTTGTCAGTTAATATTGTGCACTAATTATTCATAAAGAACCTGAGACATCACTTAGATACATTTAAATTAAAAGATGAAAGGCTGAGAATATATTTAATGAACAGGAAATCTAAAACTTTATCCTTCTCTCATGATTTTATCCTTGAAAAGTAGAGGTTCAATTATTTATAAGCTCTATAACAAATATTTTGGAAGAGCAAACTATGGCTGCAGTAAGAAAGGAAACAGAAGCAAAATAAACACAATTATGTTACAATTCAAGGAACTAATCTGAAAGATGTTGAGTGCATTCTGAGTAAAACTGAATGTCCTAAGCATTTATTGGATTGGACAGAACTTGAAGTTGTTTACCACACTGAAAGAGCAGACTCCAAAAGTACACTAAACCAATTTTATGTTTTCTTAACTTGAGTTGGCAAAAGTTTTACATTGAAACCACAATAGTTTCCCTTTAATCAAGTGTTCAGCTGCACGTACAATTGCCTGAAAGCAGGATTTCAAGGGTGATTCAAAATTCTGATTCTAAGTTCATGCTTTACTGTGTTCAGGGCTATTAAAGATGTGGAATAAAAATAGACCCTTTATAGTGGTCTTAATTTGTAACATGCAAGTGATTACACCTTACTGAAACCTTGGAGGCAGGTGAGAGAAGCAATAAATCTATTGATAAGATTTAGGACATGTGCATGCCTTTTGATTCACAGCTAGCTTTGCCCTGCTTAGTGACTAGCATTGATTTGCATGTGGTTTAAGTGCTGATATTTAATTCTGAACTGAAACGTCAATTAAACAATCACTGACAATCCACTAGTGATATTTTGATTATTAAATTGAAATACACTGTGAGTAGTAAGAAACTCGGAACATAAATAGATAAAGTAGGTAAGAGAAAGGAATGAATCTACATTTGTCCTCCAAGCCAGTTGCTCTCTGATTCGTAGGCACTTTTCCAATATGCCTAATATTCCATCAAACATATCCAATCTAATATAGCTGAGAATATTTTTGAAGTGAGAAGGCTAGCTATTGATTATCAAGTCTGCTGTAATGCTGTAACCCACTGAGACAAAACATTGCTGGGAAACGGTAAGAGCTAGAGGGCACCTGGCTTGTGCAGGGAAAGGAGGAGAAGCATGCCTTCTGCTGCTATCTGATTTAAATTGACCACTTAAAAGCAATGTTTTGAATGTGGTTTTTTTTTTTGAAGGAAGTGTGAAATAGCTCTGGGGAGAGTAGCGAAGGTGGAAAGCAAGAATAAATGTCTCTAATGCTCAAACCGAGTGAATGTGTTGTAAATGGTATAGTAAATATAAATAATTGGAAAGAATTTCATTATATCTGAAGGATGAGCTTCTATGTATATGTACTGAATCAGATAATACTGCCGCAAAATATCACACTCCAAATAAAAATGATAAGGAGCTTGTTGGAGAAAATATTTCTTTTTTTGATCAACCCAAATTCATATATTCCTCCTTCTCCCCCCTAAAATTGGGAAAGAGTAGAAAATATTCCTTCTTTATATGCAATATATTTTGTTCTGGAAAGAGGTATGTTTGTATAAATTGACATAAAATACTGATATGAAAGCAAATAGTTAAAATTGAGTGTTTTGATGTAGCTTTTAGAACATTTTTGAAACCTATTCAGATCAAAATAAGCATTTGTTGTGCCCCAGAAGTTTGTTACCATGGAGCTGATGTTTTTAACAATATTTAAAATCTACAGGTTTTTTGGTTTTTTTTTCACAGCTCACTCTGGACTTTACATGTTCAATGCCCTGAAATTCTCAATGATGTGAAGTGTGCCATTGCAGAAAAGGACACTGACATTCACAGGAGGGGCATAAGACAGGAGTACAATTGTCTAAACTGCTCCTAATTGCTCAGCAGATAGAGCAGGGCTATCTTTCAGTGCACACAAACACATTTAACTCTAGCACATCTGATCTCTTCTTGCCTCTAGCCTCTGTCAGGGAGATTTGCTAACTATATCCCATGGGAAAAGTCACATGAATTTGACTCAACTCCAGCTCTGGCAACTCGGATTCCCTGCAGTCGCAATTGCTGTCGCTCAAGTCCAGTGCTCTGTCTGCCCTGAAGAAAAGATTCACATCTTGCAGGATAAGTATGAAAATTGCTGACTGATTAAGTCCCAACCTTAAATGGTATCCAGAGAGCCAGTTAGCAATGCAAAGTGAGTGATAATGCATACATCAAATGCTTGTGCATTTACCCTACTATATCAGACGGCCAACTAAAGGTAGAATGGAAACACAGGTTTCCAACAACGGAGAGCCAGCGCCTCCAAATCTTAATTGACTTTTCTAGGCAACATTTTATTTAGGTCTTTGATTAGAATAGTTAATGATACAATTGTGCTGGTGAAACAGCATGGAGATCTGTTGGACTAAGCTAAGACTAAATGTTGTCACTCATTGTGTAGTGATGCATTAAGAAATGAAAGTTAACGATGAAAAGTCAAAGAAAAGTTAGTGTTGTCCTTTGGGTGAAATCTAGTTCACCTCTAGGAATGGTCCATGAAGTAGGTTTCAGAAAGATAAACTCTGCCTTACTATGATTTTCTCTCTATTTCTCTGAAATACTCTATATTTTGTTCCAACACAGTAGTCACCAGGAGCTCCCTAACCACCAGTTGACAGGCTTAATATTTTCCTTACTTATTTTTTTGTGCAGCATGTCTTTTAATCCTTTTCAAGTAACCAGGTAACTATATGCATCTTTTCTAGAACCAACAAGCTTATGGTGTGTTCTTGGGTATTTTTAAACCGAATAATAGAAGTGTGCTCAGAATTTTGCTGCAGCTATAATGAGGCACTTCCATTAACTGTGTGTTTCAAACCCTGATTTGTATAATGCACAGGGTTTCAGATCTTTCCAGATTTCAGTTGTGTAACATCAGTCCTTAAGTGACTCTACAGTAGTGTCTGGTGCAGCTGTTAGGATCATTGGGATTTCAAATATCTTTCCATATTAAAGTAAGGAAAAGATTTAAAGGGAAAAAAACTCTTGGCCTAATTAAGAAGAGTGAACTAGATTTAACGATGAACAATTTATTGGCAGTTAATAGAGCTCATACATGGTAGCCAGGAGCTAGATAATTTATCATTAAAAAGAATCTCCATTACACGTAAAATCCCTTTTCTCTTGATACAGTTAGCAACTGCACTTCACAATTACCATTTTTATAAGCCTGATTCACTGGCAAATGAAGCTGTATTTCACAGAGTAGCAGCAAAACTTGTAGGTGCTGTGAATATTTAAATATGCAGGATTCAAGTTCTTTGTTGAGCAGTTTATGTACTCCTCTTCAGTCGACGCTTCTGTGCAATTGTGACCTTGATTCTCAAGGCTTCATAGTTCAGCCTCCAGTAACTTCTTCACCCATCTGGAAAGCTCCTTAAAATGCTTCTGGTTAATGCAGTCAATAAAGTGCATGGTAGGAAAGCACTCTGTGAACACCCAAGTATGCCCCAGGTGTTTCAGCATCCTGCGCTTGGACAAGAGGAAAACTGCTGCACCCATGACTGAAGCAGCAACCTCCATCAAGCCAGTGGGAACCGTACTTGTGTGACTCAGGGTGGGTTATGACAGGAATTAACTTGGCTTCTTGCTTTGCCTTTGTGATTCAGAAGCAGAGAAATTTGTGCTCTACGCGTTGGTTGTCATGAAGTACGAAGGCAGATGCATTGATGTTGCTGAGTCCAAACTTGTGAGGCTGCTGGTTGGCAACCACGTAGGTTCAGACCAGACCCTTTCTTTTTGGCAAGCAGGACCTAGGAACGTGATTTCCAACCACTACAGAGGACAGAATCACAAAGGCTTTTTGGTGATTTATCAGATGGGACATTTCCCAGTGAGCTGTACCCAGCTAATACCCCAGCACAGTGTTTGGACTTGAATTCCAGTTTGAATAATTGTATTCATTTTCATATATCCACAGCCTAGCTTTCCCTGTGCTTTTCTTCCATCCCAGAAGTGTCTATGTCTCAGTTGTCAAAAGATTTGTATGAGCTTCACAAAACATCTTTGGATCTTTCATTATCAGAGGAATTATGTATGTAAGGGCATGGGGGAGATTTCCAACTGAAAAATCTGCTCCTGCAAAACTGACACCCTCCTAATACCCAAAGGAGGAGGACTGGATCCGCTGTCTGTGGCTTATGGATTTATTTTCATAAAGTGAAGACTGTTGAAACTGGAAAGTTGAAGCATTAGCTCATTGTACCATTTACCATCCTCATGAATGGAAAATGAAAACATAAACAGAGTGGTTTCTCTCGAGAAAAAAAAAAAGATGAAGAGTGTCGCTCACTTGGCCCTTCCTCAGATGAGCAGGAGAAAACTGGAGTAATTCCTAGTTTTCCTAGTATTCTTAGTTAGGAAATCTACAAAACCTTTGGGGTTTGTTAGGTGAGAATAAATCTCTTCACAGAAACTTGCAGCTCCAACATATTTCTCCAGGCACTGCCCCCCTCCAGGTAAGGAAGAAGGCAACTTCACTCTGCAATACAGTAACCTATGTAAAGCAGTGCTGAAAGCAGCAACTTTGCATTATTTGGACCTCTGGAGGTAATGCTGAGGATAGCAGCATAAGCCATGAGCTTGATGAGTAGACACTTTCTCCTTTGCTCACAGAGAACAGGAGAAGATGGGCTACCTTGGAGAAAACTACATCTGCTGATAAACACTTTACCTCCTCTTGGACATTGCTCCATCATTTCTTGAAGGAGATTTGAGGCACCTTGACGTCCACTCAACTGGAGGGCCCCGGTGATCAGGACAAAAAAGACCTGTTCTCTGGCTGTTTCTCTGCTTCTTTTCCTCCTCCTGTTTTCTTTCAAGCAGAACTTTGAGGTCTGTAACTGAACGTGCAATGCCACTGTTCAGCACTATTACCTGAAGATGAGAGAGAGATGGAATCTAGGATCAGACCAAAGCAGTGAGTGTAGGACAATGAGAACTACATCAAGAAGCCTGACAATAGGTGGGAAGAAAGTCCCATGCAGAGAGAAACAGCCAGCTAAAGGCAGCTTTTTAATCCCATCTGATGGAAAGAGTGAAACACAGCTGCCCAGTGCTGGTTTTTGGTCCCCAATATGAATGGAGGGGCATGGATGTAACAAGGTCCTTCTTTGTGGAGATATCCAGGTTGGGGGCACCTGCACTGCCACCGTTTTTTTTACAGAGTGCAAGATAATGCCAAGAAGAGCAGAAGCTCCTTGGGCCATTTGAGTGCACAGGACATCTTGCCAGGTGGTACCCTTTTCAAAATTTGTATGAACTCAGGTTAACACCTCCATAACAAAACTGTTCAACTATCAAAGATCAGGGAGACGTGGTCTCTCTGATGGGACATATCTTTGACCTACAGTCCTGTGATGACTCTCTGGGTATGTTAAGATATGTCAACCACAGCTATTACTTTTACAAAATCCCCTTTTAGGCACAATCATAGATTCACTTGATTTACTGTTTGCTAGCTAATGTGGTACAGCATGGTTGACATGGGCTTAATGAACAGTACAAAATGGGGTCCTTCAGGCTGCCTCTGTGGTCCAGCTCCAGAGCTTTTCTGGCTCATAACCCCTGTCATTGCTACAGTACAAAAAATAGACTTCTAGGAGGGGAGTGTAGGTTTTCAGACTCCAAAGCATCTGAAATGTCACCTTTCTATCAGCCGTTTGGTATTTATACTGAAGTTTGCAAGTTTAAATTACATTTTAAACACATTTTCCATCACAATACTTAACCCAATAAAAAAAAAAAAAATGTTCTTCAAAACAAAAAAAAACCAAAAACTTTTTTCTTCATTTAAGTCTTATCTTTAAAAAATAAGTATCTGTCAACAGGCTGCAAGGTTGTTTTCAAAGGGTAACAATTCTAACTTCCTCTGTTACACAATACTGGCAGAATACGTATTTTAGAAGTCTAACATAATCAGAGAAAATTAATCTCATCAAGGTAATAATGAGACAAACAGCTGCATCAATCTACGCAGAGATGACTGATGCAACAAATGAGGTGAACACGGGTCAGCCACAAAAACAGTCACCGGCAGCAGTGGCCCATGAAAATTCAGATCTTGAAAGACTATCTGAATCTAAATTTCCAAACAGACTGCATTTTCCCCTTTCCTCCGCATTTAAAGATCTCACTCTTTTAATATATAATTTTACAATAATTTATGAAAATGGAAAGCAATGTAGAATGCAATCAATCATTCATACTTCTGAATGAAAACCCAGAAATAGCAATGCTGTTCTGCAACTCTGTCAAGAACTGCTGCTGACATCATGTTCGTCCTGCCATCCTGATGAACTTTTTGCCTCATCAGCAACTAAAATAAGCTTTTACTTCACAAAAGCTTTACATTTAATTGTGGGTTTCAGCCATTTATAGGAAGGGAGGGAGGAAATATGATTTGTAAACATATTACAAGTCTGTGTTAATTCTTTCCTTTGATCCAGCTCAACATTGCCTTCCATGGCAATGGGACAAGGAAAAAAAATATAATACTAATAATAATAGTAATTGACAAATTTTTTTAAATGCCTCAAGATTCAGGATTCCCTGTCAAAAATGAGAGATTAGAGTTTCAGGATGAGTAATTTCAGCATTTTCCCAACCTAGAGTTATTGTTTTGGAGAAGTCCAGCTTGTTTTGTTCTGACATTCTTAAATTGGAATATGTTTCACTGTGAATTCAAAAAAAGGCTAAGGATATTTACTGCACGTTAAACTATTTAATGTGAGAACAAACAACTCATGAAGGTAGCCCATAAATTAAGATTTTCAAATTTTTCGCTGAAAAAAAAGGAAATCCCTCATTTTGTGTTCACTCAGTTCTTGAGTTTTTCCCTAGTTCTGTTACCAGCCAGAAATCAATTATGAACCCAGTTTCATAGTTAATGGAGCAGCATAGACACTTTAATCCTACTAAGTTCCCCAGCACAAGGAGAAGGATGCCATGGTGAAACCCTACGTGAGCAAAACCTGCGTGAAGTGCAGAGCAAGGTTTGGCCCTACCAGCAGTGAGACAGGAACATCGTCTGGCCAGCATCAAGTAGATAAGACAACCCAGGGCATTTCCTGATCTATCACACCAAGCAGGGGTACAGTTTGCAGACAGCTTGAACTCGGGTTGCTTTTAAGTGCTTTTAAGGAGATTTTAGTTAAGCAAAGATACCGTCTATCCAGTGTGAATGCATGGACCAAGTCTCAAAATAAAGCAATCTTTTTAAACAATAGTTCTCTCTCCTTTAACATATCCTGTGAGTCTGAAGCTAATAAAGATTTTCCACTGGCAGGGAGGTGTTTTGAATCAGGCTCTGCATGTGAAAGAAAAAATCAGAGCCTGAGCAGTTCAGGAAAAAGCAGTCTGCCTGAAAAGTAGTGCACTCACATATTGAGAAACGCTTTAATCCTTTCACAGTTTGCTTGGACTCATGCCATTTCATTTCACTTAAGAAAATCTACCATTGGATAGATGGTGCTCATATAAACAAAAGGTTTTTTGTTTTGTTTTCCTGCATATTACTATTGATCCTTTTCATTCACAATTTTCAAATCCTTTTAGTCGAGTAAATTGCTTTCAACAGTGTAAATTTTCCTGATATTTCTTCTACTCTACAGAGATTTGGCAGATCAATTCTTCATAAGATCAGTGTCTTGCCCTAACTGATTTCCAACTCCATATATTAGCTTAGTGAATGCCAAAAAAAGAAACATTCACAAAACTGCTTTGTTGATGCTCTCGGTTCCGGAGGTTGGTGGAATGAAGATGTGATACTTCCAGTCTTACTCTATCAAAGTAAGCAAATGTATATCTCCTTTTGATGAATGGTTTGACAATGTGATTGCAAAGCAAATGTCATTATTTTCAGATAATTCTTATATAAATGAAGCCCTGTCTTCTTGGGAAAGGAGAAAATAATTATATTCTTATTTAAAAAAAACATTAAATATTAGCTAACTACAACTTTAAATACCAAGCCTCAGTATATAAATAGCGTTAGCAGAAAATTTTCCATTAACCATATCAACTTGCTTCTAAAATTATTCAGTTTTCAAAGCCTTGGTCAAAAATTCTTAAGTTATCTAAACATATGTGAAGTCAAGGAGAGAGAGAGAAGAAGTAAGCGATTGTATTTATAGCAGGATCACTGGCAAATTATAGAAAAAAAAAGAAAATATATTTTGTCAGGTTTTGACAGGAAACTTTCTATCTTCTCTCATTTTCCAAAGGAGAAAAAATAACCCTCTGACCTACTCTAACTACTGTAATATCTTCGTGGCAAGGACTCCTCATAAGATAGAGCAGAAGTGTAATGATTTGGAGGCAAGAAAGTATATTCAGTCCATTTCAAAACTAAACTGTAATATTAAAAAGTTCTTTGCCACGGAGCAGAGCAGCTGAAGCTGGGGTGTGAGCACTATGAATCGCTAGCCACAGTTTCTTCTTTAGCACTATCATTAGACATGTGACACACATGTGACATGATGGCCCTGGAGAAAATCTATTTTGCAACACTCCATGCTCATAGAGAAAATCAGACTGCAAGATGGGAAAAGTTATGAAGTGGATAGCTGTGCATGGAGCTTGAATATTCACCCTCAGAAGAGAGCTATATTGGAAGCAGGGAGATACTGAAGCCGTCATATCCGAATGAGCATCTGGTCTGCTTCCTCCATCCTCTTTGTGAGAGTCTGGAAATCAAACATGCTGAGACAATAAAACCTCTCATTCTATCAGCTTCTGTATAGGAAAGCTGAAACCTTTCAGCATGAAGGAGAATAATGAGCAGATCAAAGGTTGACCTGTTAGGAACAGGATGGAAATACAAGACACGTATCACACAGATGAAGTCTCGCTATGTACTTTCACTGTACTTTGCTGTCATGAACTGGCCTGCTGCATAGCACGGGTTCCAGGGAAAGCTTTTGATGTGAATCATTTCTCTGAGACTTGTACATAGTGGCCAACTGCTGAAAAAAAAAAAAAAAAAAAGGAATTATATTCGTTTATGCATGTGCATTGAAATTCTGCAAAGCTCAGGCTTGGCAAGCACCTAATGCTGAATTCACCCAAATTTTGGTGAGTAGATCTGCAGAGAGCTGTGCATTCCCTGTTAACTGTGAATTAGTGCTTTCAGCTAATGCCTTTTGAACAGTGTCTTGCACAGTAAACAGGCAGGGATGAAACAGCTATCTGTGCCTGTGCAGGGTCATAACAAAGGGAAAAGTGAGCAACTGTGGTTATCACATAGTAATTGGGGCATTTAGCAAGGATGATGCATCATGCCACTCAGTTTTATTCTCAGACTTTTGAGCAGCAGCTCATGGTCAGTGGCATGAAAGACTGAATGGAAAAAAATCATTATGTCTAACTCTGCAGCCAAAAGGAGATGATAAGTCAGCAGAATGAGCCCAGTCCTGCGCCCCAGCCTGTGCAGAAAATGAACGTGAATATTGCACAGGACATCTGTCAAAACTTCCTCAGTCTTCATTTGAAAAAACAGCTCAAAATAAGTGGCACCTGGAAGCTTCAAGAGATCATTTCTTGTGCAGGCCACTAGTAATCACTTTCCTTACAGAAGCTGTTCTATTCTGACACAATATTTTAATGTCAGAAGCAGGCATTACAAGTCACTGCCAGTTAAGGTGCCAATGTTTGCTCTACGGATGGAACCAGGAGACTGTGATTCCTGATTCCACCAGTCTTCCCAGGGGTCCATAGGCAACACTGGCTAAAGCTCCTGCTGAGAAACCTGTACTTGTCACCAGCAGAAATCTCTTGGCTACCATGGAGGTACAGCTCTAGACCATCATTCTCTATTCATATGAAAAACATTGGGAAAAAAACCATAATTAATTATATTAGCTTTGTTTATTGCCTGCTGGAGTTTGTTGCTCCAGCTGGAGGAAACTGATGCATAAGAAGCCTCCTTTCATGAGTGACTAGCAGTTAGTTTTGTATGTGCTTTCTTGGGAGCTTCACTGAACTGCATTTCAACTTCATTCAGGTCTCCACCCAAGTCTGCTGCAACAGCTGCAAAAAACAGGTTTTCATGCTTTTCAAATGCTGACCTTGGATTACAGACGCTGCTGAAAACTTTCTCTAGTTTTCTCTAGAACTTGGGATTCTTTCACCTTATGTTCATTCAAACTGTAAATAACAAAGATACAATATCTTGCTTTGGATCCCATGGATGCTCAAGATGTTCAGGTCATGACTCGATGAGATTATACAGCTTCTTCAGCATCTCAGTAAGCCATCCAACAGAGACCAAACACCACTATGATTCTTCAGTGCAGCCTGATAGCCTTGCTGCTGCATTCTGCTTCTCAGTTTTAATACACATTGTGCATCAGAAAAATGGAAAAAAAATATGCAGCTAATTCCTGAACTAGCCCAACTCTTGGTTTGTTCTTTGGGCCTCTAACACCTGGTTTTTTTACTCTTTCTGAAGTTATCTATAAAAGCATGCAAAATGATCCTAACTCTGACACTACCATCCACATCTGCTTCCACTAGAATGAAAACCTCTCTAGGAATCAATGAGGCGCACACAGAGGGTCTAATTAAATCCCTATGCCATTTCCTTTGAAACTGTCAAACTGCAGTTCTTATCTTGTATTCATTCACCCCCAGTGGTGGTGTAGTAATTTTAGCAGGGGTGTACTTAAGCAATAAGACAGGGCAGCATGACAGTCATGCTGAGATTGTACCATACATTGAATTCTTAGATTGAAAACTGAAGACCAGGGACACCAGACAGTCAGGAAGTTCTTGTGCCTATATAAGAAATACTGGTGTGCCTGAAGGATATTATAAATTAGTCCTGTGTGTCAGTGCTCTGGGAAGAAGCTGAAGTCATGGAAAAAAATGAAATCAAATAACATGGGTTTAATATATTTTGTACCAGCATAAGAACTTCAGACTACAAGAGTGGCCACCCTGGCTCTGACCAGAGGTACGTCCAGCCTGTCACCTGCTCTCCACCAGTGATGGGAAATTGGTGTCTGCAGACAGATTGTAAAGAAGAGCATGTGGTCAAGTTTTCCCTCTTGTACTCCTCCAGCTGGTGGTGGTTCAGAGATAATGTCCTTGTAACTAGTAGCCCTGATTCTAAAAAAACCCTTACAATGCATGAATGTAATAGAAATGCTCTTAAACAATCGTTTGAGACTAAGAAATCACCAACTTCTTAACATAACTGAGGTTTGATTTTACTATTTATCTAGAAAAGGGGCATAGAACCACATGCCCACTTCTTCATCTGAGCTTTTGAGGAACATCTCTGTGCTGACTGTACTCTATGAGTTTACCACTAATGTATAGTCACATCACCGTAACCACATTGCTTTTATAATCAACTTCATGTTACAGTTAGAAGTATTTACTTCATTTTTTTAAGATTTCAGGAGGATTGTTTATAATTTTCCTGTGCAATATAAACACAAAGAATGTGTCTTTTGCTGTCTTCCCCCAGTAAGCAGATGTGGACATAGCCTATTTCTGTAACATCAGAAGCACATCTGTGGCTATCCTTTTATCTGTTTCTAGTTAATCCAGGTGCCTCTTGAGGACAAACCTGCTTCTATTGATTGTCTTTGGATTGCTTGTTTTACAGTTTTTATCAGGAACTTTTGCAGGGATCTGTATACAACCGTGAACTGCTTGCTTATAACATCAAGAGGTCATGAATTGAAATGTATTAAATACCTTTCAGAAGCTGCTGTCACCTGTTTTGAATGCTTTTAGGGCACCATATAAAGTAACCTGTAAATTACCTAACGATGTGCATAACCTATAAAGCAAATACCATATACTAAGGACTCAGAAATTTATTTCTGTGTATTTTATGTGACAGCCAAAAACTGGGAAATCAGTTTTAGAGACACAACTTACACTATAAAACTCCTAGGATTAGAAAGCCTGAAATTTTCTATTTTGCAGTGCTTGATCAAGTCACTTCATAATTTTTGCCTCAGTTTCCTGCTGTGTAAAAATAATTTATTATTTTTTATCAAACTTGCAAAAATGTTGTGTGGATTATTTATTGTATGTATGGTGGTTTGAAAGCCTAATTTAAGACTACTTAGATATTATACAAATATGGCTAAACAGATTTTCCTCAGAAAACACTAGTAGACATCCTTCGAAATTCTGACAGAGTCGAAAAAAAAAAGGAGAAAAAAATCCCTACCATTTCAGCTGAGAAAAACATTTTGTTTATCTATACAGGGGCTTTCTGGAAGCACTAGACCACAAGTGTTTGAAGTTTTGAGTCTCACTCTGCTTCCAGTAAAGTCAATGACTGATACCAATGTGAATATATTGCTGAGGATTTTTGAGTATTCAGCTTTGAAAAATAGAAACTAATTGAAATCCTTATAAGGAGAAAATAATAACTTTGCAATTGTGCAGCCATCTCACATAAGGATTGGTTATTACAGTTCGCAGCATCGTGTGGAATCCCACTGCAAGGAGACATTTGCCAACAGAGTCTACTGCACGTTGGCCATACCTGAGGTATTTTACATCCATATTCATGGGTAACTATGGAATCCAACTCACTGCTGCCACTTTGCAACAGACTGACTGTACCCGACTGAATTTGGTGAACTGAGTATCAGTAATGTCTTAAAAACAAATGAGCCTTCTACGATGTAATCTGGTTAATGATTAAAAATAATTGGTTATGCAATTAGTCTCTGTTTGCATGAAATGCATGCAAAATGTATGCAGATCTCAAGATAACACCTGAATTACCTAGAGAGCGACAAAATAATGCAAAACTTGTTAAGGGCTCTGTTCTTTTAATAAGAATGCTGTTGAGTACTGAAATATTCTTGGTGTGTTATTCTACTTCTGGCAGAAAAAACACAGTTTCTTGGCTGAATTCCCAAGTATTAAGTTAGAAAACACTTGACATTGTGTGTGACTGGACTCAATTTCAGCACAGTATAAAAGTATTCAAGTACTTATTTTTAGGTTTGCCATATTAATAAAGTAATAACATTTTTGAACATGGACAGCAAATAGCTGTGCCATCTAGGAGGACTTCTATATCAGTATCTAGACTGCATAGGGAAGGTACAGTCTGATAAAATGACAGTTTTAATAAATAAATTGAGTAATTATTAATTAATCTATTTGACACAGTTTCAAAAGGCCAAATACTGGCTGAGCTATGAGCTTCCAAGAACAGAGTTTAATCTTAATAATAATTATAAGGATTCCCATTCTGTTAAAAATAAATTAAAGAAATATTCTACAGAAGGACAATAAGAGCTCTCAACAATTACTGTGATAATTTTGTTCTAGTTGATATCTCATTCTTTAAGAAGTCACCCACTACCCTCCAAAACTGAGTAATTTTACAAAGCAGGGTCAAACCAACAGCTATTTCAGAGGTTCAAAGCAAGGTTCAAAGCAAAAAGGAGGGAACTCTGGGTCAGTTGAAAGCTCTAAGTTTAATTCCAAGTGCTAGAGAAGTTTATTTTCCTTCTTTACACCCTTATTCTGGTACCATAAGGCACTGGAAATGGTGTGGCGGCATCTGCTCAGGACCTGGAAGTTAGAAAGGGCTTCATGACATTCAACAGCAATCTGCTGGGTAAAACAAACAGCATCACGTTTCGCTGTCCCTCGCTGAGGGGTCGTGGTGTGTGCAAGACCATGAAGGAAGCAGAGCTAAAGTTAGGAAAGGATGGGAAATTTCCCTGTCTCTGTAGGGCTCAATGTCGGTGAGCCACAAGGCACACTCCGTTCCTAGAGATGTTGCTAAAAGCCAGGAGTGCTCAGCACCCCCCAGTGAAGCTTAACACCACAGATTCCACCTTTTCAACTCAGTTGTAGGTTGTTTTACCATGCATTGATTTAAAGCATAAACATCTATGAGCTCTGACTCCTAATCATGTAAATGAATCAATGTCCTGGGGAACACAGGCTTCCTTCTTTCCACTTACGTTGTTTTTTTACTGCTGTACATCTATTATCTGACTTTAAATGCATATAATGATAACAGGGGCAAAGCATGAAGTATTGAGCCATGGCCACTCAAACAAAAGGTGTATCTTCTCTCCCAGGATAAGAAATATTTGTGTCAGCTATTTTATAATACACCTCTCTGTTTTATCCAATCACTTTGAAATAATTCTTTTCAAACAAAATCAATTTCTAATCTCTGCTGTTGCCTACTAGCTGGCTCCAGGTCTGAGGCCTTGGGATGCTGACATCCTATAGACACTTCTCTGTTTTCGCTTCAGATAGTAACAGCTCTTTAAATGTACTACATACCCTGTTCCTAAAAAAATAGATATGTCTGTGGCCCTGATGGGTAGAGCATTTATTTTACTTTCAAGTTTCTTTAGCCACACAGAATTCTTCTAATGCTAATTTAATTATTAAAACAAAACAAAACAAAACAAAACAAAACAAACAAAAAAAACCCCACACCACAACCAGCACATACACATTTCTTTCAGTGGGAAAAATGTGTGTGTGTTCTTCCATTTACAAGGAATACCTGGGAAGTGAATACCCCGATGAGCCAGTTGCAACTACCCATGTCAAGTACCATTCCAACATAAAGTCTGAGTCCTATGGCTTCGCACACTCATGTGCAAGGATTTATGGGCACATCCTATTGTTTCCTTTGCTTCAGAAACACTCTGGAAGAACAATGATGCTGGTTCTCAGATGTTTGGAGGAAACACTGCATGCATGGCATCCGAGTCCCCTGGGGATCTGACGCACATTTGTGTTAATATTGCTAGCATGTTCCCCATTATTTTAGACACTCCACACTGAAAGGAAAAACTCAGTCTGCATCTTTCAGGGAACACATAAATCTCACATCCCTGCAGAATATCATCAGTTGAGAAGATTAACTTGAAGGGAGGAGGAAACAGCAGAAGGGGTAGTATGCCGGAGAAGCAAACATACCCTGATGGAGGCAGACTCCAGCCAGTCCCCTGCGCTCAGGGAGCTCCTGGGAGACACAAACCCACAACCTACAACTTGCAAAAGGAGAAAGAAAAAGCATCCATCCTCTCTTTTTCCTCCTCTAGCAATATTCAGACTTTAATCCTGAAATCTTCGAGGTGTTTATCCACTGCGGGGTGGGGGTGGAGGTGGGGGGGGAGGGGAAAAAAAAAAAAAAATACAACAAAGGAAAACCAGCACAGTCTCCAGCTCGCTGTCGGCCGTCCTTGGCTGGAGGCCTGGAGCTTCACCACGAGCCGGCGCGTGATGCTCTGCGCAGAGCACAGCAGCCGCCGCTGCGTAGAGCAACAGCTGGGCTGTAACATCCGCCTCTCATTGTAGTAACACTTCATTAAAAAACATAGAAAATGCTCAAAATATTTCCATGCCTCACAGCCTGTATCTGGTAAACTGATTAGAAAATTAAATGATCTGTTTTCTTCAGGTTTTTTGGATTAAATATCCATCATAAAGTGTGCAAGAACCACTTGAGTGACATTCAGATCCCAAATTCGGCGCATGAAGCGTAATTAAGTGTGATAGTTATGAGCAGTGATAGCGCTGCATGTTACAGCCTGCATTTGAACAGATAGGAAATAAAAAGAAAAATGTGGCTCATGTCTTCATTTTTTAAAGATATGTACAACATCAGATTACACACCAGGCAGCAACAGGAACCGTGTGAGGGCACGAAATCCCAATCATGGCTTCACTCCACAGGTTAAATAATGCCTCCTAATGAGCTGCTACTTAACTCACCACCAGCTGAGACTATAGGGTTAAATATCAATATACTGATATTTCATCCTGACTCAAATCCTAACCTGGAGTCAGTGGCAAATTCCTCATTGGCATTCATGGAGCTTGCTGTGGAGAAGGGCCCTCTGCCCCAATTTGTCCCAAAACAGCTGCTTCTTAGAGTCGTTTAAAATATTATCTTTCAACACAGCAGGTTGGACTGCCTAAATGAACTTATTCACTTAATATTCCCCAACCACTTGAAAAATAGTTTAGAAGAACTTTTGGAAATATATTTATTTGCTATTTTAGCTAAATAAGATATAAAAACAAAGTGCATCCTCAAGTCACTGTCAAGGGCTAAAGAAAACAACTATGATAGGGACAGATCTCTTAAAATGGCTAAATCAAAAGTGACTTTAATATGCAGTTCAGCTTGCCAAACAGACTGTAGCTGATCTTTCCAATTTAAATCAGAAAGTCTTTTCTTAGTTATTGCTGAGATCTGCACATAAAAGATGTGCCGTTTTCTGAGGGAGTAGAGATGCACGTACCTAAAAGTTGAAATAATGGCAGACTCAAAAACTCAAATCTGTTTCTAATGGCAGAGTTACAGTATTAGTTCATGATGCCCCCGTTATTCGATCTGTGTCAATCTTTAGGGTTAACAGTAACGCAATGCCTATGCAAACTCAGCCTGGTGGCTTGCATCAAGAGGGGTGAGATAGACTGTTACTGAGTGCAGAGTCCTCTTGCTCACAAACCAGATATGGAAAATCACTGCAATTGCGATATGGAAAATAACTGCAATTTCTGTATCTCCAAAGACAGTTGTTTAATTGTCTACATTTTGGTCAATGATATAAGGTTGACTTAGTATTACACTAGTTGTATGAGTTGTAAGAGTTATGTAGATTAAAACAATTAAAACAGAGTCCCCAAGACTTTTTTCTTTTTTTTTTTTTTTTTCTCCCTAAATGTGATACGAGATTTGAGAAGGAAATCAGCATCAAGAAATTTTGCAGCAGATTATCTGGCCCCCATTTTGGCCTGGTGGAGCTCACCTGCCCATCTACTCTCAAGTGCAATATAGGCAGCAGGGTCTGATCCTGCCCCACCGCACGCCCCAGCAGAGACGGTGTCACAGCATGGACAGGGACAAAGGGAAATGGGTGCAGATCTCTCCGCACAGTTGTGGTGCTTTCCAGGGCAGAGGCACCTCCTGACTGTGGAGCCATATCTGCCCACTGGGCAGCCTGTTCCCCCTGAGGATCTGAACCTGATTATTCTGGGATGCATACCTGGCATTTTCCATTCAAGGGGTTTCACATGCAGGGCATTAATGTGTGTCTCATTATTAGAAAATACCCTGAAAAGACTGAATAATTTTTTGATATTTATATTTTTGAGACTCACTTGTCTATATAGGTAGAGCCCATAAAGTATACGTTGCAGTAACAGCTCCTTCCACAGCACCAGCGGTGCCTTATATTTAAGTACCAAAACCAGACTATGACCGGGACACACTGGGACTGATTCCAGCCTCCCTTGAAAAGTCATATGCTACTGAGATGTCACAGGGTTAAATGAGCGCAGGATGGATCCGATACCCTACATTCTATTTATGATATATCTGCGTTGCATACAAATTGGCACAAGTATGAGGAAATATGAATATCTCAGCATCCTTCAGTGCCAAATACAGACATGATGCAACATAGTCATTTTCTCAATTCAACGTAACATACAATATGCCACTCTCCATTATGCTACAGCAACTGAAATGTGCTGCAGGCCAATGGAAAATATCCCTAAAAATAGCTATGCTGTTTCTGGGCAAAAGGAGAAGTATTCGACATTTCCTTGAAAATGTTCCCACCTGGATTTGCTGGAACAGCAACATGATCGTTCAGTGACAGGAAGCTCGCTGGTAAGGAGCTTTCTCCTCAATATTACCCTGCTTTCCCGAAAGCACTGCAAACATGGCTTGTAGCAGTTCTTTAAAATACTGTACATGAAAGCTGCACTAAACTGTTTAAGTGCTCCATTGTGAAGCACTGTATTAGGGGCTTTCTGCTGCTCAAGCAACTTTAGATTGTAATGTATTATAATAGTGTGCTATTCTCATAGAGATCATTTTCAAATACAACACAAAAGATTGTCACATGAGAATCTTCTAAATCATATCAAGGAAAATAAACACCCACTGCGGAGGGACTTGCTTATTTTGCTAAGACATTTTACAGCATATTAGCATAAAAATACTACTTCTGCCTTTCAGGTTCACACACAGCACTGCATAAGAGCATTAGATGTGTTACAAATACAAATTATTTTGGCAGCATGATAATTTGTTAATGCATATTTGCAAACTTTATATGCCCCTATTCAGCCCTGACATACAACCTGTGTAAATTACAGAATTTTGCATAATTGAAAGGCGGAGGAGAGAAGGTCCCATTGCTTCTTCCAGTTCACATACATGACACTAACACCCAGGCTCCAGTCACTAATAGCAAAGCATATCCTGCCAGGTCTTGGCTCCTTTTGAAGCTGCTGGAAGTCCTGAAGAGGCATATCCAGGAGATGCCTAGTTTTTCTGATGGACCTGCATAGGACTGCAGGGTTGATCATATCTACCCTTCCTGGGAACCCTGTTATCTGCTATGGAATAGACTTATCCCACACTTCCTTCCTTCCTTTTTTTGCAAATATCCTTGCTGTCTTTCTCTCTGGGGCTGTTCTCCCCGTTACGTGGTCAACCACCTGCAACACAGAGTAAGAGATATGCCCAGGGCTTCACCAAAAAACAGCAGTAGGAGAGGAACTACAACCCAGATTGCCCGAATTTTAAACCGTCGCCTTTATCTATTGAGCCATTCTTGCCCTCATCCTCCTTGGTGCTGCTAACCCTCTGTCCTTTCCTTCAATACAGAGCCACCCTGTCATGAAATATTCTGCAGGATTTTTGATAGGCCTTTGGATGGAGCAAAGTCTCTTCTCAAAAACCTTTTCATGAACGGGACCCACAGGTACAGCCTGGGTGGATGAGAGGAGCTGCAAATAACTGCAAAGATCCCCGATTTTCAGAGTCTCTTTCAGGTTCAGATAGCTTCACTACAGAATGTAAAAGCCTTACATGAGATTAACGCTAAAAATTTCCATTTTTATGGTATTTTTAGATTATATTTCATTTTCCAGGCTGCAGTTGGCTTGAACCGGAGCCACAACGCTTGTGACGCTCCAAACACAAAAAGGAATTACAAAATGTGACAATTCTTAAAATGTGTTTCTTGTTGTATAACAAATTCCCAGTGTTGTAGATTAAACTAGAGAGAACAGGAGCCATAACATGGGGATTATACAGAGTTTCACTTTGTTCTGTGGCAAAAAGTTAATGCCTGCCTTGTTCTAGTCGGTAAGTAGAAAAGATACTTTACAATGGCATAACACACAGCTTAGCTGATTGGAAACTGCAGGCATATGTAAATCAAAGATTTTCCTGCACAGTTTAGTTAAAGCTAATTACAGAAAAGTGTGAGGTACTCCTGCCCCTCATCTGCTCTGCAGAATTTAGGGCAGAATTATCAGCACAATTCCTTGTGATTTTACCAACTTCTTTCTACTCAGTGTCCCTCCAGATAGCTGATCCTACCTGCACACCTCAAACACACACAACTGAATATCTTGATTATTAGCACATTTTCTGTGCTGGTTCCTTAAAACCACACCTTGTCCAAGTTCCTATGTGTGTCTTATAGTCAAAATTCTGTTAACAAGAAATTGGACCAAGAGCTGGAAATCACACTTTTTCTTATTACAAACCCAGTCATTTCTGTTTAGCAGACAGAAGCATAACTAGGTAGGGAAGCTGAAAGTGAAGGGAAAGAGACCAGGTACATTTAGCTTCGACTTTTGGATTTTTTACTGGAATTCACTTTAAAGCACAGACTGACGTTGGGCAATAGCTGAAAAGCTAAAACAGGGGTTGAACCCAAACCTTGCCATGAAGAACTTCAAGCTCCTCCATGCATGCTTACACGTGGGTGGATTCATCTGCCCACTGAGAGTCTCACCAGCTGCCCTTTGGTTGCCTGTTTCAGATAGTCTTCAAAGCCTAAACTGATTGAACCAAACAACTGATGCTGAAGTTTGCTTTCAATGAACACGGGTGCATTGTCTATTGTCTCAGACTGCAGGGTGTTTGGGGCTGCGGCTGTTCTTCTTCTGTTTAACTGTCATTTTGGTTCAAGGGAGTCTCTAGCTTGTGAGTATGTGAATTCACAACAAATGTAATATAGCTCACCACCTGCAGAAAGTACCTGGATGCCCTGTCTTACAACAGTAATGTGAAATGAAGAACAACAAACAGTTGTTCAACTGCAGGAAGTGAGCCTCAAAATGCAATGTTTTGGATACTTATACTGGCAACTGAATGGGCACAGACTGAGCTAGCAGAACCCCACCTGAGCTAATTTACATAGGAAAACAAACTGCTATGAACATTTTTTTTTCCTCCTCAAGTCTAGGAAAATTCAGGCTGATGTGAAATGAGGTGGAAGCCCAATTCCCATTTCCCTGTGATTATACAATCAACAACGTAGGCTTGATTTGCCCTTTTTTTTTAAAAAAGTCTTTCATTAGGTGGCATACATGTGCATTTTCTCTAGGAGACTGACTTCCCCTTCCCTCTTTAAAGGCAATCCCTGTGGAGGAAATTCCTTGGGCAGAAATATCTGGCTTTTTGGTGAAAGCCAGAGGACAACATGAGCAACGCTGGAGTTGGTCTGACCTGTGGTTAGGCTGTTGATGGACTGTCTGGGATAAAGCTGGCCACCCATCTAGTTTTGGATCCAAGTGCTAGTTTTGTGGGTGCCTTACTGCCCTTGTGTTTTTGAAGGTTTGTTTGATTTCCACTGCCCTCCTATCGTGCTGATCTCTGAAGTTAAAAGGCTGCTCCACCTCGCATGTGCAGCGTGCGGTGATAGAAAAGCAAATCAAGTAGTAGGAGGGAAGGGAAAGGGGTTCAGACTTTGAGGTGTCAGAGTAAACTGGCTTAGCAGAAAAAAAGGAATTATACAGAGAAGCCTCACGAGGACAGAGAAAACACAAAACCTCCAAGGTGGGCAGTCACATTCAGTGATACTTGGCCTTCTAAGAAGCTGCATTTAAGTGTTTGTTTTTGCAAAAGTCACTCAAGTATTTCTTCCACATGGAGAGTGGTGGTGTATTTTCCTCTAGGCAGGATGGGTCTTTGCAGCCTCCACAGAATAAAGAGGCTTTGGTTGGTTTATTCTGTGGGATCATCTCAAAGCTGTATTCTATGAGTAGAGTCAGTCACTTATTTAATATATAATTTTAATAATATAGACTATGATGCAATTAATTACATCTCCATAATATTGATAGAGGGTAAGAAGTAGTTGTTATTTGAAGGCAATGTTTAGGGGCATATCTGTGGTTTTGTTATTATTCCTCTTGCAAGTCTATCTACTGTCTTATTTTCTAACAATACTGAAAAAGCCCAAAGACCAAATCTGAAGGCTGTATTTTTTAAAATATTTAGGGAACTTAACTCTAACTGTTAGAAGTTACTGAGTTACCTTAGAGGTGTCTCAACATATTTAAAAGGTAGATGTGTAGGTTTGATGTCTGCCAATAGTAGTAAGAGTCAGCCTATGGTTGCTGTATTATGCCATCCAAGTTTCCTTGCCTCCAGTTTCATTCACTATCCCAAAAACTGAGAAATATGCATGTTTTTCAAGAATTTCTGGATGCTGGGATTTCTGGATGCCTGACAGCCCAGTTGGAGCAGAGCTGTAGCAATAGCTCCAGCAGGATTACTGGACACGGACATGCAGAAATTGTAAGCAAAGGGCCAAAGTGCAGATGCAAATTATGCCGTGCCTATGGAGCAAATGCAATCCACTTGAGAGTGGGTTTGCTACACCTGCACAGAGACATGATAGAATTAAATAGGTGCTACACAGTTGTAGGATGACACAGATGCTGTTACTCCTATGGCCACATATGAGTGGCTTGTTTCAGGAGTGACCTTTAAAACTTTCATAGGAAAGTTTCCAAAATATTCTTCTAAAATTAGTAACAATGTACAAAATTTTGAACAAAAACTGTTATGCATGTATGCCTATTACACTCTGTTCAAAATATAGGTTACTTTGTGTATTGCATAATGAGAGGATATTTCTTCAGGAGAAGGACAGGTTTTTGTTGCATATTAGCAGGTTTTCCATTGCAGAACAGTCAGATAGTTCCTACATCTAAACAATTTCCTGTACATTGAAAGATTTTTGTACTTACTGGACGTGTAAAAGTATTGGACAACAGAATATGTTACTTTCCATAAACCTAGAACTTGCTGACACCATCTTGTGATTTATATAGGACCCCCAGCCTTTAGCTGATTTACAAAGTTCAACTAAGAACAAAAAATTACCCTTGCTCAGACAACCAGTGTACTACATAAACTGAGTACTGTGGCCGCCAAGGCTATGTAAACAACTTGGTTATGGGAGATGAGTTTATCAAAGCAAAACAAGTGAAAACACAATCAAACCAAAGTTAAATACTTTTTCTTGTGTATTGCCCTGAAGGCCTTCAGACATGAGCATTGATGGTCTCCAGTGCAAGATCTTTGTACTATTTAGGGCAGGCAGTGCTCCTGGAGAAGTATGTCCCACAGAACACTCCTGCTGACAATTGTCTTTAACATGTCAATAACATTGTCAAAGGAGCCTTTACAACACCTTTGATCATTAGCTTCTAAAAACTCAAATGTCTCTAGTCAGACATTTGCTGAGGGAGACTGGAGAACTCTTTAAGAAATATAATACCATTAATTAGTTATTATTTCTTACATGAAACTGCTGAAAAAGACAAAATCCAGTCACTTTGCTTTTAATCAGATATGTTAGGCTGTGATCAAGATCTTCTTGAAATTGACAGATTTCAAGAGCTGCAAAAAGGTAAGAAGTCATTGAGTTAGATAATGAATCTCAGTGGATGAGCTGTCTCCAGTGCAGAATTTCTTCATGTCTCATACATGTTTTTCTTTGTGAGACCTCCAATCTGCCAGTCTCTCCTAGGTCTTAGAGTCTGCTTTTGTTTGTTAAAGCAAATGACATGGTGTACTGACATTGTGGACTAGTATCAGTGGTGACTGCTTGCCCAAATATTTGTGGGACCTTTCCTGTTTTTCTTCTTTATCAGAGTCCTGGGGGAGTTGCTGGAGTTCTCTCTCACCAAGTTTGCAGAAGACACCAAATGGGGGTGACCACTGGGCCCAGGGGCCCATCAAGGAGATGGAGATGGGTCCTTCACTGTAGTACATGGTGGGAGGACAAGAGATAACAGGAGATGTTCGGGCTGGATAAGAGTAGAGACTTTCTCCCTGTGGGGACACCAGGCAGTGGGGTAGGCAGTCCGGGGAGGCTGTCTGGTATCCAGCCTCAGAGGTTTTCAAGATGGGTCTGGAAAAAGCCCTGAACATCCCCCTCTGATCTGCGAGCTGGCCCTGCTTGGAGGAGGAGGAGGTGGGACAGGAGGCCTCCTGAGGTCCCTTCCAGCATGGATTACACTGTGTCTGTATGCTCAGTATTTTAAAACTCCTGGACAATTCTGATGAAACTTCTACTGATAATTTGGTTTGATGTTGTATTTCATATGGCTTTATGAGATTTAATTCAGTTTTTTTCTACAGCAAAATAAGCTAAGAGCTCTGGGATGTGGAGAATAACAGTGCTGACTGATGTTGACAGTTGTTGAGCTTTTTATTACCCTTAGTCCTGGTTACATGCTTGGTACCTCCGATGCACATATAGCACATCACTGGATCCTGAATGAGTCCTACTGTTCACTAACAAAACCCATTTCCAGCAGCTTTCTAGTTTCGGAAAACTGAACACAAAAATATTACTATTTCCAGTAGCACAGACTGATGTGAAAATATCACGAAAATAGAGTTCATGTTACACAGGGACCGCACTGTTGGATATAGTCTCTTATTTCTACATTCAAAATGACCTGAAACATGTGCTCCATTGAGAAAATGAGACTCTTTAGAGTAGTGAGCTGCCTCATGAAAATCTTAACACACATCTTTTGAAAAACCCTTCCTCCTCACATAGTTATTTCTCACCACCCTTCTCCAGGACCCAGTGGCTGTGCTGGGAAGATGGGGACTTCTGTGTGGTCCCATCCCACCTCTCCCGCGGTATCTGGACGCTGCTCAGAGGGGCAGCTGTCCGCGATTACAGATCTCCCTCATGTCATGGGTCACATCACCAGAAAAGTGGGAAGGTTCAGGATGACAAGCTGAAAGTAATCTGTCACTGTCAGCTCCATGGGATCAAAGGAAAAACAAACCGTATCTGTTTTGGCAAATGGTGAAGGCAAGGGGAAAAGCACAGGCTGTTAGGTTAACGTAGACAGACAGGACTGACCTCTGCTATCTAGATTAGTTTATTTTGCTGCAGTATTTTGCATGCTGAAATCACTTTTGTCAGGGAACCTCCAAGCACTTTGCAGAAGATGTAATTAAGAGCTGTGACACCTCTGTGAGATACGATTGCAGTCATCCTGCCATGGGGTGACCCTCCAAGAGATGTTAAGTCGCTCAGGTGAATACCTGAGAAGTAACCAAGGTATCCTGGTTTCAGTAACCACCAGATGTAGGGGTGATGATGGCATGGACAGCATAGGGGCATGGTGAAAGCACTGCTGATGGAAAGGGCCTGAGACCCCATCTCCGGGCCATGAGTGCACAAGCCAGAGCTGAGAAGAAGAAAGTTCAATATTGATAAAGAAGTCTGGAGGACAACAATCTCTGTCCAAGGGTGGAAAGGAGTTTCAGTTAAGGTGAGGAACTCCTGGCATCAGTTTTCAAGCAACTGACAGACTTTTAAAGTGGTGTTTGTGGTACTCTTAAAATATTGAATTGAAAACTGGAATAAATGTTTTCTTTTTGTCTCCTCTAACCTGCATGAGTAATACATGAGCTACATCTGCTTCAGCAATCTCACGCATGCAATCACTGTTGCCCGGCGTTAATCAAGAGCAGTGAATTCAGTTTCCACAATACAATCAGTTCTTGTTCTCAACTTCTGAGAGTTCATAATTCAGTCTTACTGTCATTTCTTTCCTCTTCCATGTTCTTTCATGAAAGGTAAACCTGCACAGAAAGAAACCAGAGTCATTAACTGTTGGAAACTTTAATGTGCTACAAAACCAGAATTAGAAGTGATAATGAAATTTCCACTGCTGAAAGCAGACTTTGCTAACTGATGTATGTAGTGAGAAAGGTGGCCATACAACCAATAAAAATAAGAACCGTGTTCATTTTTAATATGCCTCATTCATCTTTGCTTGAATTGGCAGAACACCAAATTAGAGTTTAAGTTAAGATGTTCCTTTTAATTTTCAGTAATTAAAATAAATATATGTTTAACCATTTCCATTAAACCCTATTAAATCCAATATATTTGACAAAATATCTTTTAGAACAATGTCTACCAAACTAAATAATGTTTGTAATGCACTTTGGAGTGAATAAAATTAATTAGTCCTAAAAATCGAGGTTCTATTCTGCAAAAGTGGCTCACCACTAAATTACTTGTACTTCCATGGATAGACACTGTTGTACTAAATGAGATTTTTTTTTTTTTTTCCACTAGGAGCTAAGTAACGATAAGCATAAACACTTAAACCTGGAAGGCTGATAAGATTAGCATCTCTGACTATCTGCCCCATCCCCACTCCACGGTCAGCTGGGCTGGGAATCCAGCAGCTCCAAGCTTCACAAAGCAGCCTCAATTAGCAGGCCAGCAGCACAGGTCCTCACAGCTATGAACTCTTGTAGTTTATAAAAGGCTTGTAAGTCCCAGTATTGAGAACTGTTTTCCAGGTCCTACACCATGGACCAAACACTGCTCCCATTCAGTCAATGAGAGGTCAATAGCTGAACTCAGAGGAAATAGTAGTGAGCCCAGAAGGACTATTTCCACAGAGGTCTTCACCATAACACTAAGAAGTTGTGTCATAACTTATCTACTGTCAAAACAGCAAATTCTCTGTTTTGGTCCAATATTCCTTTTTCAGTGACAAAAACCTTTAACTGAAAATAAATGTTTCATTTTGCTGAAGAAAATATACTGAGAGATATTGTTGCCACTTCCAGTTTCATTAAAAATTCAGAAAGTGTCCTCTAAATCAGTAGCAAGATGAGAAGGCAATTTTGATTTTGACATGGATTCCAAAACGTCTAATGAAATCAGATGCTGGAATTTTTTATGGAAACACAGAAGTAAATAGCAATAATTGCATGAAGAACAGAGTTAATAACAACAAAAGGTAAAAAAACTAGGAGAAAAGAAAAAGAAATCCAAAAGAAAAGCGAGCTTCACTAGGAGGAGGACAGTTTCCCAAAAAGCAGCCTGAGAAGCAAAGAGTGACAGAGTTGCGGGGGGGGGAAGGAAACTGGGAAAGAGATAGACAGAAAAGAGGGACAAAGCAGCAGAGGTGGGTTATACAGAGTCTTGTCCTGAGGAATGGACACGGAGGAAACAAGGTAGCCAAACTGTACAGAAAAGAGGGCATTTAACACTCAAGTAGATGAAGTATCTTGAAAAGGAAAAGGAACTGGCAGCTGAGACAAAAGCTAGCAGATAAACATAAATAGTGCTATGCAATCAAAGAAAATGAGGCATACACACACAATACTACAAGAAGAGAGAAAGCCAAACCACAGAGCTCTGCCAAGGGATCAAACCCTGGAAGATTCATCTTGCCAAGAATTGTGAGGGCTTGTTTTATTTTTGCTTTCTTATTCCTGCCAGAAGATATAAACTATATCTATTTACTTAGGGGGAAAAAAATTGTATTGCAATACAGCCAATTTCTCTTGGGGAAAAACGGATGCTGTAACAAAAATGCCTGAACAGTTTTTCACAGTATATCCAGGGATGCTGGAAGTGTTTGGTAAAGCTAAAAGTGTACAAGGTCTCTCTACAAGGCTACCTACAGAGAAAGAGTGGAATCATCATGGGCCAGTTTCAGACACGCTTGTGAAGCCTGAAGAGCCTGTGTCAGGCTTAGTCCCACTGAAATTGATGAAACTATTCCCACTAATCAGGGTCTGGTCCCAAGAAGGGCTGTAAGATTGATAATACAGCTCTTGCTTTTTAATAACAGTCTTAAGTTAACTTTGAAAATGTATATCTTTTACAGACCCTCACAAAAAGGTAAACCAAGGAAAATGGATATCCCGTTTTGGGAAAAGAAAACATTTGGTTGCTGGTTGCTTGTCAGGATCTAAGCAAGCATCTGTTTGCAGATCTGCTAGCTTTAACAAAATACTGGAGAAATTCATCTTCCTCTATAATTAAAAAAAAAAAAATAAAAGAACCCCCCCATGATCTGCACGTTGCTCCTGTACAAACACCGGCTGTATGCGATCTGAGCTTTGAGCGCACACAGAGGTTGGCAAGTTCAGCTGACGGCTGTGCAGAATTCAGGCCAAACGGCACACAGAGTACAGCTCCTCTCTCAGCTTCAACCCTTCTGTGAGATTTTATCTGACAATGTTTTCTCTTGCCCGCACCTTCCTTCAAGTCCTCAAAGTGCAAGAGGAAGCAGGAGGCATTGCACCAAATAAATCTCATACAGCCTAAGCAAAACGCTGTCAGGCCACGGGAGCTGCTCATCAGGGCTTGGAGCTCCACTAAAGTTTTCAAAGCAGTCTCTTTCTCTTCCCTTTCTGCCCTCCTCATTCACTTTTTAAGTGGCAACTGATCTTTGGCTGGCCACGAGACCTTTGAAACTGCCACGAGGTTTTTGCTTATGCCTTATTTTGACTACACAAATTTATGAATCCACCTAATCTACATTTACCAGAAACTAACTCCATTGGCATAACTAAGCCCTTCATTTGAGGTAGCTGTAAATTTTCAAAGAGCAAGTGGTACTGCACTTTTTCCTCATTGTAGCCCTCTTTCGTAACCTACTCTCTTTTCCTATAACTACATAACACGGACAGGAATTTTAGCTTTGCGTCATGCTATACCACATTGCCACAGTGCACAGATGTATTTTCTACATAGAACTGTGCTCTAATCCAGCTATCCTTTTCCAGCTACCTATTAAACAACATCATTATGGTTTTACCGACTGATCTTGAATAAAGTGATGCCAAAGTATCTGGAAATACACGTAAGGGATGCACCACCTTTAGGCAGTCTCCAGAAGAAGTAAAAGCAAACCTAACTATTCCCAAATTGCTTTTGCAAGCAAATTGCCACAAGGAAATCTGGGCATTTTAATGAAATACTTCCTTAATACACTTTAAGGAAATGGAAGGCCAAAGGAGATTGACCATGACAGAACACCAACAGCTGAGAGGAGGAGGGCATTCCTGAATAAAAGCTGGCACTTAACCTTTGCATACTCTTCCTTGTATAGTGGAAGAGCTGGTCTTAGGGTAAGGACAGGATCAGCTGGAAATGAAGTCTGACCAGGAGCAGTACAAGGTACCGTATCTCAAACTGTGTGTGTAGTTATCATACATATGAGCTGCCTGTTGCTTCCTGTAAGTGCACGTAGAGAGCAGCACAATTTTATAGACCTGGAAATGCAAAACCATAACATGCTGTTGGTTTTCCCAAAGTCTCAAAGACAACTATCCACAGAAAAACCTTTTCTGCTTTATCATTCCTACTCCAAAACTTGAAGTCAAACATGACACTGTAATTGTAAGGGCATTTGGACAAAGGGCAGCTCTAAAATTTGGCTGCATCTCATGGCCTTAGATACGATATGTATGTCAGAGCCAATGTACAGGATACAGGAGGGGTATATACTCAGATGTAGAAGAGGCAAGTAGAGAACAGTCTGTTACTTTCTCAGACCAGTGAAACCTGCTCCCAAGAGAAATGTAAATTTGTGCAGAGTGAAGCTCTGCCAACATATGTTGGCATATCAAGAATCAAGGGCTGGGAACTGCCTGCACTGCCGTTGCTTTGGGGCAGGGGGAGGGGACGGAGGCTTAGGAGGTATGCAGTTGTTGTGTGCACAGGGACAGATATCTGAGAGCTGTGAGCTCAATCTTTTTCCATGACCTAAGCAATGGTTAAAGATTTCCATTCCTGCTGGACTCAAGTCTCACCCTAAGGCTAGCCTTCGTTGTACCAGTGGCTTCGGATATACTCCAGTACTCCTGAAATCCCTATAATTTTAAGGGACACATATATGAGGTTATCCATGCAAGGTAGGAATGGACAAGTGCCTTTGTTTACCAGAGCATGACTGATTTCCATTGGCATAGTACATCTCCCCTTTTAACCCAGTTAATAAATCAAATATATTAACTACTACCTAATAGATTAGGTAGCATTAAACTATATAACAGCAACTAGTTTTTTTCCTCACAACAGCAAATTATAGACTCAGAAAGGGAACAGCATAGTATTCCGTTACACAGCACGTGTTTCTGTGGAATTCTTATGGGAAAACAGAGCCACATCACCTGCCAGGAGGTCTGCTGGGGCCAGCAGACACATGCAGCACCCAAGTCACTCTAACTGTATTAAGTAAGGTCTGCAAGAATTTTGATCGTTGCAAGTTTGCAGTCCATGCAAAATGCATCTTTTTTTCATATAAAAAGCAATGGTGATCTGTGAAGAGGTACATAATGATACATACTGGTCTGTTACAGCAGACTCGCTGTGGGGACTTCCAGTATACCAAGGGCTTGCAACATACTAAGGGCTTGCGATACCTCATTTAATATTCTCATCAGTAAGTGAATGCCTCACCTGCCAAAAGCGGTTTTGGGAGCTCGCATGCTGGGGAGGGACAGGGCCTCAGGAGGAAGAAGGCAGTAGGTTTTGGCACATGGCCTGTGACCAAAAGCCATGAAGGCTGAACAGGTTTAACTGCCAAACAAAGGACTGTTCTCACCGTTGTCCTGCCCAGCCTGCCAGGAACAAGCCAAGCTTGGGCTATCAACCTCTGAGCAGAGGAGGGAGGCTCAAATCCCAAACCTGCAACAGCACTGCTGCAGCCGCATGCAGCAACCAGCAGCATATTGGAAGATAAGGTACTTGCAGGTATAATAAATGAAGCCCTGAATCTTCCAGCCCTGCTTGGAGCAGAGCTAAATTGCTTTAGGGATCATGTTATTCCAGCACAGCTTTTCAGAACCAGGGTAATATCACCTATGGTAGTTTAGCCAGTTGTACATGCATGATCTGAGATGAAAGCACGCTTTTGTGTTAAGACATCACTGAGCTGCATTAGTCTCAGAAAGGGTAAGGCTTAATGAACAGGGATCTTCTCTGAGAGAAGAGCAGAGACTAGGATGATGCTCTGAAAAGAGTACAGAGGAGGCAGCACTCCAGGAGCACATCGGCTTATTTAAAGAACACAAGCTGACTCTTTTATTTTTCCTCTAAATTAAGCTATAGTCAATTTTAAGATAAAACTGAGTTTAAGATAACTTGCCTTACAGAGACCTACTGCCATATAATAGCACCAGTCACTCTTTCTCAAAGGACTAAAGGCAGAAGGAAAGCTCGTGGTAGAGAAGAAATGCTTATCCAAAACAGGGTATTACACCCCAAGCCCGATCACAATGTCAGAGGTTTGTAAAATTCTTCCCCAAACACCTAATGCTATGCATTCAGGGACAGCAGTGATTTTTAACCATAGGAAGGTCTGTGGGTTGTGTTTGCCCTGTCAAGCTGATGGTATCTGCTAATGACCATTACCTCTGGTATTCCTCTGTGGGGTTCACTGTACTGGTATCAGTAACCTTGTTGACAATGTAAATGTAGTGTGAGAGATAAACCTGGCTTCTTCTCTTTCAAAATGTGTGAAAAGGAGAATTGTAAGAGGGTTTTTCTTCCATAAATTAGTTGACTGCTTCTGTGCACCCATTACATAGCCTCTGCTCAGGCTCACGTATCCCTGGCAGTGCCAGAGTCACAAGGCAAGACCTAACAAACAAGAACACAGCATACTTCTTCATACTTAGTCCCAGACTCCCCCAAATCCGGTTGGCACTGCATGAAAGAGGAACCCCATCACACCTCATGACAAAACGATGAGGAAACATGCCTATCCTCTTCACAGCGGTTCTCAGAAATGCGTAAAGACTCTTTTCTCCCAGCGTGATGAAATGCAGATGAAACACCAGTGAAAATGGACTGTGCATCAGTGCTAAAGTATTCACACCTCATTGGAGAGCTAAATGGGGACAGTAAGCTAATCGTTGTGACATTGTATAACTCAATTCATGGGGGAACCCAAAAAAAAAATTAGAAATAGTGTCTGAAGCTTCATTTGCAGCCCATGGCAGGCTTCACGTTTGTCTTCTGGACATATGTGTTTACAGAGATTTCTTTTTGCATGTGACGTTTAGTATTACCACAGCTCAACAACTTTATTTAGAAGGGATTTAGTAAACTTTATCCTCTAGCCATTTATACTAGCCTTGTTCTGTGAAGAGGCATGTGCTGCTCAGTCATACTGGCTCACCACATAACACTGAAGCCTCCTGCTTCTTCCAACAGGGCATAGTTGACCTTACACAACCATACATGTTGGTGTGTTTTTCTCTGGGACTAGTGATTCGTCTTCTGCCAAGCCCACAATGATGACCAAGAAGCAGCAAATGACATGTTTTTCCAATGCTCAGGGAGGTGAGATCTAGCTCACAACTGGCTTCAGAGTAGCCATGCCACCCGAACACCTGCCTGCAGATGAGAACATAACCAATCCACAACGGTACAAAGAGCCCCAAAACAATTGCATGGTTTTGAGCCACTCCAGCCAGTGGTGTCCAGCTTTAGAATTCTTCTTCTAAACCTAGATAATAAGAGCCAGCCCCTGGTTAGAGGTTTTTAAGCCCCAGGTGAAATGTGCTGCCCTCACTTGATCCTGTCCTGCTTGTACTTCTGCACAGAGTCACCTGCTCCAAAGGCTTTTTGTGATGGGCCGTAACATGCTATTGCCTCATTTTCACATAATGATCATAGAATCATAGAATGGTTTAGGTTGGAAAATACCTTTAAAAATCATCACGTCCAACCATTAACCTAACACTGCCAAGTCCACCACTAAACCATGTCCCCAAGCACCACATCTACACATCTTTTAGATACCTCCAGGGATGGTGACTCCACCACTTCCCTGGGCAGCCTGTTCCAATGCCTGACAACGTGTTAGGTCAAGAAATTTTTCCTAATATCCGATCTAATCCTCCCCCGGTGCAATTTGAAGCTGTTTCCTCTTGTCCTATCACTTGTTACTTGGGAGAAGAGAGTGACCCCCACCTCCCTACAGCCTCCTTTCAGGTAGTTGTAGAGAGCGATCAGGTCTCACCTCAGCCTCCTTTTCTCCAGACTAAACAGCCCCAGTTCCCTCAACTGCTCCTCACAAGACTTGTGCTCCAGACCCCTCACCAACTCGGTTGCCCTTCTCTGGACACGCTCCAGCACCTCCATGTCTTTCCTGCAGTGAGGGGCCCAAAACTGAACACAGGACTCGAGGGCGGCCTCACCGGTGCTGATGGAGCTGCACTCAGTTTTTTATTCTGTAGGCCTAGAGTATGAAGATAGCCAATCCTGGCTTTTCTTTTCAAGGCTTTTAAAAGTGTGGGATGAGTTGCCAAAGTGGCAAATTTCCCTTTTATTTGGCACTAATGTTTCTAATCAAGAAATTCCCCTTTTTTCCATCTTGTATGGTTGCCACTCCCTCGGACTGAAATGACTCAAACATTTTCTCTGTCTGCTGAACAATGATGATTTTGTGGTGAAAGTGCTGACATCGTCCTACCCCTGGTAAGTTTTTGCTGCCCAGAAATTACTAATTCCCTGTGTACAATTCTGGAAAATTGCACAGGGTACTTAGTTGTATGTACTGAAGAGGTGTCTCAAAATAACATTACTTAACTATCTTTCTGAGCTCACATGAGGTATTACAACACCTTTATTTGTGTCAAAGACTAAAAATGGAATTAAGAGCAAAGAACTATGACTTTGGGCAATTCCATACTTTACTATTATTTCTTTTTCCTCCTTTCCATATTTGTTTGACAGTATTTACTGCACTGTATCATGGTAAAGTTCTGAATCTTCATTCATTCCTTACTAAAACAACTTGAGTGTTTTGAGATCTCCAGATGAGAAGGACTGCAAAATGTTATCCTGAAAAAACATTTAGTAATTGGAAAGTACCACTGTTGCATCATTTAGAGGCCATTCTGGTCTTGAACTGCTGGTATAACTGTTGTTATACTTTGAGATTTTTGCTTAATTATGGTGGTATCTCACCAGGTATAGCTTATATCATCAAGTGTAGTACAGAAATGTTAAAAACTAATAGCCCTTTCTTTATAGGAGGTTATATGGAGACTAAGTTACAACAAGATTTAAAATTCAGATCTTACTCTTCACTGCTCCAATCAACATAAAAAAAATTCTAAAATAAAACTGTGTGTGGCACCTGTAACTTCCACTTAAGGTCTTTTCCTAGGTTCTAAATTTTGTATACATCCATTTTAGAAACCTTGCAGTCATTTTAAAGGTTTTCTCATCTTTCAGAATATCTCTCCACCCCTTGAAAGGGATGGAGTAAGCTGTCTTTTCTAACTCCCTTCACTTTTTCTTCCTTCTTGTCTCCCAAAAACACCTTTCTGCTGCTCCTTCCTGCCTCTCCTATCCCTCTTGTGCATGCACCCCACAGATGCTCACCTTTACTCAAATTCCTCCACAAAAGCCAACATATCTTGCAGTCCTTAAGGGGATAATCATCTCAACATTATTCTTTAATTCATAAAACAGTGGATTAGACAAAATGCACTTCAAACTGATTTTATAATCGTCTTCTACTTCTTCATTTTATCAGTCTTTCACTTGACTGCAGATTCAGTAGTGCGAGGACCATTGACTTTGCAGGGGGCTGAGCACCTCCTGGGCACAAGCATCCTGAAACACGTACAGCACCCTGGGGTTTAGGCACCATGCTGCTAAAAGCAGCTAAACTATCTGCAACCCACCCTCCCAGCCTGCAACAGATAACCCAAACCACCCTCCATCTGCAGCCACCAGGTACGTAGGGCTTCACCATAACATTGAATACCAGATTGTCTTTGACATCATTATTTCACTTGCAGAAACAACTATGCCACAGAGCTTATGTGAGTTAGTGGAGCATTTTGTACGAGCAGGTGTGGCAGAGGGCGTAGTCAGGCACAGTGCCATTTTCTCCAGCAACAAAGCCAACCTCAGAGACTCATTTCCCAAAGCCCCGTACCCTGTGCTGCACAGGGGTTGTGCTGATACCTGGTTTTTAAGCCGTGCTATACACGGGAAATCTTATTTCTTTATGCAAGATTTAGGTAAGCTTCAGGAAAGATAATATCTGCTTTGGCAGAATGTAGAGTGATTTGGCAGGTGATACTTAGGTTTGCGAAGTTAACCTGTAAGCAATTTTTGGACAAACATGAGCAGGTTTGTGCTCTGTGATGCCTTAGAACCAGCCCTCGCAGCTTCCCAGCTATCCCACCAAGCTGTGGCCCTGGGCCAGGGTGAGCACGTGGATTTCACATGCAGGGATACAAAGGACTCAGTTGTTCTCCCTCTGAAGCTGATTGTACTTCCAGAAACAATTGCACTGGGGTTTCAGCAAGCTGGCTGCCCACAGCTGGGAAGTTGCACCCTCTGTGCATCCCAAGCCAGCTGTGCCCCATCTCAGCAGGGCTTCTCCTGGCTCCAGTCACACAGCTTCAAGCTCTTTATTAAACAGAGTACATCAAGAAGACCGTATCTCGTTCTCCCTTCAGCCAAAACAGTGTTAAAAGGCAAAGCAAAGAAAAATTTGGAGAAAGTGAGATAAGTGACAACCATCCCTTTCCCTGTTTCTGCAGAGCTGCCATCAGAAGTGCTGACACTGATGTTGTGTCCTGGATATGGGACGTGCACGCAGGCTGAGACGCGTTACTGAACATCCCCCAGACAACTTGGAGGGTGGCAGACCTTTTCTGGCCATCATTCTGGTCTGAATGTACGTGGCAGGATGGAAGACTGCATCTTAAAGTCACAAAAGGTGGCGAGTCCATGTTTTATTTTCATCAAACATTTAATTATTTTTTTTTTCCAGCACGATTGCACTCAGGTGTAGCGGCACCCGGTGCCAGAAATGTTATTCAGTGTGAGCTGTTTCCTAAAGGAAAAGTGCATATGAGAATTCAGATTATTTTGTCTAGCACAGCTGCTGCTTGTACTGCAGAAGGAGAGCTGCAGCTGATGACAAGGTAGTACGGAGGGTGACACCTCTGCTGGCCCCCCTCCAGGAGCACTGAGCCGGTCTGCGGCACACAATCCGTTTCTTAATTGTTGATAGCATATAATTAGGACAACCTAAGCTTCATTTAATGAAAACACTAAGTTAAAGCGAAACATTTGGGTAGACTTTGTTGGTGTCGGAGCAGGAAGATGCAGAGTGAGGTCACATCAGCCGTGCGAAACGGAGTCCCTCCTTGGTGGCCTGTGGGGCTGGAGGTACGGCTGGACTTCTGCTTGGAGTGCTGCCTTCATTGCGATAACCTTTGGGCTTTTTGGGGGCCGGGGTAAATGATATTCTGATTCACCCCTCAACACAGGTTGGAGGCTACAAGGAAAACGTACACCAGACAGATGTGTTCAACCCATAAATGATTGGCAAAGATGTCATCGATATCTTCATTACCTTGACTTTCTCGCAGTCTACTTCGTAAATACAGGTAGCTCGTTAACTTAAATACTTGTGTACCTCAAATACTTGCATAATTCAGAGTGAATGATTTCAGCCCCAGTTTTACTCTTGAAGGAATGAAAAGGTGTTAACATTTCCAACTTAAAAGTATTTGTTTACAGCACAACAAAGAAGAAAAGAGGTGAAAAAGATTACACAGGGAATAAAGATCTCCCTATTTATTCATCACATACTTTCTAGGGCTTTTTGCTCTTTAAATTTGTTCTAATATTATCAGAATTGATTTTTAGTCTCTCTGATCCCAGAGGAAATGTCTTCAGTGAAGCTCTCGGTGGATAACTGTAATGAAGAATCAGCTTGCAGAGCTGTTACTATGGTGCTCTTAAGTGTAGAGCTTCTAAAAAATTAACTGATAAGAAAATTCCAATGCACTATATTTAGAAGTATTTCACTTCCTAGCTTTTGACATAAAATAATTTAACAATTGAAAGTCTACATAGAAATTGTTTATTTTTACTACAGCATGGTATCTTTTAAAATGTGTTTTGTTGGCTTTTAAATAAACCCTGAATTTAGTAAAAATCTTGCTTACAAAATTCTTCAAAAATAAAACTGGAAGCAAGAATTATACTTTTCATTTCTCTGCATTTTGTTTTGGTTTGGTTTTGGTAGGTTTTTTTGTCATTCTGAGAACTGAATCCCTTAGACTCTACTAGAAAATATTTACGTACAAAGAGCTCTAGTTGAATATTTACCTTTACTTTATAATCTAGAAAGGCATTTTAACAGGGGTACTACTTTCTGACTCTCTTTGAAAAAAAACAGGTCTATTTTTAGATGCCAGCGTCCTAAATTGTGTACTATATCACACAGGGCAATGCAAGCAAAAATGGCAAATTCAGCTTCCTATTATTTTTGAGCACGAGCCAATACTGGCCCATTTCTGTAGCACAGCCCAGCTTAAAGCCCTCTATAGTCACCACTGAAATCATTATGAGGAATATGGGATTTTTACAGGCACAACCGTATTTCACATACGCAGTTTATATCACCTGAAGAAGAGTGAGTGCAAAATAACTGAAAATAACACCAAAGCACACATACGCATTTGCAGAAATCTCCATACTGTTATTACAAATCAGTTTATACTAACACCTTCATTTGAATCGTTCCTATTAAAAAAAAAAAAAAAAGGAAAAAAACACCCCTCTCCACACTGCTTATAACGAATTGCCTGCCAGCACACAATTAATTTCCTGCAAACCTGCTCGGTGGTGCCCTCCCCACTTCGTGGCCTTAAGGGCTGAGGGATTCGTTGCCGTAATGGCTTTCTTGTACCACTTATAAATGAGGTACAATGCTTGACAATGACACTTTTTCAGTGTTGACCACCTGCACTTGTCTGCAACCACTTGAAACTCCACTCACAGCTCTGGCAATCAGATTCCATCCTACTGATGTTTCATAAATGGCTCAAACAGCATCACAGGCACGGCCTCAACACAGCACAAGGAAATAGGAATGTAGCTACTTTTAATAACTAGACAGATAAAGGTAATCTGGGAAAAAAAAAATGTTACCATCCAAATTACACTCTGCATCTTTGCATCATCTTTGCATCTTTGCATTCATGCACCTTTGCATTCTTGCACCTTTGCATCTTTGCAATTTGTCTGGCAATAATTTTACCTTCGGTGGTTTCACACAAAGAGGAGGGCTCATCGTAAATGATGATGAACTAATAGCCCTAAGGTTTTGCACTTCTGCAAAAGCTTTGTATTCTCAAAGTCACATGGAAACAAAAATTAACTGCATGACTTTGTAACATCCAAGCGAGGTAAGCAGTAGCTCTGAGACAGAAACGTCCCGTAAATAACTCTTGGAAGACATCTGATTATGTGGCATTACTTTCCTCCTCTGCAGAGAGCTAGAAAACAAGTAATGAAAAGTCCTATATAGATCAATTATCAATTTATTATATTACCACCATTAGTATTATAATCTTATTATGAATTATGAATTATTTCATGATGTTTTCCCTTCATTAAGTTTTCAACAAGAGAACTGCACTGCTATTTGTAATTATGTAATTATATTCTGCATGAGTAAAATTCACCTACTCTTCTCACTGTCTACCCAGAAAGAGGTGCAGTTGTCGGGGTGCATCAGGGCAGTAAGTCAGGACTGCGTCTGCAGGCATGCATGCCGCCTGCCGCAGAGCTGAGCAGGTTGCTGGGGCCCCTGCTTCAGCCCTCTGCATGCTCTCAGTCTGGATAAAACAGCATTCTTGTCTTACAGAGCGTTTTGCACGGTTCAGAAAGACTGATGCTGTCTGTGTGACCACCCTGCTCTACAGGCTATGCTATAAAGATCATACTGCATTTTCCCAAGCTCACTCCCCATTTCTACTCACTAGCCTAAAATATTGGGCCCTTTGAAAGGACAGATTTGACTAGCTATATTTTTTTTTTGTCCAGTTTCTATTGCTTTATATAAAATGAAGACATTAAGGGCAGTTATTTGAATGTGGAGAATATAGTGGAGTTTTACAGTGGGGCTTATTGTGAGTTTTCAAGGTTAGCACTTTTATACACACACACATATACATATAAACACATGCATATATATGTTGGCATGTACCTATTCATTTTCTATCACTTTATTATTTTATTTAAATATTTCTTTGCATTTAGTACCAGAGAAGAGAGAGAAGAGTTGACATGGCTCCTTCCAACTTTTGCTCAATTTTCTAACTGTTCTCACGCTACAAATAAACCAACTTATTCAGACCTTCTTGTAATAAATATCATTAAGAGTGTAAGCTTTTTAAAGGGTAGAGTCCCAGAAGTTACAGCATGGGATGGAGAGTCAAGAGTGTTGAAATCTACTGTTGATTTCCTCATTGAATTCCTGAGTAAAGAGCGGTTAGGTCATTTCACCTGTTTCCCTGTTATTTCACAGGGATGTTATAAAAACTGAAGTTTTAATTTTGGAATCTCAGGAGAAGGGGAGGGGTATCAGTTTGCCAAGTGATTATATGGTTGTTGTTGTAACTTGCAAGAAGCCTGAAAAACCAAATCCTTAACAATAATTTTTCCTTTATTATTTTTCCACATTGTTTAATTATTGCATGGAGTGCTGAGATGTATAAACTAGTGGCTTTCTAAACAAAAGCTTTGAGATAGTGTTTTTACAGGGGGGAAGACAAGAGAAATTACATATGTTTATAAAAAGATGAACCAAATTTTTTAGATCAAGTTTTACCTTCATTAAATGTAACTTTTGTTCCAGTAGACATAAAGATATTCTGTGTGCCCCATACACACACATTGCCATTCATTCTTCTGCTAGCCGTGGAGATCTAGGGCACCAAGAGCAAATGCTCAGCTCATGATATCCATTTTCATGAAGATTTTTTTTATTTAGTGACCAAATAATGTTTCCCCTTTCCCTACAACAAGCCTGAAAGTGGAAAGATAGTTTTCTTCTGCTGGTTTTGAAGAAAGATTTTTTGAAAGCCACTTTTGGATTAACCCTGTTTTCAGTGGCTGAGCAAGAGCCATTTTCTCTTTTTTTTTTGTGCACCTCCTTTTCTTCACTTCATTTCCCTCTGAGGTCAACACCAGATCTGAGCCTACCCGGGGGCAACAGAATATCCCATCAGAGCAGCCTCTGCCAAGGGAACACAGTGATCCAAGATTCGAAATCTACTTTCCCTCAGCAGCCTGTTGGGTTTACATTACGTCTGAAGATTGCATGTGATCTCAATGGTTTTTATCAAGCACAATCATATAAACGTGGATGCAGAGACTCTGTTTCCTGGGGCTGACTCCTTCGTCAGCAGCGTGCTCAACTCCCATCACATCCAGAGAGAGAATAGACTCCCAAGTGTATAAGTTCATTGTCTGCCTCCTTCTCTTTGAAATATTACATTTTTAGAACCTTGGTTTTAAACATGCACTATAAATCTGACAGCGAGTGTTATTGAAGTCCCAACTCTAAATAAATAGTTTAAAATAAAAGTTGTATAAATACCCATCTGTGCCAACAATACAGTTTGAAAGGGAGCGCTGTAAACACAAAGTAAATTAAATGGGATCCACTTTTGTGGGGTGGATGGCTACTTAAACCAGTTATTATAGAGAAGATTTTGTTGTGTGGTGCGACAGCACGTACCCATGTGGCTAACCAAGAGCTGGTTGAAGAAACAAACCCCACCCATACCTAGGAGCAGTGCCACGACCAGACCACAATTCCTGCGAGGCATAAATTTAATTTGCTGAAAATGAAGCACAGGCACTGTTGCAGCTCATTAGCCAGCAACAGACATATTGCAAGAGAAGAAAGTGGAATTTGGTGGATGGTCCAACTTCTACATGTGCTGTGAATAAAACAGACTATTGTTTTTTGATAAAGGAGTATTGTTTTGAATGTGCCGGGTAACTAAGTAAAGCCAGCAGAATTTTTTGGCCAAATATAGTGTCTTGCTCACTGCTAAAAATCCTAGCTTTTAAATTAGGAGCTGAAGTCATTGAAAAAAAAGTTTACATTCCTGCAGCCGGCTGCAGCAAAGCCAAACAAATGTTTGGCTTAATATTCATCTCTTTCATGAACCTTTCTTAAACATCTAAGTCAAAAAATACCATTTCTATTATTTAGTAATTTGATGCTTAAAACATTGGTTTTCTTCCCTTATTTTTCTCCCCTCTTATGTTTTTTTTAACTCGTTCAGAAAAGACCCAGTAGGGTCACTGCTGTGGTATTAGGCTATGTGAAGCATTTCATAACTTAAAGAAATCATGGTTTCAGATTCTGGCACCAGCTCCAGTTGCAGGTCATAGTTACTAGCAGTATGGTTTTTGTTGGGTTTTTGGTTTTTTTTGTTTTTGTTTTGTTTTTTGTCATATCCCAAACCACTGGAAAAGGGAAAAGAAGGTGTTGTTTTTCACAGTAGCTAGCTGCAATTGTGATACGGGTCTAGAAAACTAGCAGGGCTTAGGAGACCTGACTGTAAAAAACAGCGAGAAGTGCTACATTTCTTTAGGGCGATGCTGTGCGAACGACACACCATAAAATTATTAAAATGAGTAAAGTAACTGCTGGAAGTCTGAATTGTCTTCCACATCCTTTGATATATTTGGTGCTCACTGCTTTTAGCCACTTCAGCAGGCCAATAAGTTTTTTTCGGTTCCCGGACCTGGGTCTGAACCAGCCAGTCCCATTCCTGCCCGGGCAGCAGTGCCAGGACCAAGGTGGAGGGATACAGCCCATGCTTTGTGCCTCCAGGAGACATCAGGAGCGTTTGGCCCCATGAGATGTTTGGCCCCTGGTCCAGAGCCGCCACAGCTGCTGTACCCTCACTTCTCCCTTCTTCCCACCCCTGGGTCGAGGGTATCACCCAGGAAAGCAATCTCCCTAGCAAGTTGGTTTGGGGGTACATTTTTATCCAAGCAATCAAATATCAATTTCTCTGTTCACTATTTCATCTACCATCTGTTCACTATTTCGCATATCTATCTCCTCAATAGCTATTTCTTCTGCCAGTGTTTCCTCCAGAAACAAGCTGTGCTGGGAGATTCAGGGTCAACCCAACAAGGGCCATCAGTGCAAGCACCAAGGCGAAACCAAGACCACGCTGGGGTCCATCTGCCGGGGTGCTGAGCAGAGCTCCCCTAAACTGCCAGAAGCGTGATTGCCATGTGGAGGAAAAGGTTAGCTAAAAGTAACTGACTTTTCTCCCTTTCAGATTTCTTGGAAGCTGTATTAAGATAATAGTCAGACCAACATGTTGGTCCTCCCTAATATAATGGGGTACGGAGTGTGTATTTGATTGGTGTCCGTGCTTTGCCTCTTTCTTAACCATACTAGACAGTTTGATTTTCGGGTAATGGGTATCTCTGAGCGTGGAGTGATGGAGTGGAAAGGGAATGGAGAAGGTGGGTGTACACGACCTGGCCTGCTGGTGGGGTCCAGTTTAGCAGGGCACACAGGGATTGCCCCGGAGGATTAACCGAGCCATGGCAGCCTGCAGAACTGTTTTCTAAGAATTAACAGGCAGGAGCAATCAGCTGTCTTTTTTCCGGCTTTTTCTGGTGTTTTCTGCACAGCGATGTTGACAGAAACACACCATACTGCAAAAAGGTGGACAGCGAGCAAAGCCCCTCGGACCCCATGTTGCCTTCCCTTGCCCGCTGCGAGAGGGGATAACTTGTCTTCTCGTGCCTATCAATTAATTTGTCTGTGTTACAGATTAAGATGCACAAGTATGATGGGATCTTACATTGCTCATTATCATGTTAATAACACAGGAATTATTTAAATTTTTATTTTTCCCACATATGTGTTAGGAGGTGCCTTAGTTAGATGTGCATTGTAAGGAGTGAAACCTATTTCAGCAGGGAAACCTAATACCTGAAGAGTGAGAAGCTGTGATATCATTTTATTAACATGAATTTCCAAAAAGTCTACATTTGACTCACCTTTGTTTCCTTTCCTCCCAGTTTACTTCCCTTTCCGAGCTACAGGAAGTACAAAGATATAATTTTGAAAATATTGTTTAAAAATCCCACATTGTAAGCTTATGTACTCTAAAGCACTTTTTACCCCAGACTTGGCATGTGTGTTGTGACTCCCTTTCCTTACGTGCTTGATGGCCAGCTTTGAGGTCTTGAACCTCTCAGGTTTTGAGGATATCCCTCAACATATTAAAATTTAGGTGGGTTTAATGCAATATAAGATATAAAGATAAGCATCAGCATAAAATATTTCAAAATTACAATTTTTAGTAGATACCACATAAGAGTTACCACACACACTGAGCAGTTCAATTTTATTCTGCTGTAGGTAATGCAATTTTTTTTTTCTGCCTGCTTCATTTCATCTGTACAAGGTAGGATACATTTTAACACTCAGTATTTCCCCCTCTTCAATGCCTGAATGATACAAGAAGTTGCTAATCACAACTTTGGCTGAGAACTACACTGAGGATAAAAAATTTTCCTTCCAATCATATACAATACTAATCAAAGAAAACAAAGTTCTTAATTTATTGAATTATTTTAACTGAGTTAATAAAATAATAAGCCTGTCCTAATCAGTAGTGCCAGCACTTGCAATTTTATCACCAGTCACAGGATATTTGGTGGTTTCCATAAAATCCTCACTCTTTTATTCAGGCAATTAGATCCAGTATTTTTAAGTCTTAGTCCCTTATAACTATTGAAAAAATCATGAGTCCTAACAAGTGAAAAACCAGAAGTCAAATGAAAAAATGATGAATGGATGGAATGAAACACTGACATTTCTGGCTTTGAGTTGCACGTGATAGGGTTTCTCTCTCTCTTTTTTATTTGGTCGTTGTTTTTTGGTTTTTTTATTCTGAAGCCAACCTCACTTTTGAGGATCTGGTTCACGATTTCTGAAAAACTGGGGACTGCGGTGCTGCTGATTTTATAATGTTTCACTGGGTTCCAATCTCCTTTTCTTTTTTTTTCTTTTTTTTTCCCCCTTCTTTCCTTCTCTCCCTCATTGCCCACCCCATTTCCAGGACCAGCACTGGAGCTGCCCTGCTATTCCTGGAATGTCTGACCAAAGCCCCAATGAAAGGCACCAACATCTTAAAAGCTCAAGTCTCCTCAGGTTACAAGTAACAACGGGGTAACACCAAATGCTGGCTGTGCCACCCACAGCCACTGTCATCCATGTCAAACTTTCACTGACAACAGCTGATCTCCGGCAGACAATGGAAAATCTGGAGGTTTTGTTAAAAAACAAACAAACAAACAAAACAACAAAAAAAAACACCACTAAAAAAGCCCAACCCACTGTTAAAAAGAGCAAACAAATTGATAGTGACATGGATCACTCATGTTGACCTAATAGATTGCCCTAGTTCTTCAGCATGGATGACTTTATGGCTGCTGCTATCCCAGCATAACTATTGCTGATCATGCTGCTGTGCACTTTAAGAAAAGTAGGACTTCAGAAGGAAGTGTGGTGGAAATTTCCAAAATATAGACAGTCTGTTTGGATAAAGACAGGCTTTTTATACTTAATTGCTAGGCCCGGGAAGCTTGGCTGCCCTGACCACTGGCTCTGTCTGGGTACACTCTGATGGATTCACGCTGGTGGGATCCCCCGTGAATAGGGGCGTTCCCTTCCCCTAGCATCACTTGCTTCCTTCTTCTTGCTGTACGAAGCAGACTATTGAAAGGGAAAAATATTTCCATCAGCTTTGTTGCTAACACTTCTGGTTTTCCCAGCTCTGGGTGAGGAATGATTTTGCTGTCTTTTGAGGCAGCTGGGACAAAAGAGAATCAGCAAAATCAACACATCTTCCATCAGTTAAAAAAATGAGCTATATTAAATATTTAGGTACTCTTCAAGTGTTGTCTGAAAAAATAATTTCTGTGGCATAAACAGGGCTTGTCTTAAAGGTTCTGCCCAGAGAAAGGACCTTCATCCATCAGCAATTAGATACGGCAGTAGACAGACTCCTGAGGGCTGTGGCATATTTGCTTGTAAAGAAGGTTTCCAAGCTGTATGAAAATTAATTGTGTATTTTCAAACATGCTTGAGCTTTTTCATGAAGACAGCAGAGTAGGTAACACAGTTGCAAGGTTTCAACATATAACAGCTCTGGGTTATCTAAAAATAGACTGTCAGATTCTATTTTTAGCAACGGTGATATAAATCCAAAGAAACCTCACTAACTTCAGAGTAGTTGCCTTGTATTTACATGTGAATTAAAGATGTCAAATCAGTCTCTATTTTATAGCTGCACACTACTAAATGCAAATCTCTGATTCTGCAAACAAAAGCTGTACTAATGCATACAACTGGAAATGTCCACATTAATTCTGTGTAACAGCCATCGAGTGAGAGTTAATATTCTCAGGTAGAAAAAGGCTCTGAGTGTTTTTTACTACCAGTTTGTTTTAATACCAGCTTGTGGATTGGGACAGCTGAAACAGCAATCGCTCAGAATGTTTTTTAAGCCACGATTTTTTGGTTACCTCACTTATCACCATGTCAGAATATTTTCTTCAGCAGATTAGAAACTGACTTTTTCCTTATGTACTTTTCAAGTATTCCAAAGATTCATTCACAATGCCAAGCTGCAGTAAAATCCAGCATAATGTAAATCACTCTCTGATACTGCTTTTCCTTTCCCTTTCTGGACAGAGTTATAAATGCAATGAAAAATAAATGATTTTGAATGGCATCAGTAGAGAAATTGGTATCGCGGATGGAGTTTAAAAGTCAGATCATCTTGCTAATAGCTAAATAATGTATTTCCTAAGTTGGATTTTGGCTACACAAGTTTGAATGTTTTAACATTTTTTATTTTAATAAGGAGAGCATTTTAAAGTGCTGAAACCAGGGATAAGGTAACATTATCCTCTTGGCACATTTAATAATATGTACTAATGCAGCCCATATTTCCAACCCCTCTTCCCTGTCTAGCATTAATGCTGCAAATTGATGTATTTTTCTGAACAGCAAACCCAAGCTGTAATGTGGTCATGGGAAACTGGAACAAATGACCACTTGCTCTGGAAAGCAGCACACTGCGAGTTTGAAGTCCTTCGTGTTTACATAGTGGCTTGACTCTCAGCAACAGGTCATAGCCACAGAAACAAGAGCTGCCTGAAATATCATGTAGGGCCTGTAAACCCAGGAATGTGCTGTGTGCTGCCAGCAGTGCCCTATAGGATCTCAAGCAGCCTGTCTTCCCAAGACCTGGGAGGATTGCGGACGTTTCTGACCAGACCCGTTGGTCTAAGGTGACTTTGACAGAAGTCAGCTCATTAAGCTAACAGTGAAGCTTGTCTTTAAGTCTTTCAACTGCTAAATATTGTAGTAACTTCAAGACAAAGATGTTACTCACAACAGAGAGCACCACTAGCAGTGTTTCTAATGTAAGAATTAATTAAAAATTAATGCATTTTGTATGGGTGACTTTTTGGGAAAGAAAAAAAAAAACAACTCAAACCTCAGCTAAGCTGGTCCTTAAATAACACAAGATAACCAGTCCATATTTCGTCTCCAAATGGAAATACAAAAATCCACCAAGTTTTATTCAATGAGTTATAGTATGCACAGCTGATTGAAAAATGGTAGCCTTTCCTCAGTTGCTTACAACATGGGAATGAGTATGTTGAGGGGGGTTGTTATATGGAATGTCTGAATTAAAATTCCCCTTTTCTAGACTCCCCATGTATCCTTCTTTCCTCTTTAGAAAGCAAAAGGGTGACAGGCAGTTCAGTACTGTCATGGCGAGCACTTCCTTACCATAAGTGGACCCCCAACACAGCATCACTGCAGGGCTGGTTTTCCTGCAGATTTAGCCGACCAGCTCGTGCATCCTTATGGCTGCTGCCCGAAAGCCCCACCAGAAACCTTGTCAACGGCCTCAAAACTAGGTGCTGGCTGATTTGAAAAGCATCCTTTCTAGTTTCATGGTTCCTCCTAGGCATCTCAGTAGATCCATTTTACTTTAGATAGTTGCTTCTACCTTCTCAACTCACACATAACTCTGACTTGTTATGGTTAGTTATCAATTGGCATTTCCAAAAGCACCCATCTCCACCCACCCACCAAGTAGTCCAGGATAGCAGGGTACCTATTACACAAGCCAAACCAGTCAATCTGTTCAAGGGTGTGAAATTCTGAGCTGGCACTGACTAGTAGCAAAGAATTATTCAGAAGCACCACAGTGTACACATTTTAAAATACATTTAACTTCTCAGTTCTTAGGCTGCCTGTAAACTTTTTGAGTTGCAGAGGCTACACTGGGATGTTATTAAATAACAAGGCTGCTGTCTATAATTATAATGACTCTTTTAAAGGTTTTCATTTAAAGGCATAAATGTGGTGGCCTTAAAACAACCGGCAATAGTGTGCATGGCTTGATTTCAAATTTCTATACTTACACAAGCAGAGATCAGGAGAAACAAGGAATCTTGCCACTCTTTTTATGCCAGATGAAGACTGTCCAATCTCATTTCCATAATAAAATCAAAAAGGCACATTAAATTGTTTTTCATACTCGGGATTGCAAGAACAAACCAAATGCCAAGGGCCAGTCCTGAACATGCCTATCTTCTTCAGTAATGTAATTGAAGGAAGCAGTGCTCCTGATCCACTGGAACTACTTTTGCTGACACGTGTGTTTGAAGAACTGGGTCATTAGGGTTTAGTTCTTGGCTTTCCAAACTGTGCCTGATCTTTTCAGAAAAACAGCTTTAACAAAGTACTTTCAAATGGTTGATGCCACCCCAGTTTTCTATCAAAAGGCTGATTATCTTAAATGAAAATAAACAGCATTATCATGGAAAAAAATGCAGGTTTTGCTGTTGCTACAGAATCCTTTTTCCCCTATTGAGTGCTACCTACCACAGTTCAAGATACACTTTTTAGATTTAACAGACAGGCTAAATTGCATTCTCATTAACAAAATGCATTAGGCTACAGACTAATAAAAACACCTCACATTGGGCCAGCAAAGCTTCCATTAAAACTAAAGGATATTTGTGTTGTGGAGCCAGGATTCTTTCAAACCACAGTCTAGTGAAATGCATGGATGTACTTCCATTGGGTTTAGTGAATTTTACATCAGGCACTAAGACAGTGCGTGCATTACATCTTCTTAATGGAGATTCACCGGGCAAGAAAAAAAGCAGATTTATTATAAATGGAGATGTTCTGAAAGGTTTTTTACCTATGCTAAAAAATTAGCTAGTGGAAAGTAGGTTCAGCATGATGTGTAATTCTTTGTCTTACCCAAAACAGCAATGTTAAGTCTGATTCTCCATAGTTTTGTTGAAGTTGCCTGAAGATTTGAAATCTTAAGTGAGGGCACAAGGTCTTGAATTGCTAACAAAGTCAAATTTGTAGCATGCCATTTTCAACAACAACAAAAAAGTCATTATCAAACCTTCCATTCAATTTAAACAAAAAAAACATTTCCATTTCAATTAGTAGTATTTCCATTCTTTGTAAGGCATGCCTTTGAAGGCAGATAATGCTATGTTTCCCTACAAAAACTGGGTGCACTGGGATCCACCACTCCATGTCAAGCTCTGCGTATGGGTAATGATGATGAGCATTACAGCAGGATTCAGGACAAAGTACCTCATCAGTGCACACTCTGATCCCCAGCTGCAAAGTCTAAAAGGGTAGATAGGGCTTGAAGCCTCAGAAAATACCTATTCCAACTTGCCACAATTGAGGAAAAAAAGGGACTTAAAAATATATGTAATTCCCCTTCCTGAGATCACAGGCAGATGATTAAAATTTAGTCTTCCACATAATCCTTCAAGTACTTATTACCCACTCATCTATTAACTCATAAAAACAGTTTGTGTTGTTGCTGTTACTTCAGGCATCTGTAGGGCACTTTGCTACTAAAGAACAATTTACATAGATCAGGAAAGTAACAAATAACTGCACGAAAGGCAAAACACATGTTCTGTGATAGTGACCCTTGTCAGCTCTGTTGCCCCCAGAGGGGGCCAGCATCAGATGTAGCGACGAGCCAAGAGATTCAGTGAAGGTCAAGAGACCGAGTACTGCATTTCCTTAATCTTCCATCAGCTGGAAGCCACCTAAATGACTTGACTCTGGTCCTAAAATGGTCTGAATTCTGGCTTGGATGTATTTCCCTGAAACCGTGCACCAGAGCCAAGACAGTGTCATTGAAATTATCCTCTACACCATCATTATTAGTACCATTCCTGGGGCTGAAGTGTTTTTTCCTAACAAAGCCGATGCAGCAGGGCATAAAGTGGGTAGGTCGTCTAAAAGGCAGCCCGAGGCGATGGGGTGGTGGCTCGGCTTGTGAGGCACACAGCAGCCTTTTTTGCCACTGCCAGCCCCCCGTCAGAGAGGAGTCATAGCATCCGCGCCGTCGCCCCTCAGGGACCAGCCGTACCGAAGAAGAACAGCCGGGCAGGAGTAGAGTGACTACCTCCCCTCCCTTCACATCAGCCAGCAAAAGTGGGGTACATGCACACTCCTTTCCCCCCAAAAAACCCCATATTTAGCCCCTGCCACCCACCATCATACAGATGGACTTGGATATCCCGGTACAGAGCCTGGAGTTGCCACGTCTCCGATGAACACCAGCATGACGGGACATAATTCGGCAGCACCCTGTGCTCTGCAGCTCTGCCCCCAAAACCCTCCTCCAAGCATCCCTGCGGGGCTGGAAGCACACCGTGGCCCACAAACACAGACCCTTCCTCACAGCCCAAAGCACCGATGTGGTTTTACCACCTCCCAGGAGGTGTGCTGTAGATTAAAGCACAGCCAGCTTCAGCTGCGGCGTTCTCTCCGGTGGTAGCCAAGGGGTATCATCTTCTTCTGAGTACCATCAAGACATTTAGGGGACCTGGCACCAGCAAAGCCCACCCATTGTACTAGGCTGTGTAACAGGTCTGGAAACATTTTATAAATCTGGAGAGCAGCATGCGAAAATGACAATACTTGAGGAAGAAAGCTTCCGAAGACATTCTTGTGAATAAGCTCCCATTTCAAGTACAATTAGATTTCTGAGGCACCAGACAGCCAATTAATTATGCAACTATCTAAATAAAGACAGATAAAACAAATATACCAAACACAGACACACACACAAAACTCATGTTTTCTCTGCAAAACTTGTAATTTTTAATATTTGGTTTCCAATTCATATATCTTTGCTTGATCACAGACAGTTTTTCAGATGAAGGGTGGATATATTCTTCAAGGACTGAGACACTGCTTTCCATAGTAAATAATTTTCAGATATGGATCACACCTGTGTTATTTCAAGATTTAAATGAATCAGGCAAGAGAAAGAAAATCTTGAAACTTTGCCTAAAGCTTGATACTTTCAAGCTTCTAAAGAATTTGGGAAAACAAGTCTCACATTCAGCTTCCTCCTAAAAATGTAAAGCGATTTTTTAGCAATTACCTCGTTATTTTCACTACCAGCACATAAACACAAACTCATGTTATTGTTCTGCAAAGAGCATTTTCTTATACCCTACCAAAAAACTGCTCCTTCATCCTGAAAGCCTACTGCATTTTCCCTGATCACTTTGGGAAAGATGAGGAGTCCGGGGCTCTCAAAATCCATACAGTAGTAAATCAATATACGACATGTCTGCAAGACATTGATTTAGTGGTCACATAATTCATTGATTTTTGACACTTAACCTGAATCTAGGTTACCAGTGTTTTAGATTTCCTTGGATGTGTGGAAAACTTTTCTTCAGTGTGCAAAAGAACATCCTCAGATCCTCCTTTTTTCCACATTGGACAATCCAATTAGCAGCTGTTAAGTCTGAAAAATTCCACCTTTCTCAATCATTTTTTAAATAATTGTTATTAACTCTGTATTGTTGAAATGTATATGTGTAGCCGGTTCTGGTCCACAGGAGGTGCTTATTCTGGCCTCATTTTTCTTGGGTAGATACCTCTGAGTGGAAAGAATATTTTCTGGAAATAGATTTAAAAACATGTCTTGATTAAATCGTGTGGTATATCTGATGGACAGTCCATATCTGATAAAAGATCAGAGACTGGTTGTCCTATACATTTGTAATTGGTAAGACAGTCATGCTGCAGAAATTTTTGCCCGCATTAGTTGTGTGTCTGTGTGTGTTTGTTTGCGTGCACAGTAGGAAGAAGGGGCACACAATTAGTTGACTAATTTCAATTATTTACTGTGCGTGCATTCCACAGTCTGTGTGAAGAAAATCCTAAAATGCAGCTCAAACTCTGTCATGCATTTTCTATACTTATGATTAAGCCTTAAAGTAAGAGCAGCACTGACGGAAAAGCGTACTGGCTGTAGAAATGCATGATACGCTTAATTACAGAAGCCCTAAAGCACTTGAGAGTAGGAAAGAAGGGTCAGGGAGAGCATCTACATGGTGCGCCCCGGGAGACACACCGAGCAGTGGCACATTACTCCTAAACATCAGGAGCTTCTGCTCCTCAGCTCCTGAAGGCTGAGGAGGGAGAATGACCTGAAGCTGCTCGCTTCATGGATGGGTCCATCCGTGGAAGTGTTCAAGGCCAGGTTGGACGGGGCTTTGAGCAACCTGGTCTAGTGGAAGGTGTCACTGCCCATGGCAAGGGGGGTGGGCTAGACGATCTTCAGAGGTCCTCTCCAACCCAAACCATTCTATGATTCTAAGAAATAATCCTGGTTGGTGTTGGATCCTTCTCATCTGGTTCCTGCCTGATAGTATGTTGTACGCTTCAAGGCATGAAGCAAGCCATCTAGACTTGCTAGACAGTCATAGGACTGGTGGGATAGGGTTCATCAGTTCTAAACAGGAATTGTGACGAGATGTCCACCTCTTGCCACTGGCTATGAAAGGAACTTAAATGACAAGCTTAGACTCAAAACTTCACCTGGTGAGAAGAATCCCACCCATTGGGCTCAGAATGCCAGCAGCAGCCTGGCTCCTTTTCCACTATCCCTGTGGCTTCTGTCAGTGAAAATAAAGTGGTTGAGATGGAACATCTAAGCAAGCTTTGAGCAGACATCTCTAGGGACTTCTCTCCTTTGCTCTGTATTGCAGGGCACGGGTCCATCCAAAACATGTTAAGAGATTTGTCCCAAAGCTTGGGAAACAGCTTATCCAGTGTACCAAAAGCAGAAAATCAAAGGGAAATTTGGCTTTTTCAGTTATCAGCTGTGGATAGAAATTCTTGTATGTTTTGTCCTTAGGTATTTTCAAGCATCGCCAGAAAATAAATATTTCCTTTTTTTCTTTGGACACTGTTTCTCCATTATCAAGAGCTATCAATGTTATATCTGCTAGCCACTTGGCCTTGAGACTGAGAAAGTTAAAGCCCATGATAACACTGAAATTGAAGAGAAAAAAAAAAAAATGTAGGCTGCCTCCAGTAGTGCAGAGCTCTGGACAGGAGCTGTGCCTGGACAAGTCTGCTTACAGGATCAGGGCCTTACTTATCGTAATGTACATTTGTATCTACAGTTGTTGTGTGTCAATCTTCAGCCCTCATCTTCCCGGTGGTATCTAGGCACAATGTTTTGAGTCAGAACAAAATGAGGTTGTAAGCCAAAGCTCACTTGTATTGATGGAAAGGGGACAGTGACCCAGGTGGACTTCATGTCATGTCATGTCACTTGAAGCTATTTTTTTCCCTTCATCTTGTTGAGAGAAGGTGGCAAAAAAAATTTTCTGTAAAACTTTAGTTCTTTAAAATGTTTAATTGACAAAGGGAAACAATGCATTTAAAGGTTATTGTAATTAAATCTACTTACATTTTTGTTCCATAAAAAACATTTTGTTAACTTTCCAAGTATGCTTTGACCTATTTTTCTAGATGCCTGAAAGGATAATAAAGGATCTGAAAGGCAGTAATTTTGGACTTAAAGTTTGAACCTTGGATGCATTTATTTTTAGTATATAATGTAAAGGATGCTTAAAGAACGGGGTGGGGCGAAGTAAACCTAGGTCAGGAATGAAAAGGTGTTGTTCTGGGAAAGGCAACAAGCATTTTTGTTTTAGTTTATTGCTCGTCTTTTATTTTTTCAAGCTGCATTATTGTTTTTTCAAATGAATCATCATGCAATATCATTTACAGTCTGACCAACAAACACTGTTATTAGTGCTAGCATTAGTGGGATTTCATATTCTCTTCAGATCTCATGAATGCTCTAACTGTAACAATGAAAGTACACACGTATTAAAGACACCAAGCTAACATAAAATTAAATTATTACTTTACAATTCATTTTCAGAGCCATCTGGCTTTCTTCTGAAAGCTTGTATCACCAGGCTGAAGATTATCTGGATATTCTTTTGCTAGCCACTTGAGAAATATTTGGGATTCAGGAGACGATTCAGGAGACAGAAGACATGCTGAAGTTCTTGGAAACTATGTGTCAGCCTCAGTGGCTCCAAATGGAAAAAAGGACTGCAGAGAAATCCGACCAACACCAAGCAACTGTTCTGAAGAATGCAGCTTAAGGTTTTCAAAGTGGAGTCAGCCTGCTAATGCATGCAGCTGTAGCGGAGGAACACACAAAAGCAGAGAATAGACGGGTGCAGGGAGACGCACTCCCATTTCATCAATTCTGCATGAAAGATTTTCCTTCGTGATACGTCCAGATTGAAACGTTCTTCACTCTAATTGACCTTAAAGAATAACCACTGATAGAAAGATTTACTAGCTGATAATTACAGCCTTTCATTTATGAGATTTAGGTTTTCAACCAGCGAGCCTGAGAACGAAATATGAGTCAAACTGCTACTCTCTGAGTCCAGAGTGTTGGGGTACGAATCTTTATCTGAGACTGTGGGAGGAAAGAAGTGTATTGTCACCCTGAATTTCACAAGGTGACATAAAAATGAACATGTCTTCCTGCAATGTAGCTTTTATTGCAGCACCTAATTTTACCCTAATGACGCAAAATGTAAAACTAATATTGGTTTCTGTTAAGACCAAAGCCCTGTTTGTTACCCTTGCTATAACTTTTATTTTAAACCCGGTAATTATAGGAGGCACAGGTGGTGCTGTCCATAGCTAAGGCTGCCCATGACTTCCCATAATAAGATTCTTTTTTATAAAGAAGTTTACATTATAGGATCAAGTCTTAAAATACAGGGAAATACCAGAATTGAGTTGAGGAGTGCATCTTTAAGTTATCTCCTTCCCCCCTTGGTTTCATGTATTATGTCACGCTCTTCAAAAACCTTATCATAAACCTCTTCTTCTACTAGACTCCAGCCTCATCCAGTGCAGAGAGCGGACCATTTTATAGGCTTGAATTGGGTTTGTTTAGTGAAGAAGACTTTTGTCTGAGACATTTGTTTCAGAACTTGGTTGGAGAACAGGGAATGTGTCACTGGGTTGCAAGAAGAGAAAAGATGGTTTTGCAATTAAAAACTATCAAATGCTGCCCTTTAATACCACAGTCTGTCACTGTAAAAGCTACTCAGAAAAAGCCATTGATAGATAGCTTTAGTTCGCAGATATTTCCATATCATCTCATAGAGACATAGACCCATCTATGACATACCAAGATGTGCAGAGCACCGCACTGCATGTTTGGGGAAACGTGCAGCTGGTCACCTCGACCCAACCCGAAATCCATGCCCTCCTTCCCCTCAGGCTTTTGTCAGAAATCCAGACTTTTCAAAAGAGTTTTTAGGAGATACAAAGCGGAAATCTGAGTATGTTTAGACTAAAAAAGTCTACTCTAATTTATATGAGAAAATCCTCGTGGGATTGTTATAAGATTATTTTGTTGAAATTGGCTTCTTCCCACTATTTCCACACCCAGACATGACAGCAAATCTGCTGAGTCCCATGGCTTTGACATCTTACATAAGGAATTTGGGGTCAATAGGATGGAAGATATGACTGTGTTAACTCAGGCCCATTTCCCTTGACAAAGTTTTGGCTAAAGAACTGAGTTTTCCACTCCTTTCATCTAGCTGATAGTGAGGAAAAAAATATGGAAAAGATGACTGATGTTCTAGGTAGGGCACATGCATCAATTTTCATATATAAACATGAAATATTCTTAGAACAGAAGACAATATATATAATTTGTCCAAAATAAATTCAGCATAAGGTGTACATAAATTGCAGTGGTAAGTTGCACTACAGGAATTGTGATAATTCACTACTGTACCACGTTACAAAAGTATATCATGTTTTAGACTGCTGTCTAGACAAATCCTTTCTTACAAAGATACTTCAGTAATCTCCTTGGAAGTGCATCATCTAAACCAAGTAATATCAATTTGAGTTACAAATACGAGCTGTTCTTATCTAGAACTTTAGGTCAGTAGCAGATGTTACAAATTCCTATAGACGCATGCCCAAAGACAAGGATTTTTTTTTTTTTTAATGGCAGAAATCTGCTAGCTATTCTTGCCTTATCTGCAACAGCTGAGCAATCTTTCAGTGCCATGAGGAGATTGAAAACTTGGCTCATATCTAGCATGGACAAGCTTGCCTTAATCACATTGCTCTTTTACATGTGCACAAGGACATCAACATTGACAGTGCTACAGTAAAGCAGCCATTTGCTGAAAACAACTGTCAACATTGTCAAGTTTTTTGGAACCTTTTATAATGTGATTTGTGTGACAAAGCTTGTATAATTCTGTTTATCAGCTGCAGTAACAAATTTCCGTAAGGGGAATATATAGAGAAACATACTGGAGCTGGATTTTCTATTACCAGCTCCTACCTGACACTCTAAAGCAAATGGATTAGAAAACACTATAAGATAAATGAACTGCAATAGCCAGAGCTTCCAGTCCCATTTAAAGCAATTTTGAGAGTTTTCACAAAAAGTTGCAAAAACTGAAGTAAAAAGATTTTGTCCTTCATTTAAAAGTCAGGCTTTTTCTAAATTCTTCATGTATTTCTCTTTCTGTACTAATCTTGCCATTGAACATGTAAAGATGTGCTTGAAAAAAGAATCATAATTAAATTATCTGTCATGCCAGTTGATACCAGTGTTTTTTTAAAATCCAACATGAAACGCTCAGAATAGGCACGTCGTAGTTAAATACTACAATGTACATGGTAAATGCTGCAGAGGGTAGGACAGAAACCTTATTTAGATTAGATTAATTTGGACTTGGGACTGGTGCCTAACCTGTGCCTATACAAGCCCTTGGCAGTTTTCAGCTCTTCCAGCACATCCCAAGACCAGTCTCTTAGCATCTGCCATTCTTCAAGTTATTGGAGCACTAACACAAATCTGCAAAAGGCCCTTAGTGTCTCTGGCACCACAATGCTTTCAGCTTATTATATTCTGCTCTCATACTCTCCTTGGTATAACTACGTTAAAAAAATCATAAAATCTAAGACTATTAAACATTTTGTTAATAACAATCTGAGAGTATATGAAGTTATCTCCAACCAAATTTCATCCCACAGGCTTAGTGCTGTTTCTGATTCACCAAAGCCCTAATTCCTCTAGCTTGCCTTACAGAAGTGTTTTTTCTCCCTTTCAATCAACTATTCTTCCTATTGATCCATAAAATAGCTTGTAAAGAAGAACCAGGCATGTTTGCGCAAAGACATCCTGTCTCACATCTCAGATACGTTCTGAGGACAGCTTTGCATTTACTCCTGTGGTTCCCTTCAGACTGTGCATTAATGTTGAGTTAGCTACTGGGCCCTGAACTCCTGCACTGTCCCCGTGGAATGCTAATGAGTGCTCGAAACGATGCATTAACAACAAACTTTCTTTGTATCATCTTAATCACAATTTCTAAAGATGCATTTTATATACGTATCAGCTGTAGCCCTGTTGATGCTCTGAGCTGTTCCAGTTGATTTTTCTAACACATACTTCCAATGCCTGGGAGATATCTCAGCACAAGCTGTACAATTACTGGTATTTATCTTGAATTAAAGGGGGGGGGAGAGGAGGGAGAGGAGGGATTGTAGGCACAGTACACATTAGGCCCAGAGAGTTTCATAACTCCCAAGAGAGTCTAGTGCACACTGTCAAAGTGAATGGTGTCTCACAGTTAATTTGGTTGGTGGCCAGAGGCTACAAATAATTCTCTTGCCCACAGCCAAGGTTACTTAGCTGTATAATAAGGATGAAAGCCCTGGCTTCTGCAAAGACTCAGGATCATGGACATGGTTTTGCCATGCAGGGGAATTGTTAAGTTATACAGAATCGTATAGGTGTTGCTCTGAGCTTACAGTGTAATGCATTTCTAATTGTTCCTAAAGTTCAGGAAGAATAAAACGGTTAATCTTCATGATGACAAAAGGAAGCAGGAAAATAAAGTGACACACTTGAATGAACTGTGAGGAAATAAAGTGCACAACATGTGATAATGCCATGACTCTGTGTTACTGTGCATTTCTGGGCTGAAAAGATATGGCTTGATGGGTAATTTGTCATGCTGTGCAATAGAGAGCAACAGTAAAGAGACTTCAGACAGAAGAAAATTACACAAATAGTAGGGTGGAAAGGTATAATTGAAGATGGCAAAAGACTGAAAGAAAGACATTTAAAATTACTGTACTGACCTACTAAATGCACTTGGGCGTGGAATCCTGGCCCCACAAGAAGAGGCATTAAATGACTGCAGGCTGTGTCACTGCTACAGGATAATGCCAATCTTATGGAGCTCTTAGAGGATAAAAAAACATCCAGTGTTAGCTGAAAAAAATCAGGCCCTTGGCTTTTGCATGCATTCACAGCCTGAACAAATAGTGAATTTACAACAAGGGAAAATTTACCTATGGCCAAGACGGTTCCTGGTACCTGGACCCATGGAACCAAGACCTCACCTTCTTCTCATGAACTGCACGAGGACTCGTCGTCTGTCACCGGGACATGTGCTGCACTGTGTCTGTAGACAGCCCTAGTGAACTATGTATTTGCTGCTACTTTAGCTGATTTGTCCTCTGGCCACGGAAAAGAGAATTTATACCCAGCAATACCAAAAGACCTGTGCTCACTTCAGAGAAGCTAGCAGAGGCAAGGGCCACGACAAACTTGTCCATCTCTGTTCAATGTGTCCACTGTTGCTCAAACTCTTGATTCCTGAGCAAAAGCTCCTGAGAGGAGTTTGAATCTCTCCCTAGAACATGGGATCTTGTGCTATAGAGAGAAAATGAAATGCCTTCCCATAAGGTATCTACAAATAACCTTCCTTTCTCTCTTCTTCTTGTTCTTCCCATACTCTCCTAGCATGTCAGTGAAAGTGCACTAAAAGAAGCAGAGGGAGACCTTATTTTTCCTTTTGATTTATTATGTATTACTAACTAGTCTCAGAAAGAGAGTTGTGAGTGCACATGAAAAATATCTGAGACTTTCATAACCATTAGGGTGAAGAAGGCTACCAAAGATTGAGATAAGGTCTATTACTGACTGCCCCAAGTCTCCACGAATGTAAAGCATTCGTATTACTAGCTAACTTCTTAGGCTCACTGGTACACTTCTGTATAACACAAAGAAGAATACCACCAGCACATTAATAGCTTTGTCTTTTCTTCGCTTCAGGAGGCTTTTGAATTCTACCTTCATATCTGTGTGCTCTTTTATTCAAGAGAAATCACAGAGTACATCTCTTTCTCCCCTCAGGGCTACCTGAAACACCAGAAAATCATACTGAAATGAGCTTCCCAATGTTTCCTCGTTGTGGGTACAGTATACTGGCACAACAGGGAAAGCATTGCTGATTTAACAGTTTTCCAGGTTCCTGAAGCACCCACTCTGCATGAAGCCTGAACTAAAGAAAGCCAGAGCAGCTGCAGAATGAGGCACCATCCCATTGCAGAGATACACTAAACCATTTTGCTACTGTACAAACATTTTGACCATAAAAATAAATGATCTAAATTGTGAAACTGTAGCTAGCCTGCTGTCAAGTTAAATAAACAATGAAGCAATCCAGAGACTCCAATAGCAATTGTCGTTCCATGACCTACGCTTTTCAAAAGGCCACTTCTAGTGCATTTAAGTACTAAATGAAGAGAATAATTCAGTAAAATAAGTTTCTGTGTTTGTTTATCGCACAGCATTTGGTAATAGTCAGGGTCTTGTGTGATTCTGTGGCAACTAAATTTGCCAGAGAATCCACCCACTGCTGCAGATGCACACTGCAGGATGCAGACTGCCATTTTTAAAACTAAAATGGGGGGGATGGGGTGGGGTTGTTGGTGGTGGGTGGTGGGTGGTGCCTTTAATGGCAAAGAAAATCTTCCAGATGTTAACTGAAAATAAAGTCATGCAGAGATACATGCCCAAGTTTGCAGGCAGCCTAACACAATGGCTCTAACAGACATGAACTGCCCCTTGATTTAACTGTTAATTAAACCAGAAAACTTGATAGCCGTTATTTAAATGGTCAGTGATGTTAAGTAGTTCACAGCTGCTTGTTATCCTAATCTCTGCTCCCCAGACCATCTTCATATTCTTGCCAAATTTGATAAATTTCAACTTCCCCATATCTAGTCCCCAAACCTTCTGTTTATTGTGCTGACAACTCTTGGTACCAACACTGGACTCTGCAGTTCACTTAAAAATGAAAAATTAAGTCTGGTGTAAGATCAGTAGCGTGCAATATAAGATTAAATGCCATACAATGCTGAATTCATTGCATCATTTTGGTAAAGACTTCCTTTTTTTTTTTTTTTTTTGCAGCAGTGCCCAAAATCTCCATCTTTTGCAACAGAAAACTGCAGCAGAATTTAGGTCAAGTGAGCTGCAGCATAAGATAGGGTCATAAAGCAAGCATATCATAGTATGTCAGCCCTAAGTAACAGTTCTGATTCAAGTCCTTGTGTAAAATAATTACGTTGCGCTCATGTATCTTATCCATTTCAAAACCTGCATGCTTTATTGACATTTCCCAGACTCCAGTATATGAATATAAAAGTAACATAAGATCCAGGACCTCAGCTGGTGTAAATTAGTGTCTGTTCAGTGGGAGTGATGCCAGTTGTGTTGGCTGTGGATTGGTGCATGGAAAATGACTGGGAAAATATAGATGGAATTGTGTATAATGTTTCCTATTAGTAATCTTATGTTCAAGCATTCTCAAAGAGATGAGAGGCTGTCTTTTTGTCCTCACAAAAAAAACCAAAAAAACCACAAACAAAAAAACCACAACACCTTTCCTTGAGGTGTACTTCTCAGTCAGCTACAAAAATTACAGCTGATCAATCAGGGGCATTGCCCCATTTTCTGCTCTTAGGGCACAAATTATTACTCATCAACCTTGAGAAAGAAGTTAGGAATCAGAGAGCGAGTTGATCCTTGCCAGGGTGCAATCCTTCCCTTGGCAAGGTGAAGTTCCTGCAACATTCCCCTGGCACAGCTGTGTAAACAGGTATGCTTCTGCCCTGATTTATGTAGCTGTAGCTTCAGGAAGAAGTCATGGAATGAAACCTTGGACAACTCTCAGAAGAAAAACTTCAGCTTAAAAAACCGTTCTTAGCATCTAAGACTGAATACTTTATTCACTGTAAAGTAGTCCTTCATGCTGGCTTTAATACTGGAAAACAAATTCATATAATTGACAAAAGTGGTCAGAACATATTAGTGTTCATAGAACAGCTCTGCTTCCTTGCAGAGATTTTGGCTTTTCTGTTATTCGGGGGGCAGGGCGGAGTTCAGAAGCAAGATAACTTTTGCCTGAATAAATCTATTATGTTACTTAGAAAAACAAACAAACAAACAAACAAAAAAAAAAAACCACCACCTTGTTTGAAATTACAAACTGCTTTTGTACATAGTAAAAACTCATTCAAAGCAACCTAGAGAAAATGCAGAACTTGGGCTCATTTCACACTATTTTGACTGTAATTATGGGCTAAATAGTGGTATTTTGCCCGTACCAGAATGGTGGAATTTTCAAGACCATTAGTTTTCATTTGAAAACGGACAAGAGCTATCCCTAACTAGAGGGTCATAAATTGATCTCATGGATTTATATTATAAGTAAACTGGCTTAAGTTGGTAGAATCACCCAGAAAAAATAATTGCATTAACCTGCAAATTCTTCCTCAAAAACCAGCATTTACAAAGCATATTCTGTAGTCTGAGGTTTTACTCTCATCTTTATTTTCCCAACAACATTCCAACTCCCTTTCTCAAGCAGCTACACCCATAGCCTTTGCCCAGAACATTCACAGGAGGAAGCTAGGCTGAAGTTCGTTCTTTCCTGAAAAAGATGGCCTATTATATTTCATAATCTGTGATTTCAGGGATAGAGAATGAAGCCCTGAAGCTCTTATAACTATGCTTACATGTCTTTGGTAGCTCTAAGTTTGCATTTGCTGGACCAAGTGTGTCAAATCCGTCACTCTATCCTCCCTAATTCATTTGTGACAGAAGCAACTATGTCCAAGCCATACTTCAGCAGATCTAATTTGTACTTGGTAGTTTTCCTCTCACCCCACTGCCCGTCATTGCTCTATACTAGGAATCGTATCAAGTAATTGACCTGGCTGAGATACAGAAATTGTGACCGTTGTGCCACCTAGCACGCTGAGGGGTGAGATGACCAGGAGCAGAAGGTCCACTTCAGGCATAGCTGACTACTCTTGTCAATGTAGGCTAGAAGCCTGCCAGCCAAGCAGCAGACTGCACATTTTATCCAGGTCACGAAATACCTGGATTTCTGTGAAGATGGAATTACACCACTCTCCACGTATGGGATGATCAGCTGCAGGTAGGGAAGTTTCCCGTGTGAAGAGTCACTTTTTTATGCTCTGTCCTGGAAGGTGACATCCTCTTTCCACCATTGCTGAAGTTAGAAACACACATATCCACTGTTTTTCTTCTTCTTCCTTTTTGTCACACAACTGTTGTGTTATCTATGCTACGACCAGAAAATTTTCCCCCAAAATTAACCCTTTGACCTGGACTCATGTGCTGGGAGATGATGAAGTGGCTGGTGCTGGCTGTCCTCAGCACGCTTCCCAGTTTTTCATTCTGCCAACACCTTCATCTTGTTGAAAAAAACCAATCCCTCTGGCTCAATGGAGCCGTGTAGCTATATCAACACACATCTTATTTTCTCCCCACTTGTTGATGAGGGTTACAGCCATGCTTGAGACAAGATGAACTGAGGATTCCTTATCAAATGTGTTTCGTTCCTTCCCCCAGAAAGCCAAAGCCAGGGCATTCTTCCCTAGAGTCTGTGTTTATAATCTGTACTGCATTTCCGTGAACACACCTGCAAGACACGGACAGGTTTTCCACTTTCATTTGTAATCTCAACCTAACTCATCCAAAACACATCGTTCCTTAGGACCATCATGAGGAAAGGTGACCTAGGCAGATGCATTTTGTGAACCCTATGACTGCAAGCATTGATAAGGGAAAGAGAAAGGAGAAACTGTCAAGGCTCTGATTGCCCTAGCAGGCTGTAATGGCCCTGGTAAGCCTCCCACACACCCACGTCCCCAAACCCATGAGGTCCATTTAAGCTCATCCCAGGGCTTTAATTAGCCAGAGCTAGGTTTTAAGTGTAATAGTCTCTGGATGGACACTAGACCTTTGCTGTTGGTGGCTGTCTCCTGGATAGGTCCCTGCTTTGTCATAGCTTTGTCACCAGTCCCATCTTTTCCCTGTCCCCTGGATGGACTAAGGAGCCATGCTGTAGCCTCACCTCCAGCCCTGTCCCTGGTCCACCTCCTGCTGCTCCCTGATGGGGCTCTCCGGCTGGTCCCTACACCTGACCAATTACTTCGCCCTGTGCAAACTGTCTGGACTAATTACAGCCTTCATCCCGGACCATATGACATTCCTGTAAAATCTAATTAGAGCAGCTCAGTATATACTTACCTCATCAGAAATCTGGAAGCATTAATGGCCAAGCAATATGTGCCCAAAGCCAAGTCATTAAACGACCAAGTGAGATGATTGTAGCAAGCACCCTAAGTTTCCATTTTACACATCTTATCTGATGTATTTCAACTGTTGTAAATACTATTATAATCACTCCAGCTTCATGGCAGCTGATGTGCTATACATGTTTGAGAGCGTGGTATCAATTAACTACGTTATCTATAATGCCATGCCTGCAATTACTACTACTTCACAACTTATCATTAATGCATTTGACAGGGTTTTTCCAAAGTAACATTTATTTAGAGGTTAATCAAAATTCCTAAGACTGCCATTTATTATAATCTGATTTTGGATAATTGTCCAAATCAGTGGCTCTTAGAGGCAGCAGTTTTGTCTCAGTCTCAATGAATATGGTACATTAATGCCAAAAAACAACAGAGGATTAGAATTACATTTTTGTACATACAAGTGGCTACTGCAAAACTCAGTTCTTCGGAATGTATCAATTCTACTAGAACTTTTTCTGTCTACTAGTTGGAAGGTTGGACAATGTTTGCAGCCATACTAATTGCTGGGAGGGTGGGACAAAGAGAGGAAGTCAAGGTGAGGTTAGTTCCCTGTATCGTTCCAAGGAAAAGGAAAAAGGAGTAAAGAGAGAAAGAACAACCTATATATTCATCCTTTTGCACTAGAAATTGAGACCAAGCAGGCAAGGAGTGGACAGCAGCTGACACATCTGTCTGTACACAATGCAAAACATACACAGTTTAGTGTGCACCTTAGTAAGCCCTCAGATTCTGTGACAATATGAAGGCCAGTGATTAAAATATCACAAATATCAGAATTAGTTGCCATGTGGCTCTAAGTTGGCTCTATGCATATAGGCATGCCAACAGCTTTTAATCACTTCCTCCCCCTCTTTGGTGCCAGATTCCCAACTGAAGCCTCAGACGCAGAGCATACACGACCTGGTATTTTCCTGGCGAATTTCTCTTTGGCAGATACGCTATTTCAGCAGGAGGCAGGTACATTCCTAAGACTGTCTGTCGCGGTTTAACCCCAGCCAGAAGCTAAGAATGTACCTGAACTTCTTGCATTATTCTAAAATCTGTAGGTGTTAGAGATTTCCAGTGAAACAACTTCACATGTTTTCTTAACATATGTAACCTAGAATACCACTCCTCCTGTTCATTTCAAGTAACTGCTGAATCATTATAGAAAATCCGGGATAAAGCACAGACCCAAAAAGGAAAACTTTAAAGCTTAATGGTTGAAATTTGGCAACTCACAAACAATGAAAACTCTCAATGAGAAATGTTAGGCAACTTTGTGTATGGCTGTGGTACCAGGTCCACCTAAAATAATAGCTCTCAAATCAACTACTCATATAGTATGAAAGGCTTAAAACAAAAAGGAGGCCCATTTACTTGTTTATTAGTAAGCATCTTCTGTAGATATCAGGACAAATGCAAGATAAATCTCTTATCTATTGAACAGAACATATTTATAAAACTGGAGCTTGCAGGAGTTTGGGAGACAATAAAAAAATATGAAAAATGGATTGCAGGAACAGGAGTTGAATCATTTTTATATGAAACTGGGAATGTTTAGTGAAACCCTTTATTCTGCTGATCCCTTCCAATGTTTATTATAAATACTCCCTTTCAAATAATTAATTTGACAATACACCATATTGCTGATTTGCACTAAAATGTTTTAGTTCTAAAAGCTTGTAACATTTTGAGGTTTTCAGTTTTGCTTTTAGATACTGTCTATGAATCACTCCCTATCATATTTATATTTCAATTCTTGGGCAACTATACTGGCAATTAGTATGTAAAACAGTTATACAAAACAGCAGATCAGTCTGTAATAAATCATACTTTGGCAGAGAAGGTCACTATTAATTTATTACTTTAAAGTAACTTATAATCAGTGGAACGGTTCTGCAGTAAACATTCCTGGGGAAGCTCTCTTCTCTTTCCTCTGTTGACAGAATACTGGAGCGCATTTAAATTAATGGCATATACGTACCTGAGTTCCCACAGACTGCAGCTGCTCACACTGTTTTCACTCCTTCCGTGCAACGCTATAGATCTATTCACATGTATCCCAGAACCGCTTTTCATTTTTTTTAACTCCGACAAAATCTGGTAAGACAGGTTTGTTGTGAGTTAGGTATTTGTAGTTCCTAGAACAGGCCTTCTGATGGAATCAGCCCGTGATCTAACACCTGTGTGTGAGCCTGGTGTGACAGAGGCAGTGCTACAGCCTGCACGGAGCTGCACAGAGGCTGCTCTGCATGAAACGCCAGCTTTGGGTCCCACCATGTCACCTCATCCCTTCTTCCCTCTATGCTTTACATGTTATATTACACAAGCACACTGGCTACCCAGTATTCTTGCATGTGTCAGAAATTAATTCCTCTGCCTACATCAGTAAATTCTCCCCATAGTTTCTTTAAATCTTTTCAAGACAATCTAGAGGTAGGGGCATTTGAAGTGCTTGTATAGGTGTGTATACAGCTCTCTCAGGCATGGTATTTCAGGAGAACCAGTAACTCACTGCAAGGTCAGATTCTTCTCTCTCATTCACCTATCTATCCTTCCCCTTCAGTGGTTTCAATTTTCCTTTTTGAAAAGGTGCTTTCATTTTAGGACATACAAAATGGAAAAGTAGAGAAGCATATCCCAACGTTTTCTCTCTTCCCCACTCTGACAGATGCGCTTTTGCCAAGAACGTTTGGACCAGTTGATCCTTAAGGTCCCTTCCAGCCTGGTATTCTGATTCTATGATTATCTTTTTCCCTGTCTTCAGCTTCATTTATGCCAAACCTGATGGTTTCTATAACATGGCATGCACCTCCCTCTGGCTGTTAAACAGCCACTGCCACAAACAGAATTATTCCTACTTAAAACACCATATCTTCCTTCTGGCTCCTTCTCTACGTCCTATTTACTCTGTATTTACTCCATTCTCTTTCTGAACTTATGGACCTACACATTTCTGAACTTTTATTGTGCAACTTGTTTCCTAAAGAAAGTTGGTCAACTTCGAAGTGTGGCTCCTTGCCACTGCTAACAGCCACTTAAATGGACAGACATCTCACCCTATCTACCTTAACCTCGCCCTACACCCTTTCCTCAAAACTGTCCAGAATTTTTCCTATCGCACCTCTACTGTCTATATAACTCGCAATTTACTTTTTCTTCAGGAACAAAATCCCAGTTCCTCTCTGTATTAGGAAAACCTACACAACATTGCCCTCCCTCTCACTTGCCAAATGTATGTTTACACTCTCTCTGCTTTCGGACTCTGTACAGTGATATCAGGAAGGCCACATGCAACCTCAGATACGTATGTTCAGTGCTGTATGCACGTATTTCAGTACATTTATGAACGGGGTGTTTCACACTTACCACATTGCTATTGTAACTGCGTATTTCTCCCCTGGCAAGTGCCTGCTCCTACCAGTGGAAGCAGACTCTGTGTTTTCAGCTTTCCCACCCCTTTTTCAAGCCCAAATTTGAGCCATCTTTGTTGTGTACAAGTTCCTCAAATGCAGCTGCTTTTTAGTCAGTCAGGTTTCTTTCTCAGTCCTTTTCAGCTGGGTACATTTCAAGCATGGAAGGGTCAGAATTTAGGGCCCATTTTTGCTGTGATGGCTCCAAAATAACAGGAGGTGGTCCTTGGAGAATTCCTTGTCTACATTTTAGTCTGCTGATGATCTTTAAAAGCCCTCAAACAACTCAGCTCACTTTCCTTTCCACAGGACTACTCCCCACACCTTTGCCATATCCTTAAACATTTTCCTGTTTTTTTCCCCACCTATTTGTATTTGATCTATATATTCAAACAGCATGCAATGAGCCTTTATGTTTGTGAAGTACATGTAAGTTGACGGTGCTATAAAAGTGGTCTGTAGAAAACTAAAATAGTAATAATAAGTTGGGCATATGATGATGTAGAGTTGTATAATATGCCCATTATCATACGATCTGTGCAGTTTTGTCATAGCTTTTTAGCACCTGAAAAACTGAATATAGGCCAAATGTTGTATCTCTATTTTACGTGATGGAGAAGGGAGACAGATTTTATCTGCAATATGCTCAGGCTGACTTTCTAGCATTTTGGAAGTGATTCTTTAACAAATGCTAGAAAAAAAGACATCTTGGATTAAAAAGCTAAAAATCATAAAGCTGAGAACATATTACTTAGATGAAGATTTATGTGCCCAAGTGATACCACTACCGATTTTCCTCATCCCTTTCTTTCCCCGAGATCTGCGGCTAGGAAGAATCAGGTTTTTGCCCATTACATAGCGGCAATAGGGCAAATCTTCTTTCCCCCATTTCAGTACAGCAGGGTCAAGCCCAGCCTTCACCGTATTCTGCAGTGCACCTGAGTAATCCTGCCTTTCAAGTATGTAACTGAAATTGTATTTGTTCGGGATGACGAACAAGGTCAGAGCTTCCTTGTCCACATCAGACTGAATGCTGAGCTGAGACTCTCTCTTTCTACTTCCCCAGCTAGCACTCCCGCAACCTTGACCTTGTAGCAAGGACAGGCACATGATAGAAGGGAAATGTACAAAATTGTCATGTGTGCTGCATCCTTCCCCGGGGGCTGAAAGTTTCACCTCTCTGATATGCTTAGTTGGCTCAGAGTAAAAGTTCTTGAGAGCAATCACAATCCTAGGTCTCATGTGGCAATCTGCAGAACGAATGGGCCAGCCCACAGGCAGATTACCCACTGAAGCTTTCACAGAGAGTCAAGCAGGTTAAAGTGGCCCACACCACGACCATACTTCTTAAATAAAATCTTTACAGATTTGTAAATGCATATACATAAATAAAACTATAAGCCTGATAGGGGGAATCTAGCATGTGAAAGGGTAAAAACTTTCATTAGCAAAGTTTTACAGAGTTTCTACAAAGGCTGTTCCAGCCTTATCAGTGGAGAGATCATTTGTGCCATCTGCACTCAGCAGGCACTGGGTTCTCCAGACAAGGTGGCAAACAAAAACAGTAACAGCAGTAAATGAAAATAATATGCAGAGATACAAACTTAGCAAACCAAGGCTCTAAACCAGTTGGATTTCAGTGAGAACTACTGGATCTTTCTAGACAGAAATGTGTTTTTCTGATAGCAGATGTAATTAGCAAGGCATTTTAGTTTTACAACCTGGCACAGGTGGAGAAAATGTTTTCCATCAACAAAATTGAGACAGGATTTTTTAAAAATACATCATGTTAACTAACGGATAGCAATCACTCATTTCATACTTTGTAAATCAAAATACATTACAAGCGTGTGTCACTTGTACCAGTTAATAGGCGGAATTCCGAAAGAGTTTTGAATTTGAGCCAAGGCAACTTTGAAATAACTACATTTGATCTGCAAAGGATCTTCTTCAGAATGATAGTTTTGAAAATAAATGTAGTTCATGCCTATGCTTCTTTCTCTGCATGGAAATATGGAAACAGAAAATCCCTTATTTCTGTTAGTTCCTTGCTTTGATATTTTAACTAAGTAGTGGGGCAGACACATCTTAATAGGAAAACCGTTATTTTGCATTTGACTTATTTCTATGCTAAAGCACCTCCTTTGTTTTCAGCCTTTTGGTTTGGTTTCAAGATGATCGTCAAGGTCTTAACTTCTGTGACCCACTAAACAGCAATAAAGGTGGGTATGGCTATTTGCAAAAGAAAACAGTCTGACTTCCTAGTATTTTTTCCTATTTCTTTTTCAGAAAGACAGAAAAAACAGACTAGTTTAATGCAATTACAGCAGTGCCTAGGCCTGATGGCTATATGAATGATGATTGTTGTTTTTCAAACGGTAATGGATCATCAAAAACATCAGAATTGTTATTCATTAGGACTTTTTGAACATTGGTTTTAATCTAAGAATGACAGCTGATAGGAGGCTTTAAATGAAACACATGATTTTATCAAATATGATGAAAACATAAGACCTTTATTATGACAGATACAAACCCGAGGAAGCAAGCTTCCACAAAGTACCTCCTGTATAATTATTAAATAAAAACACTTACTTATTTGGTACTCAGCTTTTAAACCCTGAATAAGAGAAGTACATATTGAGAGAGAGGTACTTAAAACGTTTCCATGGATACAGGATGATGCCAATCAGGTCCATGTTTTTATCTGAAAGGGTGCCCCTGCAGAGACATACAGCTTGGTGAGTGGTTGTTTATACAAGTAAGTAAATAGGAACCTTGTTTATTTTACAAAGAGCTCCTGACCCACAATTTTTCTCATCACTTTCTTAGAAGAAACATTTTGCTCCTTTCAAACAGCATATTGTAGTAAAATACACACTTTTGAAAATTTTCCTTAAATTTGTTTTGAGTTTATGACAGTTTTCAAGCAGAAAATGGAGTATCTAGGTATGCTGCCACCAATCCTGGCAAACCTACGCTGGTGACTCTTTTAACTCTGCGAGAAGAAATACTGATGCAAATTACATCTTTCTATTTCAATCACCAGAAGCCACTTCCAGGAAGAAAAAAAAAAAAAAGCAAGGAGCAGATACAAATGATAAATACCCTTACCTTAATCCAATAAGGACTAGAACACCAAGTTTTGATTGCTTCTCTCAGAAGAGTCTCCATTTACTTTAGCTCCCATTTTAAAAGTGGTTGGCTCCTAGATTCCCACTGCATAAGTGCTACGAACATGTAATTTTGACATCCAGCCTCTCAACACTGCATGCTTTCTAATTTTGGGAATGAGATTAATACCTCCTATTTGAGAGGCTTTAGTCTTCTAATATTTCTTTGGATAAAAAAGCACAATGAGTTAGTGAAAAGAAAGGCAATCAACTTTAATACTTAACACAGTTTAATAACCTGAATTGAAATATGTGTGTGCTGTACTTCCATTAAAAAAAGTTTCCTTCCAGCCACAATTAATAGAACAAAACCCCGTCTTGTTCAGAGATTATTCTTGGAATACTGTAATTTTAACATCTATGTAAAGGAGGAAGGTTTTTTGCCACGTGCAAGCAATTTGGCCTTCCTTCTTCTCGAAGAAGCAGTTCCTGGCTAAGAAGACTGATTTGATATTTTCCATTTGAACTCGCAGAGTACTTTGAAGGGGGACGGCAATGCTGTGTTGGTTTGCCAGTGCTGACAAAGGTCCTGCTTGTCAGTGATACCTTTTACAGCTAAATTTACTCGGGACTGACAGAAGCAGGTGCACCTTGGCCTGCCAGACACTTGTGCGCCCGCATCACGCAGCCCACAGGTCAACATCCAAAGGAGAAAAAGCCTGGGGCTGCGGAGGAGAGGGTGAGTGAGGCAAACACAACCCAAACTGGGGGTTTCTCTTCAAAGCCAGCTGGTCTGGCTTTATTCTACAGGAATTTTTTTTACCTGCCGGTTTGATCAACGAAGCCCTCAGCAGGTGCTGACGGGTACAACTTCCTGGAGAAGCAGAAGAAGGGCACTGGTGAGTTTTAATAGAGAAAATGATTAAAAAAATAATTCTTAAGTCCTCGGAATTGTTCTGCTTGCCGCAGCACTGGGTGATTCAGCTCCAGGCTCGTGGCTACGCTCGCAAAGCTTTCTTCAAGAGAAAGCAGATAAGCTTCGTAGCATGCTTCGCATTTTATTTGATACGGTGCTTGATTTTAGCTTCTGTTGCCAAGAAAAGTTTCTTGAAAGTGACTGGATATTTATAGTCAGTTTCTTTCAAACTGTTCCTATGAATCTGAATGGAAAGAACATAGAGGATTACATACGGGAACACCAGAAGCCAGACAGCACCGGGGGTGTACTTTGTGCCCCCCCCCCCATCTGCCTCCTTTAAAATAAATGAGTTATCCTAGTAATTTCCAAATAAATAGAAAGGATGTGTTGTCTGTAGACTGTTCCCAGTATTTGGAGCTTCAGCGGACATTCCAAAGCCTTAGAAACTCCTTCTGAACAACAACAACGTATGATTACTCTGTAATAAATAAGGGAGTGAAATTAACAATGTTTATAACATTTTACCAGACTCAGTAATCAAAGGATTATCACACAAAACTGTTGCCTTTCACTAAAGTGAAAAGGTAAATTACCAAACAGAGGCTACATGAGAGCACTACTTCGCATGATGCTTTTTAAAGATACCATGAATTTACACAATTTTCCTTATTTTAAAACCACAAGTTATGCCTGTATGTGTATTCTTTAATTTGCGTAAGAGCTGGGAAACTAGATGAAGGGAAAAAAAGATTTATTTTTCTAGAACAATAAGATTTCAATTAATGTGAAAATGTAGGAAAATGTGACCACATGTTAAAATAAATATTTTGGAGGGGAGAAAAGCATTTTTATTATGATTTCTATTTCAAGAACTTGTTCTTTTGACTTTGTTTCACAGTATTCATTACAAATTGTTGTGTTAAATTGAAAACATTTATTTAAGCAAGTAAACAGACAGAAAACTTGACCATATGAATCTTTTTGAGTAAACAGATTCCATATTCACAACTCACATGCACACCATATAAGACACTAATGGGAGAAAGAAAGGGATCATACGTCAATATACAGTTAGACTATTTCTGTAGTTGATATTCCCCGTATGTCAAAATAAGTGATTTATCAGCAATGGATAGCCTAAGATTAGGTTGAATAATGATACCTGAGGCCCTTTTAAAGTTCTCTGATCTGTGATTTTTTTTAGCTAGGCTTCTTGGTGTGGGACCAGTACAGTTGACAGGGAATTCCGACCACAGCAGAGGTAGATCAGGCCTTAGTCTTTGTCCATTTTCTTCATTTTGGAAGACAGGAAAAGCGCAGCAGAGATTATTTTTGTTTCTAGAATGTGCTACATGAAAACAATCACAATTTTGTTTGCTGCAAGAATATCCTGCTGTATGTGAGAATAAAAGACCAGTAGAATAAAACATTACTAGTCAAAGCATAAACCTCTAAATATGAAATATACTTTCTCAGATGAAGTATGAAACATAAAACAAAGCCCCCCAAACTAGAGCTGCCTTTAAACTAAGCAATGCCTGTAAAACATTGCTGTTTCGTGCATAACATTTGTAATGTATGGAAACCAAATCCCCTAAACAGTCATTAAAACCAAGCACTGTTAAATCCGAAGACAGTAAATAGTAACGGCAGTTCCTAGAGTTAACTAGACATTGTACGTGCTACACTAACCAAGAAAAACATGCAGCCTTTGGTTTAGAGCCTTTAATTCTGTACACTGGAAGTTCGTCAGCATTTTACTGTATTGATTTTAAAGGCTCAGAAACAGTAATTAACATGACAAACTCCTGGATAATTTCATGGAATTCCAATTAAGTTAGTCTGTATTTCACTGCATTTGAGGAAAAAAGTATTTTGCAAAATAAAACTTCAGTACAGAATGTTTGACTTTTCTAGAAAAAGACGGTTTAATGTTGCAAAACGTAGAGATTACACACTAGATAATTTATATCATTAAACTTAAATGTATGCCCTTTATTGGTCTGTTTCATTTTTTTTTCTCAATATCAGGTGTAAGCACATTAAATGGAATTCTAAAATATTTTTATTATTAATGAAATACTGAGAGATTAAGAAATAGGAAAACCTTATTTAATTTGCTGAAACTTTACTACTATTTCAGTTAGAAACAGAATCAGCCCTAAAATGCCTGGTACACTCATTTATTTCTATACCAACTATTCCCCATCAGCTAAGAGCTCTGTTGTCTGTTTTGTAAACTAGGGCAGGTTATTCTGCAACTATCTTTTTATCTTTTTTATTTTGAAAAGGTACAGTCTAGCTCAGCTTTCAGCTACATTTGTCTTTTCCAATAAATCCAAGCTTTAGTGTCAGGAAGACATCTATATTAGTTATTCCACAGTGTGTGTAAACATAAAATGGGATTTAACCACAAAGCTTTGGCAAAAATCACAGTTTAGTGACTCAATGTTACGTTCTTCAAAAGTTAATTCAAGGCTTTTCATACAGTGTTACATGGTATTTTCAAAGCACATCATGCCTTCTTCTTCCTTCACTTATGCTGGTGAAAACTGGACACTTTCCACTGAAGGCAATGAAGTTGCATTTAAAGTTAGATAAGAAGATGAACTGCATGATAAAAATTATGAGGAAAAAATAGGATTTAATTACTGCTTCATATATTAGCATTTAAAACACACAAATTTTCCATTTTATATTTCTATTATAAATTTAAACTGTGTGTGTATGTACATATATATAAGTATGTAAATACACACTTTAAATTTATAATTATTTTCCCTTTGGTACAGTAAGCAAAATCTTATTCTACAAAACATAGATAACTTCCTTCATGGACTTTTATGAATTCATTTTTCTGTTCAAAACCTCATCAGTTATTGGTCTGAGACCACCTCCCTGAAGATCAAAGGGACACATGCACGTTAGGAAGCAGTGGAGAATTCTCCTCCTTGCCAGCCTGCTGGCAACGCAGGGAGCTGCTGCCTCGCCTGGGGGCTTCACCACCCCTGAGCTGTGATAGTGGGACTGCTCTGCAGCTGCTCCCCACCCCTGCACCCCACTGTGCCCCGTGCCCATGCGAAGACACCCCCGGCATTCCCATACCACTCCCCATGACTGCTCACCGCTCCTCCCTGCTATCCCATTTCAAAAATGCTGTCGCGCTCTGCAGTTCACCACAAACAAGGTAACGTGGACAGGCCTTGCAGCATGCCCCTTGTCACGATGTACAGACATGCAAACTGTTAACTGAGTTGTCTTCTCCGTTGAAAGTACCAACAATTTATTGCACTCTCAAATTGGGTTTTGCTCCTTTGCAAGCAACTAGCATTAAGAGGCAAGTTCTGAAAGCAGCACCTGAGAAGTTTTCAATAAAAGACAAAAGCAACAGTGCATTCTATGCATAGCTCTAAAGGCACTGGATTCTAAATCAAGTTCAATAAATACAGCTTACAAAGGATAAACATCTAGATTTAAGCTAAGCTATACTAGTTTGCTGGAAGCACGTAAAATAACCACACAGAATGAATGAAACAGCAATTACTGCTTTGTTCATATAGATATCTATACAGTAATGCTAGTTCTACATATATACTTAAAAGTTGTGCTCACAGCATATGAAGTTCAATATAATGTTAATGTAGCTGATGCACTGTACCCTGAAACATGACGGCACCTGTCAGGGCAAAAAAATTAAAAGCTGAATAGTATGAAACCCAGCTGCAAATGATTAATTCAGAAAAACAAACCTTTCTGTATCTGGGTTGCTTGGAGTTTCGTTTAAAAAAAAAAAAAAAAAAGCTCTCCCCAATAATTTTCATCCCTCTCTACTTTTGTTTATTGTTATACCAATAATGATATGGAAGTATACAAAATCGATGGTTCCTATAGTTTTTGCTATAGATACCTGCTGCATTCATTCTTTTTTCTTCGCTTGCTTAAGTGGTGGCAGGATAGTCTCTATCCAATATAACTGTATGCAAATAGCCCTTTCCCCAGTATCAATCCATCTCCTGAGCCTGAAATTATTGTAGAAGAATGCTTGGTAATAACAAACTAATATCATCTGCAATAATTATAAAAATTAATGAAGAGTCTACTAATGTTGAAAAAAATAGAAGAGACTGTGAAATAATCTACTTGTATATCAGGAGACAGCTCCTACCCTCGGAAAAATACGGCTGTCCATTTAACTATGTGTCCTTGCACTAACTGACTTAATTAACCATTCAACCCTCAACCACTGTGCTTTTGATAGCACTTGAGATCCTAGACACACACAATCTCACTGAAATAAGGTTTTAGTTTGTATTCTTTCTCAGAAATATAAGGGAACTGTCTCCCACTTAGGGCAAAGAAGCACTTACTCCTTTGTTCCTGGGAGAAACTATAGTTTCAAAGCTGCTGGGTTTAACCTGCAAAAAGGATGCAGTAACTTCCCATTGAATCTCACCTTAATCCAGAAATTCTTGACCTGTCTATTGCCATTAGGCAACAGTCCTTCTTTAATTATTTCTGCCCATGTGCCTTTTGCCCCATCTTCATTCTACCTGATATCTAGACCTCAAAACACACTTCAGTCTCACTTAAGAGCTAGAAAAACTCTTAACTCCCTTCCAAATATGTACCTGTTCTCCAGCCCTTGCTCCTTTATCTGAGTCACAGCCAAGAGGACAACTAAATCATGTCCAGAGATACTAGCGGAATGGGGCTTCAGAGCACAGACCCTCAGACTGCTGTAGATCTAAACGGTGAAGACAAATGCTAGTGTCACCATAACTTATTTATTTGTTACTGAGAGTTTAAAAATGGAGAGGGTAGCGACATAGTTAGTGGGTCAGTTCAAGAGGTTTCAATACATATTTGACTGGAGATTAATTGGTTAATAAAAAAAGAACAGAAGTTGTCCCTGTATGGTCCTTACTCGCCTGACAAAAATAACAACCCTCAATTTCAGTAACTTCTTTGATTTAGTAACCAGGTTTCTTCTCCTTTAACCGTGTCGGTGTAGCTGTCTGTAAACTCGTTGCTGTCTGCAGATCTTGCTGGTCTGATTGGTGCAGGCTTGCAGAACATAACAGACCAGAAATGGGAACTTAAATCTGTCCATATCACACAGGAGCTGTGCAAAGATGCTCCAACTAGACCATACGACGGCAACAATAACTTCAAAAGAAATACATCTAAACCAAAGTATATATCCAAACACAACCTCTGAGGCTTAGTTTCCTTTTAACCTTGGTAATATTAACTTTTTAAAGTGCTTCCATGGGAAGAGTTATAACCAGTGACATCACAGCTGGAGGCTCATGGAAGTTTTAATGTAGACGAACAAAAGTAGCACATGCACATCTAAAAGCTGACCAAACTATTGTGCAATTACATTTTATGGCCACAGAGGTTACAAGGTCTTCTTCACTTATCAACAAGAGCTATCAGCCTTCAAAAGGCCTCTCTAAAATGTCTAATAAAAGTTTTAAATTAATTATTGTTTTGATAACAGAAATATTAGTATTACAGCAGCACTTAGAAGACACATTTATGTATCAACACTTGTGTTTGGAGCTGTTCAAGTGCAAAGCAAAACCAAGAATTTGGTACTGAAGAGTTCACAAACACTTGAAAACAGTGCATTTTCTCAAAATGTCCAGGGAATAACCTATTACTTCTTGATATCTGCATGCAAGCATATCTGTATATAACAGGTTGCCAACAATACCTTTATCCCCTCATATCATACTATCTATTGCTATTGTATTCTGTACTCAATTTATGCTGCAAATATCATACAGCATACTCTGTTACAACAGGCAGGATAATTGACCTTTAAAATTTGCATATCATTTACTCCAACTTTGGTTCCAGAAAGTGATATTTGAAATAGAGGCAAATTGTCAGAGAAACAGCCAAAAAGCTGGGTGCTTATCTAAAATATATCTCAAAGTCTAGTTTGGAAAACTCCTGAGAAGTGGGTTTCTCAAAAAAAAAAAAAAACAAAAACAAAAAAACAAACAAAAAAACGGCATTTCCTTTTCTAGTTAGGAATACCATTAAAGCGGCCTTTCATGTGGTACATTGGAATTTATATCTGTAGCCAGGATGGGGAACCATAGTGGAACTTCAGCACTATGGTCTTCAACTTCAGTTGACCAACGTTTTTCTACCCTTAGGACAGGTTTGATTTGAATTCTATTTGAATTGTGGCTAGGGGTCTATCCAAAACAAATCTCTACTTTGCTTGGCCCTCAAAATTACCATGAATTTCATTGTCTACACAGATGCAGATGCTGATCTAATTTGTAGCAGCTGCAGAATACTTAATTAAGCCTTTTCTGGCCATCTATGGCTGTCTGCTTCTGTATCCCATCATCATGCAGTGCAAGACAGACAAATGCTTGAGTGTCACACAACTAGCAAGGGGGTGCAATCATATTTTTTGTTTTGGGTTGTGTGGTTTTTGGCAAAATATCTGAAAATATCACAATACCTTAGTCAGGCAATTCCATTTCAGGAAAAGACAAGGAATGCACAGTCTAAAAAAATCCTTCCCCCGTCCAGCCTTTCCCAAAATGAAAGGGGATCACCTGAGATTCTCTTTATTCAGCTGGGGGCAATCACATGGACAAAGAAATGTGGTAGCAGGAATGAGAAAGGTGGTCCGTACTTAAAATGCTAGTTCTGAAACTTCGTTTCTAGGAGCCTTTCTTCTTGGAGGGAAGTAGGGGGAACTGCCCTAGCAGAAACTTCTTTTGAAATGACCGGCTAATGGTGAAGAGGTTTAAACCTTCTACAGCTGCATAAATTAACAATGAAATTCATTTATCTTCCTCTGCATCAACTATACAGGTTGTGCAAGATATTGGAAGACAGATAAAAGATTTCAAAGACAGGGACTCCCAGCGCTGTGCTTTGCAGTTGGCAGGAACCTACCTGATCCCTTCTGTAAATTCAAGCGGCCCCACAGCTGCTCTGATTTAGTCTCTCTTTGGACATAGGCCCTTCAGAACAAAGAGACACCAAAGCAAAGCACGTCTCCCTCTCGCATGCTCTTCTCTATTAGCCACCAAGCTGAATAGCAAAGATACTGTATTTCTTGGGTGAAGGCTGTTTAGTAATCTAGGTAGACTTTAATCACAGTTGTATTAAACCATATGATAAATTACACTTCCACCAAATGCCTTGCTTTTTTTAAAAAAGTCTAATGTTTCCGAGGCATATGAAGATGCAGAATAATCAGATTGATGAACAGCAGTTCATGAAAATGACAACATTTCCAAAATTATTCTTCAAATACATTCCTGTACTTAAACCCTATTAAGATGGGGAATTGATTCCAAATTTCCACTCTAAGTTCATTTTTGATCTATTTTTATATTTTTGCATAGGAAAAAAGCCCATTTAGCTTGAAATTTCACCTAATTAACTTTATGTCAGAAGAGATGGGGGGGTGCAGAATTGAAACTAGTTACTGAGCTTTTGAGTTTGACTGAGACTAAAGTTTTGCTTGCCAATTTCTGACTAGCACTGAAGAACTTCAAAACCCTTGATACATTTCTTCCATGCAAGTCTAGACTCACATTTTTGGAGTCCCTAAATCTCAACAGGCGAAAGGTCAGTAGGTTAAATTCTTCCTTTAGTTACACTCCATTATTGACTACAAGTGTTGTCCCCCTAAAATACATATGTGTATATATAAACTATATACATTTGGTGGAATGTTGTCATAGGATGATGAGGACATTTGAATACCTTACAGAAAGACAGTGGCCAGTACAGGAACTGGAGTTACAGCATATTCAAAGATTCATATTGAGGCAGGAATAGGATCTGGGTGGCCACTAGCATAGGGCCGAGCTTCCATTTTAGGGTCCCATTTGAATCCTATCAGAGTGCATTGAATTTCAACAGACTTCAGGGCACTTTGGATGCGGTGCATGAGCTCCACAGCATCCCCGCTCCACGCCAAACATGAGATTCAACATTTCTATAGCTGTTAACGCCTTCAGATGCAAATTCAGCCTCATTTTCAAACAAATGACAGACCTTAAGTATTAGCCTATTTCTAAAAAGCATGTGCGGCAAACAAAAGCAGTGGTTATCACTAGGTCCAGATCTGATTCTCATATTAGTCTGTGCTGTCATTCACAAAGTAATAAATATGATTTTTACACTTTTAGGACAATTTTAGTAATACCTAATCTTTGACAGAAAACATATTTATCTACAAAGAAGTTACCTCCTATCTCTACCTTTAAAACAGTTTAAAAAGAAACAAAACAGACACTACAGTAAAAAAATTCTTAGATAAAAATAATCTTTGGACAACTGTTTACGGGATTTTTAAAGGACAATATCCACTTGCAAACTACAGTTTCAGAAACTGCCTTTTGTAACAATGAAACACTTCAGATTACTAGAACTGGATCAATTGAGCAAAACAAACAAACCCCCTTTTCATTGTTGACTTAGTGCATTTGGCAAGCCCGTTTCCCTCTACAATCAGTCTCTTCCCCTGCAAAGGCCCTTGAAAATATCAGCAAGGGAGCACACACACACACAAAAAAAAAAAAAAAAAAAAATCCCACTTTTTTAAAAAAAAGGGAGCGTTGAAAAAAACAGCTTTCCAAAAGCCTGGAAAGTTAGCAGATAATGCCCCGGATTGGTTGACCTCCAAGCTCTCCAGCGAGCCCAGAAACACAATTTACGCTATCTTTCCAGGGATGGCCACCCCCCCACGCGCCTGACTCACGCCACGGCCCCAACTCCTGCTCGGGCCTGGCCTGCTCGACGCCCCACAGCCCTCCCGCCCGTCCCTTCCCAACAGCGGCCATGTGCTGCCTCAACTTCACCGGCCTGGGCCCTCCGTAGCCTGGCAGCCCTCCCTGCAGACCCCCAGGGCTCCCCGACACCCACACCCGGGGGGGGCCGGGGGGCAGCAACCTCCCCCGCCTGGCCCTTGGGTCACCACGGTTTTCACCCAAATTTAGACCCTGCTGGCACCGCAGGCACTCCGCGGACCTGTACTTCAGCCTCCCGAAGCAGGAATGCTCACTGACTCCAAAGGTCGGAGAGGTGGGGGGCAAAGGCTGTGAAAGACTTTGGGGGGGGGGGGCACAGGACTGAGGAGAAACGCGGGGCTGGGGCTCAGGCTACCGACCCTTTTGGCCGTGACTGCCCACCCCTTGGCTAGCGCCGTCCCGTTTTAAGTCGCCACCGCCTCAGGAGCAGCGGGACCGCTTCCCTCCTTCCCTCGCCCGGGACCACCCGCTCTCGCGTTAGCCAAATTACACCAACACCCTGCGCCCGCCTCAGCGCCTTCCCGCGGAAACGGGGAGGAAGAAGAAGAGGAGGAGGAGGCGGCTGCAGCAGCATCCCGGTACCACCGGAGCTCCCCCCCCCCCCCTCCCCGGGGCCCCCGTCGGCCGTTTACCTCCCCCGGGGCCGGAGGCCGCCGCCGCCGCCGGCCGGGTGTGAGGAGGTGCCCGCGCGGGGGCGGGGCGGGCGCTGGGCCGCGCTGCCTGAGGAGATGGCGGCCGGTGCGGGTACCTGCCGCCGGGGAGCCGCCACCCGCGCCCACCCCGGCCCCTAGAAATAAATCTGTAAAGAATCGAATGGAAGCCCGAAGGTCGGGGAGATGCCGGCGGGGGGGGCGAGGGGTCGGGGCAGAGGCCGGAGGCGGGGGTGGGAAACGGGGGGGGACGACACCTCCTGGCCACAGGTTGCGCAGGAAAAACGGGCGTTTGGGTTAAAAAAAAGGTTCTGCCGGTGTCAGCCGGTGTTGGCTTCCCCGAGGAGATGCTTCCCTGGGCGGGGGCACAGCACACATCTGCCCTTGAAAGAAGGAAGAAATTCGTGTGCCAGGCTTCAGCGTTTTGGCCCGGAGTTCTAAATTGGCATTTATTAAACAATGAGAGCGCCGCGTTTTCCAAAATGCGCGTCAAAGCATAAATAATTTCCTAAGTACCGATTGGAGGATGAGTACAGTCCAAGATCAATAGTTTTGTAATTTTATTGATAGCGCAGCATCCCTAAGGTAGGATTCAGATGGAGTTTATTACAGCTTCCGAAAATGTCAAGTTACTTGCAAGTGATATTTCTCTTAGGCCTAAGTGCACATCAGTAAAGACTCTTTTTATAGAAATTGTTTCATAAATCTCTTTAACTATATTTTAAGTACCATAGGTTTGCATTTTAATAATACGCTACTTTTGTGCTTTTAAACATCTAAGGTGCCGAACAAGAATTGTAAACTGTGAAGTAACTACTATGGGAAAGATTAAGTAAAGCATTGGAGGCGGATGATTTTGACAATAAAGAGGGTGTATGTGGTGAGTGTTTAATATTTATTGCATTTAATATTACAAAGTACTATTTATTGTTTTCAGATTTAATGTTAAAAGCAAAGCCTGGAGAACAAGCTCTGCTGTATTATGTACTTACAGGTACACCTGTGACAAAGGCTTTCTGTAATCGTTGCTTGATGTGTATAACACCATTTTAGTAATGGCATGCAATTTTATTCAAAGTTCGTATGTCAGCTGTGCCTACCTTGCAAATATTTTTTTTGCAATTAAATGATTTTGCAAAGAATCATGTACATTTCAGCTCTTTGCAGTGCTTTACAAAGCATTTAAATTGTGCTCCTGGAATATATATATCCTATTATCTTTGAAATTATCTGAGTTTACATCTTTTGTTCATTATAAAAGCATATGGATTGAGGGAATATTCTGAATGAATGAAGAACAAATACAGTACTGTTGAATAATCTTGTGGGGTAGATTAATCTATAGCCTCGATTTCTCTCAGGGTGGGTTGCTGTGGCAACCGCCCCAGCTCACTTTAAAATAATTTTGTAAAGCTCACTTCAAGCGCTGCACCCAGCGTGGGCCAAGTTTAAAAGCAGCCAGACATGGGAAGAAGTGTTATACTGTGTTGCTCTTACAAATAGGGAGGTGGTGGAAGAGAGCGAGGCGTGGAGTGGAGCGGGGTTGAGCAGAACTTTAAACAGAAAATAGAAACCAAGCCACCCCAGGGTTAAGATGCAAAGGAGGTGGATCATTTCATAGTAACCTTACTGCTTTTCAGTTTAAACGCCATTAAAAGATGTAAGCTGGCAATCTCATTCCTCCTAAGGGAAAGATATGTTCTGCATCCACAAAAGAACAAAAACAGACTTTGATAATCACCTTCAAAGGAAATGTTACCTTGAGATAATCACACTTGTGAGGAAAAGAGATACTTGGATACACACTTCACTCGTTGATAAAACTTCGGAGAACTGATTTTATAATTATTACACTTTGACTGATGTCTCATTGTTTAAAACTTTGCGTGCCTCAGGTGGTGGATTAAGAAAAAAATAATTTTGTCAGCAGACCTGCACATGACCTGTGGACAGCAAAAAAGAGTAGATCTGAGTCTCGTGCCAGAAATTTGAAAAGGGTGCATTTGTGGAGCATCAGTACAAGTACAGACACCAGAACAAAGGTTTTTCACTGTTTGAAATTATTCCAGATTTTAAAATTAAATGCAGCAAAAGAGAGAGAAAAATCCTAAACACTTCAAAAGATACTGCCTAAATCCATGCCTGATCTAACCCTGAGATGAGTGAGCAAGCCTGATCCCTCCCCGTATATCTGTTTGTCCATCTAGCATCTGAACTCTGTTTTAAAAATTGAGGTGTCCTTTACATGAATTTGATGAATTGTGCTCATGACAAAAACTTGGCATGGCTTTAAGGTACTCCAGTATGTGAAGGTCACCACTATTTAAAGATTAGGCCACAAGTGCCCACACAGAGGTGTAGCAGATCTGCTAAGCTGCTGTGTACTTTTATTTTCTGAAATACTTGCCTACCCTAGTAATTACTTTCAAGATACGACGGTGCTCGTGTTCTGCCTTGCCAGCTGAAGGGCTGTGTTACCAACTAGCCAGAAACCTGAAAACTTAACGTATCCTGCGCAAAATAGTGCAGACGACAGTCATTTTCTACTGGAGTGCAGAAGTGCGAAGTCTTAACAGTTTTCTGGTTTTGCCACTAAGAAAATCTGAATATTACTGGATAGTCGTGTGCCGTCCTGGGAGACGAAAACTGTCTGCAGAAGCGGCATAGCAAGGGTACAACCCGTGTCACTGTTCCGTATTTCTTTACTGCTGCGCTTGATGCCAAACCTGAGGCTGAGAAAGTGTTTCTTCCCCAACGTTACCCAGGCTCCGCTGCTGACACTGCCGAGCATATGTGCCTCTCACCACCGTACACAATGTGCTTGGCTGGTGTCTGGCTGCCTGGTGGCTCTAGGCACATCAGTATTACTGTCATTGTTGTTGTGGGTGCATTTGTAGTGTGTAACTGTCCGTCCATTGAGAGTTGTCCGCTCTGTATCTAAGTCTCACCAAGGCAGAGGAGGGCATGATGAGACCTGAAGTCACTAAAGGGTATTCCCTAGGGATCTGTGTCAAGAGCAATTGCAGGGTGCTTGTTAGAGCTGCCTTAGCGTCGTTTTGCTCTGACCGTGCTTTGAGCATCCGTGTTTTAAGAAGTACAGTTGAATTGAAAAGGCATTTATTCACTGTCAAAAACAGAACTTGGGAAGTAGGTCAGTGGCCCAATGAGATGTTTATAGGGGAAAAGGCTGCGAGACCAAGGACTTGTATTAAAATAAACCAAATAGATATTTATCACTGTTGTTTGAATTCAGTCGTTTGGTTTTATCACACGTGCTGCTCCTATTTGCAGTGCCTTAATCTATCATAAAAATAATGGTCTGTGCTTTTATAAACTCCCCTGCTGCTCTCGAAGGATCGTAAAAGTTGGCTATCTACACAGAAATTAAAGCGAGTATCTGCAAAGTCCAGTTTTACTCACAAATTACTGCATGTGCTTAATTTGGATTCAAGCTCCCATACAGTACAGTCCTTTCAGTCCGGTTTTAAAAGCGAATGAGCCTATGAAAAAAAAAAAAAAGTCCTGTCCTTTCACACAGTGTGCTGGTAATGCTGCATTTCTGCGGGTAAGTCTGACAAGAGTCTCCGGCGGCCGGCCGTCAGCGGGACCCGCGCGAGGAGGCGAGTGGGATTTTATCTGGCCAGCATTCATTCCCCTTTGGGGTGCCCCAAACTTTGCCACCGGGATCGCTCCCGGGGATGGGGGGGGGGGGGGTGTGGGGTGGAAGGGGATAACCCACCCGCAGCGGGAGCCGGAGCCCGATGAGTTCGGGACGTTGGGCCGTTGAAGCCAGACGGGAGGGCTCCGCAGGAAGGAGCCCGGCGAAGGTGCGGGGAGCTGGGCAGGCGGGCGCCGGAGGGCCGCAGCCCCGCTCGGCTCCGGAGGCGGCGCGGCGGGGTCAGCGGCGGTGGCGGGGGGGCGACGGCCGCGGGTCCGCCGACCTCCCCCCCGGCCCCGGCCGCGCTCATCGCCCTCCCGTCCCCTCCGTCCCTCCCGAAGGCACCCCGGCGGTGGAGGAGCGGTGCGGGGCGCGGGTGGGTCGCGACAGGTAGGGACGTTTCGGAGTCCCGCAGCTCCCCGCTTTTTTGCTGGGATCGCACCCGGCCGCCCCCGCCGGCAAGCGGGTCGCCCTGCCCGAGCCCACCGGCCGTGGAGGCGGCGTGCAGCCTCGGGGCTGCCCGTTCCACACCAGCCCACGCACAACCCCCCCCCCCCCCGCCCCCGGCCGTGGCAGCGATCCGCCGTCCTCACGCTTGCTGTCCCTCGCCAGGAGGGGGAAGATACGCACCGGCTGGCCGCGTTGTCTTCGCTCGGCGTAATAAAGGATTGTCATTTAGGTGCGCGTGTGGCGTGTGCCATTACCCCCACCGTACAACTAAAATTAGCAAAATGTCAGGAACGGAAAGATTGATTCACCCAAGATGCAATTATCATTTAAAAAGTGCTTGATTGAGGTGCTGATGTTCAGTGATTTATTCTGCATACCATATACATAATTAAAGTAGTGTAGTGGAGTAATTTATCAATCTAGTTTAGACTAGAGGGGCAAGGAAGGGAGCTGCTGCCGCTGCTGCTGCTCTATGTTTGTTTTATTAAAACGCTTTCGGGATCTGATCCCGCCCCCTTTTTGCAAGAGTGAAACTGATTATTTCTCCAGCTCGGGAGGAGAGAGTCATTCGTTTGGGATTGTGGGAGAGAGAGAGAGAAATAGAGACGCGGAGAAGGAGAAGAAAAGGGAGGAAGAGGGAGCGAAGCAGAAAAGGACACCTCATCAGGCGTGTAGTTTGAATCCCTTCCTCGCCTCCCCCTTCCCCTCCGCGACATTACAAAGGCTGTGAGCTGCTCGCCTTTTCCCATTCGCCTGCTGTCACTTCCTTCCTGGACGCTTTCAGGACGAGCCCGGCTACTTTTAATCCGACCAGCAGCTCAGCCACTTTCTCCTCCTCCACGCTGCACACACACGCACGCACACACACACACACACACACACCCCAGACATCTTCTGGCTGCTTATTGGATTGACTTTGAAGGTTGTGTGTGTGATTCAAGGAGGCTGCATGTTGAACCAGGTGGTGAATATTTAAGGCTGGAAGAAGTAAAGGGATTTTTTCTTTTTCCTGTGAAAGGAAAATATCTCAAGGACTAGTCTGATCATCCAAACAGCTAAATGTTTATAATGTAAGTACCAGTGAAATTCAGCATCGGAATAAAACGCAGCGGGCATGGTACAAAAGCCCGAGGTACATTTCCTATTGCGTTTGAAGAATGTTTCAGTCATTGTATGTGGACTGGGAGTGAGGTTGCTTGCAGACTTTTTAAGTGTATGATTGTGCAATTGCTTAAAAGTAACTTTCTAGACAAGTAACGTAGTTAAATCGCTGTCTAGTAAATTATTGCTGACTTGTCTCTTTCAGTGTCATAAGTGTTTAAACTTTGATGAAGTTAGCTTACATCATTTGTAAGCTTGATATTGTGAAGTGTTCAAATCAGATTTGATTTGAATAGTTCACCAAATGCTATGACCTTGTGGTGCTTGCACCCTAATTTATCAGACTAAGGAAACAATCCAGTTTAGGTGAAATGCTCTTTAAACTTCATTGTATCATAGCCTCTTCAGTTCTTGAGTTTAGGTAATGTATGCTTGCAACTGTTTAACTTTGTGCATCTTTCATCTGAATACTTACCTTTGAGATGGAAAGACCCCTTGCATTGATGTGGGAATTTAAGTCATGGGCTGCAAACCTCTTTTGGGATAGTATGCTTTGGGCTTTACATAGTACTTTGAGTAATCTGTACGTTTTTTAACACATGGGAGTAAAGCTAATCAGCCTTACAAAACGGCTGGTTTAGTTGCAGTACAGTTACTTACAGGCTAAGATAAAGTTTAATGTAAATGAGGGACTTATAAGACTATTGGTGCATTATGTAACTGTAATACTTAGTGTTTCCCATAAAACTTAGTGTGACCTTCTGTCAGCCTGAAAAACAGAAGTATGAAGACAAGCTCATAATTCCTTTTCTCCAAAAAAAAAAAAAAAAAAGAAAGAAAGAAAACTTCACGAATCATTGTGCGAACCTAAGCATTGTCTTTTATAGAAGAGTTCTGTTTTCTTTATTGTGTATAATAATTATTATTAGCAAATACCTGCATCCTGAAATCAAATACTGTCACACACAACTTAAAACTAAAGATTTAAGAGAATTAAGCAGAGAAGGGCACTTTGCCAGTATTTTACTGGTGATCAGGAAAGAATTGTTTTGACACAAAATGCATTTTCCTAGCACGTATCTGACAATCAGCTTAATGGCAAATGTCCTAGTTTCGTACCTTCACTTTAAAAGAACTACAAGATGGATGATAAAACAATTATTTTAGATGCAAATGTGATTAGATTTCTTTTATTGGCACTTTCCCGGGTATTGTGGTTGAAGAGTAAAGATGTTTGTACGGAGTATAATAACTCTAATCCCTAGAGGCTTGGCAGGGCATGGAAATATAACCACCTGTGAACCAGTTCTAACCTCTGTATTACATACATACTGATTTCCAGTTCAAACACTGAGGCAAATGGCCACTTTGGGGATTTGTTATTTTGTGAACTGGTTTTATTACATGATTTTAGGTACCTGACACTAAGTCAAAAAACCCACAAGACTTTCTTACTTTATCAGTTTTATTAAAATATGTGTTATATTATTCATTCTATATTAATGAATGCATAGTTCCTATCAGGTCTTAACACTAAAGTCTCTGCTAGCACTTAAGTCCCTTTGGAAGTAATGGAAAAATTCTCTGAAGAGGAACTGAAGAGAATGACCCTTAAGTCAGAGTGTCCATGTTCCTTGTAGTACACATCCTTTTATTTTAAAAACTTGCTGTTTACAGATATATCTACTAATATGCCCTACACAGCTAGTATGAGAAGATAGTTCTTGGGACCTGAACATGAAAACCTTCTTTCATGCAAACAGTACTTACACAACTAGTCTGACTGACAATGCTGAGACTACTTGTGTGAAAATGAACAAGTCACAGGAATAACGATTTACAGGATCAGGCCCTGAGGCGTCCTAAACTTCTTGCCTGTCCCATAGCTCTCTTAGGACAGAGATGTAAAGAATGTCACTTTTGATGCCCTATAAATGAATGCAAGAATCAGATATGTCTGTATCCTCTTAAGATTACCTGACCAAGAAAAAAGGAAATTTAGGCTTAAGAGCCTTGTAGAAATTGGTACTAAATGATGAACAGTGTGTGAGATTAAGTCTTTTAGAGTTATGTTCCTGAGCTGCTGGTTTTGGAGCATCATAAGAAAATTCATACAAATACTTACCTACTGTGAATTTTCTTTTGATATAGGATAAGAAAAGTGTTCTTATTTTTTTTATAAACACTCTTAATTTGTGTACCTGCAACATGTATACTCAAAAACAGAGATTCCTTGCTTAAATGGCTCTGTTTTTTAAAACATCTAAAATACTATAGACAAAGAGAAATGAAGCTTTCTGAAGCTTTTTCCAAAAGTTTACCTCTGAAAGATTTTGATAGCCCACTATTTAGTAGATAAATATAACTACATAGAAACTTAGGAACTGAGCAGAAGTTGTGAATAGAATACTTTTGCCAACTTCATTTCTTTTAATTTTACTTTTCTCTATAACAGGTTAATTTATTGTTCACCAGAATAGTTCAGTTCATCTTCAGAGACAGCTAAGGATATTTCTACATCTCATTGAGTAAGAAGTCATTAACTGCTATTAGGTGCTTGAAAGAATAAGCATATGGGTTTTGATACGTATACTCCATTTTTACCTGTTGGACATCATTATTTTAAATTACATGATAATTTGTCCAAAAATCAAGTAAGATGTAGTGGTATTCTTTTGAAAATGCTGATTATGAAGATGAACATAAATAAGGTGCTATATAATTTCAAGGAGTTCATAGTCTCTGCTTCAGCATTTTGAAGAATAACCAAAGCAGTTATATTTGTGATGTATTTTAAGATTTTTAAATTTTGCTGTATGATATCAGCAGAGAGATTTTGCTACAACCTCATTTAGGCTCTATGGCGACTTAGGGATAGAATACAAAAAAATTACATATGTAATTCGAACAGCTAGAAAACTTCAAGCTTAAGAATAGGGTTAGTATTCTGGTATTTGAAAAGGATGGAAATACAGTTTTGAATCTTTTTTCTGAAACAAAATGGGCTTAGAAGAACTCCGGTCAGCAAACACAACCGATGGTGCAAGTGAAAAATTGAAAAATTGAAATTTTTAATTTTCTAGTTTTAAATGAATTATTTGGGTCTACTGACCAGCTTTAAGGTGATTTTCTCAGAACTGATGGCCAATGTTGCATGTGGACAGGTGATTAAAAGCTGGTGTCTTCAGTCCTCCACTCTAATCTCACTGTCTCATTGACTGCAGTGCAGTAGAGCTTGTCTATTCACTAGGATCTGTCATCTTTAGGAAATCAGACCAGCTTATAGAGGCGATTCACAAAACCAACAGTGACAACAAAGTCTTATGTGCCTTACAAAAGAAGGATTAGGCAGTTCACATGTCATTTTGATTGGGCAGAGATAAAAGCTGATTGCTGCAGCATGGCAAGGCACACTTCAATTTCAATTGATTATTTTATAAGACAACTGTAACTCTGTTGCTTAGTCATTGTTAATTGCAATTCGAAGGAAGGAAAACTCAATTTTGACATTACTGGTTTCATATGACTTTATAGTAAAAGGTATAGCCACTTGTAGCATTGTTATACAAATTTTAAAAATGCCCTTTAATTCATCGCTTTTGGGAAAGGTATTTAACATGCAATAGATGATTACCCTGGGATTTTTTAAAAACATTTTTGCCTAGATGATGCTCTGTAATAGCAATTAAAAGTTCTTAAAAGTGCCTAGGACTATACTAAATTCACTGCACTTACTCTATTAAGAGCTTACGTACAGAGGAGAGTGCATAAAACATGTCAGCGCTTTGCAGATTTATCAAAAAGTAGAATACTGAGGAACAAGTAAATCATCTTAGTTTACCTCTATTCTGTTATTTTTAAAAACGTAATATGATGTAAAACTATACTTCATGTTGCGTATGTGAACATAGTAGTCTGGTTTGAAAAGAGTTAGGAAATTAAATGTTGTTCCTATATTATTAAATATGTGATTTATCACTGAGAATAGAGAGTTTCGGCTATTTGCATAATTTAGTTATAACATACAGCCTTTAACATTTGGAAGTATGAAACTTTCCAAGCTGGTAACTTCTATGCTAATTTCTTACCATTTTTCAAAAGAAGAACTCTTTTTTTTACCCAACTGATGCCTCCTAGTGTTTCACATAATAAAACACTAATGAGTCAACCATAAATGTAAACATTGGTTTTTTCATTGTCTTCATCTTATGTGATACATAAAATTAATATTTATGTATTTAATTTTCTGTGTGTTATTATAATCAGACAGGAAACTCCTGTAAATTCAGATGTTTCATCTTAATGGACACTGAAAGCACATTTTGATTTTCTTTCATTCTAGCTTTGCCTAGCTGTATTTTGAAAAGTTTATGTTATATGTAAAGTACATTTTCTTTTTCTCCCTTTGTTTCCTATGTGCATTACACTGACTTCTCAACAATGTATTATGAGGCTCAAATGGGAATTTTAAAGATTCTGGTAGCATGTTTAGAAAAGTAAGCCCTTGGAAATAGGTAATAAATGCAGTTATAGAAATGTTTGAAAAATCCTGAAATAGCTCACAGCCAAATAAGATGAAAAAGACTAACCTGAGACATGCTCGCTCATTACAGTCCTTAAAGAATAGTTAAGTTACCACATTTTGTAATTGTTCCTGGTTATTTTACTGCTGTATAAGCAAGAAAACTGTATTAAAACAGCCTTCAAATGTGCAAAACATTCACCTTACACTTTTGACTGTAGATGTAGATTATCAGTACTTTTGAAAAGGAATTCATGTGCGTAAAATACTGAAACGGAGCTTGGGGTGATAAAGACTGAAATACAGTGTCATTTTCTGACAAGTTCAGTCTGGCCATATAACTCATGAATACCTGAAAACACATTCAGTTATATTAGATTTATATCATACAACAGCAGAGTATTTTATTTTTTTGATGGGAGAGTATAATTTTAAAAAAGTTACCTAGCATCAGTGTGACAAAATACAACTGTTGGGCCCCAGCTGTATATCTGAACTGTCAGATACAGTCTTACAATGATAAAGAAGCAGCCAAGGCTGAGTGCAGGTTTGCACATTTTAATGTCGCACAGTTTTATGTAAAGTATGAGATCAATTTAATGATGACATCGGAAATATAGCTTGTTATTCCAAGACTTTCAAGAAAAGCAGTGGAATTACTAGATACTTGGTCTACTAAGGAAGTTTTAAAGAGAATTAAAGTGATTTTGCAATTAAAAAGTCATAAGTTTACCAGTTAATATGGGTAATAAAAATTTGTGTCTTCTTCTCAATGCACATATGGTAAATTTAGGTGCCTGCTTACAGATAAAATAATTGTTTCCCACTGAATACAGAGAGATAAATCTATACATGCAGATCTCAGTCATGCAAATTAGTGTTTCATTTTAGAATATATAAAAAATGCAGCTTTTAGGTTGTGTTCTGCCATCAGTCCTGTTAGTATCACATTTTTCTCCCATTAATTTTAAACTGCAAAGAGACCTTTCCGAGATCTGCCGTTTATTTAAGCCACTAAATATCAGATAGTATCCTAGCCTTTAAACTTCCTTATATCTTGAAAGTATTTCAAAGTATGCAAATGGGACCCGTTGTTCAGCCAGGAAAGCTAACACGCAAAAGTGATAGAATTTTCTCATATAGTTACATTGCATCTTCTCTTGCAAAGAGAAAGTAAATTTGCCAGAGAAATAGAGGGAAGCATAGAGAAAAACAACCTTTAAGGCAGTTCAAGTGTAGGACTATTACTCTGAAATACAGCTAAACAGAACTCCACTAAGCATTCCCCCCCCCCCGCCTTTTTTTCTTTTTTAACAACTAAATACATTTAGATTGCAGAAATATGTCCTAGGGAGTTCTAGAAGTACATTACCTGACTTATTTAGAACCAGGTCTGGATAAATTATCTGAGAATTGTTTATTTTCGTATTGTGTGGAATACACTCTCGTGCAGGATGGATTCAGTAATAATCACACCGGTGAGGTCTGTAGCCTAGGTCCCTTTTGTAATTCCCCGAACAGGTGACTTTGCAGTCACCTGCTTCAGCGGGGTAGATGTACTTATCTCTGTCTTCTGCCACCTTCCCTACCATTGGAGGGCTGCAAGGGTTCGAGCAGAGAGAGCTTCAGAGATCCTGGAAAGTCAGTATCTGCTGCCTTCATTTAAGCGAAGCATAAGGCAGCCCACAGATTAGGGATGGAATGGAACAGATGGCATAAAGCTCCTCTGCCTCCTTTTCCCAGGTTATAAAGCACTGCTGATATCAAAGTTAGAATCCAACCTAACAGGTCTTCTCTGACTATTTCTTCAACTGTATAGTTGATTAAGAGAAGTTTATCGTGAAAAGTATTGTTAACCAAATGCCAGTGCCGGAATTCACTTTAGACGTTATTGTCTTTTATCTCTCATCCTATAATCACAAGATGTACAGTTAAGTAAACTTAAGTAGAAATAACATTATTTATGTTTGCTTTTATAGATACAGGACGCATGCCATTTGTGGAACCCATGCTTAGTTAAATTTCACTATTTACTTTTAAGTAGTCAATCAATAGCCTTTAGCAAAGTATGTACAAAGGACAAGGAGGGAGGATTGTGAAATTGTTTATAAAACACATCTGCAAAAGTAAACATAATGCAGAACATTGTCCACGTGAAACATTAATTTCAGTAATATAAATAACAAGTAGCGTAGTAGCATGTGCTATTTATTTGATTTCTAATAAATTTGTCCCCCTACTGACAAATTTGTTATGATATGACATTATTTTCAAAATAATGGTGCATTATTTTATCCAAATACTTTAGTTATTGTCAGGTCATTACAGAAATTAAGATGTTCCAGAACGTATCCACCAGTGTAAGAGGCTACACTACGGTACTTTTCATTTAAAAATTCCATATGGACTTCTCAGTGGAGATGGTTTTAAATCATTTCATTGGAGTTGGGTGGAAAAGCTGTCCCTAAAGATGGGGGGGCGTCGTAGAGAAACAGCAGGACACTGAGGTTCTGTGACCATCCTGTGACCGTGCCAGTACACGCATCCCCTTCAGCCTGGCATTTTAGTTTCAGACATGCGCTGCCAGGAACTCCCCTCTGATTGCCGTAACCCTTGGGAATGCCTGGGCAGTTCGTAGAAAAAAGTTAGTGCAGTTTGAAGATATTCAGTGAAACCAGCAGGAGACAGTATGTTCTCTACACTTATCCTCAGGCCTGCTTTGTCTCTGTCCATCTGTGTCCTGAATGTTGCTTCTGCCTATACTGAATATAAGAAGTGGGAGAAACAGCAAAAAAGGAGGAAGGCTTTTAGGAAGGTTAGGAAGAATGTGGCTACGGACTGTTTGGTAAGATGGTACGCAAATGGAGAAGAGTGGACAATACACAGTAGTTGAACTTAAAACCTTTATCTTGCAGAGTTTTTTCAAACAAATTTCCTGTTGAAGTGTATAGAATTCATCTTGCTATGAATAATCCTTAATTGTTGCAGACGTAGGGCAACAGCCTTAACAAAATAATAACAATGATTGTTTAAATGTGTTCTATACCTATAAGGAACTGATTTTTGAAGCAGTATTTCATGAGAACCTGTTTTGCCCACGTAATCCTGGAGAAGTGGTCATTTTTTCCTTTACCTCGCTTATGTGTGTAAGACGCAGACAAAGAACTGATATAGCAGCAGAATGAGAAAAAATCCAGCTTATTACCCCACTGCAATATATGAAATAGGTGTGAAACTGCACACTTACCAAACTTCTACATGACACATTTTTAATGTTAGAATACTGAGTCAGGGAATGCATCCTTGCAGTGGCATACAAAATGTACAACTTTATCCAAAACACACATACATAAATTTTAGGCATCAGAAATATGACCATAAATGTTAGTAAGAGCTTATGGCCTGGTACACTCATTTAAAACTAAATAGGATGAAGCAAAATTTCATTAATGCTCTTGGGAGCACACGTTAAAAAAAAATATAATGCAGGCTTGCTAGATTACTAGTACTCTTACTTATGTGACCTGTTAGCAATTGAAAATAATTTAAAATTACATTTTTAAATGTGTATTAATTGGAAAATAATATTCCATTTTTTTCTTAAAAGGAAACATGATTGAATGATTGGCAAGCTGCCTAACTAAAGCAGAACTGCCCATAATTACATGTACAGAAACAGAGAATGCCTACCTATATCCTTGGTAGGTAGAAATCTGCATATCTTCACTGGGATAACAACAGGATCTGGTGTTTCTGTTTTATTGGTGATGCTGCAATAAAAAAGATTATGCATAGGACAGAAGCAGAAGAATATTCTTCTACATTTCCTATAATATTCTTGGCATACAGGTTGAAAATTGGACTAATATTTTTGTGGTTTTTCCAAAACTTGATATTGACAAAGCAAAATGAGGATCTATCCTCAGTAACAGTTCCAATACTCAAATCGCCATCCAGAACATTACATTTAGTTCAGTTATGTTTCCAGTAGATATTGTCACAAGCTCAGTATTGCATTCTGTGGTGATCAGCAGAATATTCATCTTGAAGGCATCCTTACTGAGTACTATCTTTTCTGGAATTCCATGTTTTTAAAAAAATCTATCAGGGATGAGATATGGTGGTGATGGGCATAATGTAAATCCTTATGACAAAGAAAGCAGTAGAAGTGATATTTTTGCATGGTGTTTTATTGCTGTTAGGATTTTTTTTCCCCTGCTAATCCTTTAGAAAAATACTTGAGAGCACAAGGATTTCTCAGTGGAGACAGAGTGTGTTCTTTATTTAACTTTTTTTTTTTTTTTGTCACTTAATAACAATATGAAGCAATATCTGATCCAGCAAAGAGGCATGACACAAAAGAAAGTTATTCAGGTCTGCTTTGAAGAGCAGTACTTGTCATGTATCTGGACAAGTGGTGATTTTCTGGTGCTGCCTTCTGTTACAAGTTGCTAAATGTCATCTGTAAAGCAGTAGCACTATGTTCTACCACATTTTTCTGTATAAGATTAAAGGCGAACCTGTCGTGAGACCATCACTATTTTGACTACCCCAAACAGGACGTGGAATAGCACTTCTACAGATTTCTGATAAAAAGTAATTTTGAGGATGGTCAGGAAGAAAGTATTTGTCCTCTCCTTTTGCTCTGCTGTTTTCCAGATGTGATCAGAAAGAGGAAGCTGTTCCACTAATGGATCAGAAGATTGCTCTGTGAAATAAACAGCATCCTAAAACTACAGCTTCCATGTTTGGTAGATATAAGTTCAAAATACAATGCAGACATATCAAAAAGGCCTCTTTAAAATCACAAGGAGTCTACAGATGTACAGTTTTGTGAGATCACACTGCTGATACCTGTGAAAAAAATAATCAGCAGCATTCTATTTTCATATGTTTGTCTAAATGCTGATCTTAAATGCAGAACAGTTAAATAAATACCCACTATCGTGTTTGTTCACAGTGCACGTTTTGAATATATTGTGATCTAAACTAGATATCTAAGATCAAAATACAGGTTTTCTATTGAAAAAGTGAACCTAACAGCACATTCTGTTCCAAAGTGTGCTCCAAAATTTAATCAAGTTTCTTGAACATAATAATCTCCAGCGCCACATGCAACCCGTCAGTGATGATTTCCAAGACCAGGGAGCAGAATTCTTCAATATGAATTCCAAAACTTAAAGGGAGAATTTTTAAAATATATTGTGTATCTTTAACATACAATTCCCTAATCATCACCCCTAAAAAGACACTTGAACTTTATTTGAGGCAACAGATGCAAGGTAAAAAAGTCTACAAATAAAGTGCAGAAGCTGTATGACAGTCTGTTACATACAATATAAGAAAGGGACTCAGAACCCCTAAATGTAATTTTAAATGCAGCTGCAAACTTTTTTTTTCATGCAAGTCTGTTATGCAATGTCTTAGTTCTCCAAGGGCAAAACATGGATGAAAATTGGTAACTTTACTGAGATGCTGTAAAAGCTAAAATCTATTCACCATGCCATGATCTATCCACATAATTAGAAAGGACTTAAGGCAACATGAAAAAGGGAAATTTAGGTTTTACTTTGCTGTGTCCTGTTGTCTACTGGAATCCACATCCCCAGATTAAGTCTATAAATTCTTTATAAGCACTGGTTTAACTTTTATAGCAGAAATTCAGGATTTGAGAAACCTGATTTGAAATACTTCCTACCCTTAATTTAGACCAGTTCACAGAAAATACAATTCTGTCTTTCTGGAAAGGTCCTTAATCAGTTGGCTGTAGAATATTCTGGGAGAAAGCTACTCTCAGTTTCCAAATGTGAGGCCATCCCATTTTTGTATAGATAATTAAATATTCATCAAATGAAGGGCTGTAATTGAGTCATGTTTCACTGGATTGCCATAGTTCCTTAGCTGTTGAGTTGGTCTCTTGTGCTCCTTTATCTCTCTTACTCAAAAAGTACAAGCCTTTCTGTGTTTCTAGTCTGTAATATAGCTTAAAACTAGTTTAAACAACCAATTCCATGCCATCTTTCCTATTGCATTGTCTGAAAAGTTTGATTTTACTTTATAAAATACAATGTATAAGAAGAAAGTGCCTTTTGTTTTATCTTTACGAGTGTATTCATCTAAATATGTGAAACTAGATCTTTCATAAATACCTCTGTGTCAGTCTTTCGTAATTTTTAGTGGCCTCATTCTTTCATTTGAGTTTGTTTCTTGAACTGAGACATACCATGCCTAGCAAAGCTCTGAAATCTAGGATAGGAGTTAGAAACATGAAGAGGTGTTTGAATACAAGGACAACGAGCATGCTGTAAATGAGTAATGGATTGATTATAGGTTGGTTGAGACATGAAGTGCACCTTCAGGGTGCGATAAATTGTTCAGGCTACCTAAGATGTTTAATAAACCTTTATGAGTACAAATAGTTCAAAAATAACCATTATGTGCATGTTCTCAGTCATCTTCAGCAGAGCTTGGGTGGTCCTTTAGGAAAGACCTTGTGGCCTAGCATGCACGCCTCTTCAGCCAGTTTCTTGTACAGTTAATGTGCCTGTTGAATATGTGGGTGTGAATCCAAACCTGACTTCCTGACCACATTATTATGCTTGAATTAATGAAGAAGAATAACAACTCTGGTTAAAAAGTTGTGCCGATATTCAGTCTTGACTAGTATTTATCCAAGAACTTGAAACAGCTTGTAAGTTGTAAAAATGTGCTGCTTTTTTCTTTTCTTTTGACTATAATTGGGAAATTCTGATTTCACAAAGAGAACTTACATCCACAGATATTACTATATTTATTCGACAGTATTTCAGATGTAAGTGAATATATGAAACTATGTCCTTTGCTTGTGTATTCTAGCATAACTCCACTGACTTGATGACCTACTAAAAACTGCTTTATATACTGAATTATCATTCATGCTGTTAATTAACATCCACCTCTTTTTCTCAGTTCCACTCTGACTCTTTTTCCAGACTCTTTAGAAACAAAGGTACCATTTGAATAGAACATTTCAAAAGAAGATCTCCTTATCTTCTCTTCCGGACCACACTGGGAAGAATATGTAGAGATCTACCACTTCTTTGATCAAGAACATTATAAGCAGACTTAAGCAGTTTTCAAAGTCCCTCTTGGAGGTTAAAGTCTGTACATGTGCGGCTGCCATTCACACATCCTGAAATGAGATGGAACATGAAGGTGCATTATACGCTGTTCTAGAGCTTTTCTCAGACTAGGCGAGTATATGTCAGCTTCTGTCTGCTGGATGTTTATTGTACTATGTAATGATATATATGAGTTTTATAAATATCAAGTCATTCCATTTTACTAATGTGATTCTGAAGTACCATCGGAATATTAGATAGTCACTGCATATGGAATACATAACAGGCTGAGACCACTGGCCTCACAAGGCATCCAGATGATCTAAATAGATTACTTGAGCTGTTCGGACCATCAGGTGCTATACTATACAGCTTTACTCAGCTGGCAGTCACATCTTATTCGTGATATATACAGCAAAACAGTATGTAAAACATCAGAGCAAAATTCAGAAGAGTTTGTATGTCCTTGTAATGGAAATACTATTTTCTTTAAAAAAAAAAAAAAAAGTGCTTCCATGTCTATTTGCTCTATCTCCAAGTGATTAACCAAAAGGGAAACAATGTAAGTTACTTTACACTTGAAATAAAAGATTTTTTTTTAGAGACTTAGCAGAAATTCTGAATCCATTCCTGAGCATAACCATGCAGTTCTGCTGCCATGATGAGTCACTATCTGGGAGAGCTTTTTAACTATTAGTGAAGATCAGGTTCTCCTTTTATATGAGAATACACAGCTACCACTATTTGTGGTAGCAGTTCTGTACTGAAGACTGCAACTCACTGAGCAGTTTTAGAGCCATCTTGGGCTGTAAATCCATATATTCAACAGTAAAACTTGAGAGGATACAAGCAGCAACAGCAAAGCTGGTTCAGTCACCATTCACGCTAATTTAACTTGTCAGGCTCACTAGTCCTGTAATGCTAGAGTACTAGGAGGTTATGTGTTTAATGTCAATTTTAGGTATAACAGTATTTTTGTCTGAAAGCAGAGCTAAGCACAGGAAGAACATTCTAGTGTTTAGGATGGCAGCCTGGCTTTGGGCAGTGTGGATTTAACTCTGTCTTCCAGGACCTATTTTGGACGTCTGTGAGGATTTCGCTTTGTTGGTGCATCAATTCCCTGTCTGTAGAATGAGTTTGGTATTTCCCTGAGGCAAATTCTGTGGGACCCAGACACCGTGGGAATGGTGGCCATATGAGTACCATAGGGAGTAAACAAGACAATGTAGACTATAAATATGTAGTTGCTTTTGGAAAGTTACAGTCTAAAGCAAAGCATACAGTCTGCAACAGACTTTTAGATAACTTCACTTTTGTTAGAGAGCCATTTTAATTAAAGTTTAGAACTTTCTGCTTCTTTCTGTCCATTTTTCTTCTTCTTCTTTAGTTGTTGTGCCAAGGTATCCATGTGTGTTTCTTCCACTGTCATCTGGCTCATTCCCAGCAGATGCACACAATCTGTTTTGCTGTCACTGACAGGGCTCAGTTTATGGAAAGAATGTGACAGAACATGCTGCTGTAGTCACTTACACAGGATTCTCTTTTCTAAAAAGTAACTGAGAATAAATTCGTTCTTTTTATTTTTTTTATATATTGTTCAGGCATAAGGTTTTATCCAGGCTACTCTGCATGAGGTTAAACAGGGTATTTGTTTAACATCTTAGCTTTCTTTTTAATTCCTAGTTTGTAAAATACAGATTTGCCAATAATGTATAGGAAATCATCACAGTACATTGGCAGACCTCAGTTTCAAGTAGTGGTAGTTATCCTGGCCATTCTGGTATAAGTTTAATATTCCCAACTCTTTTTTAGAAAATATTACGATATTTCTTTTAAATTTTATATTCCAATTTTTAAATATTGTTGATCATGCAAAAATGTGGAGTCTTGAGCATCCTGCATGCATATGAAGCATACAAAAGGGTATGTGTGTAACGGGGTATGTGTTCCTTCTAGTACAAAGTACTTGACCGGTAAGAGGTTGAGTAGATAGAAATAGCAAAATGAAACTTGACTGGTTTGGACTTCGTTGCCTACAGAAAAAAACTTTAAAACTTAACGTTACCACTTACTGTTGCGTTGTGGTAACAGCTACAGGTCCTAACAGAGGTTGGGGCCTATGCTGTGCAAAGAGATATTAACAGACGGCCTCTACCTCAAGGCATTAACAGTATGAACAAACAGGGTAAACAAAGAAGGTAGAAGGATAAGAAATGGAGCTAGTTTTACTATTAAGAATGTCGTGCAGTTCCTCTCAGTGTTCAGTAGGAAGAGTTGGTGTGTTAATTAAATTTTATGGAAGGTGTCTAACCAGCATAATACCGTTTACGAGGTGATGGGGTGTTCCCATTACCTCTTTGCCAGAGGAAAATTAATCAGCAGCTCAAACTTGGTAAATATAACTTTGAGTTACTTCTTCACTGCTTTCTACCTCTATCCCAATGAGGACAGGGATGACAATAGCAAATTCCACACTGGGCTACTAAGGTTACAACCTAAGCCGTTAAAAAACTGTTAACATTAAATATGTATGAGCATACTAGATGTTTATTAAAGAACAGAATTTGTTTTACAAGCTGATGTTGCCTGTAATCCTATTATTTTCATCCTTAATGATCTAACTTCTATCTTTGAATTGTACTTTGTTCAGAGGGATTGATGTCTCTGGGTTCTTTTTTATCTATAGCTAAAAAAAAGAATCTTCAACAGTAGAAATCTCCATTAATTCCTCAAATCAAAAAGTAATTTAATTAGCTTAGTGACTTGGCTGCATATATACATTAACATATTTAAATATATTTAAAGAAATTTGATCTGTATTTTTAGGATGTATTTTTAAACATTTTCATTTTGGGGAGTGCCTTTATATACTTAAAACTCTGAATTCATATTTTTGTACCTCACATAATTGCAGATTTTATGTTATTGATAGGATATGTATTTTAAAAAGGCTATCTAGAAATACGCTACAGTGGTAGACTGCCATGTTAGCTAGGCTTGTGGTTTTTCTGTAAAATTACTTCCTATGATCATGTACATATATTTATACATATGTACATATATATATATCTGTGTGCTTTATATACAAATATATATGGTTTTCAAACTATGCTTGCATGCCTCTGGGTATGCCTTACACTGTAAATAAAACTGTCAAAATGTCTCTTCACAGTTAGACCTCATAAAAATAATCAGTCCATAAACACGTGGTGCTCTTTATTCACATATATACAGTTACTATATAAAATGAAAGTCTTTCTCTTGTTGTTCTAGACTTACAGTCCTTCTATATTATGGGTTAGAAATATAATATTTTTTAGTGGCTTTTTGTATGTACTTTTATATTTGTTTGTATAAGCATCCCAAACATAACTTGTTCTTGGTTTTATAGACAGGTTGGATTAGAAGATGACTGTAACCCCTATTTCCCATTACTATATTTTTAATATTATTTTTTGCTACAAGCTAGATCTTTCCAGGATTTCTGCAAATAATACTGACTTCTTTAATTAGTCGTAAAATTATTTTTGGATGGGAATCATTAATATGTGTATCTCTAAGAGGCAAATATTTTTAGTATATCAGCTATCACACATAATGTAAAAAGAAGGCTAAGAGGAAATCGGGTCCTCAGATGATTTCTTTTGCTACCTCACTGCCTTCATTGCTGGGCTCAGTTCAAATCCAGAAATATTGTTACCACTTAGCTATTACACTTTTAAGACCAAGATTACAGCAGGACCACCACACCTATTAGTAAGTTGGGCACCAAGAAGTGAATGGGATAATTTAATGCATTTCTAAAAGGGTAGATTTTACATACCGATACATGTCATGAGAATTGAGACTCCTACAAAGTGTCACGAAAGAAGCCAAAGACCAAATGAAAGACTATGGAATGTAACAGCTCTTTATGTCAACCTGTATTTATCTTGATTTTTTTTTTTTAATGCACTTTCTTTAAAAATTAAGCATACTAATTATAGTCCCTTTGTAAAAAAACAACCTACAAACTGAACTGCAGTTCAGCATAGCGATATATTGCTCTTAGTTCCAAATGCTAAGCACAAAATCTCAAATCTGTTTGCCTGGTACTTCACGACCCTACTTGGAACCTGATATGGTAAAAAAGATGAAATTTATACACATCCAGATTGGACAGATCAGATGATAAATTCCAAAGCTGGAGACTTATTATATAGAACTGTATTCCAAACATTTATCGGTTTCAGAGTCTGTTTCAGACATCAGTGCTGATCTTAGCTGTAGATATATCACAAGTGAGAAGATGTAAAGTCAAGATGTTTTGTTCTTTTTTTCATTTTATACATAGCTGATAACTTCCATCTAAAACCAATCCATAAGGAAAGCTGACCAAGTGATTAGCAGAAACACAATAGGCTGGGAGCTGCTTTTCCATAGACGCTGCTGGGTTTAGTTTACACAAGAGTAGGGCACTTAGCTTTGTATTCCCCTTACTCTCATCTCTGTTGAATAGAGACTAGTATTTTCAGTCTCCCAGTAATGATTCAGGAATAAATATTGATAGTTACTTAAGTGATAGTATGAAGACACCTGTGTATCTTCAAATAAACAAATACATAGAATAGGTCAGTAAGTCCTGTACATGTTTACATTTTATGCTTTCTAACACTGTTAACAGTAACTTAAAGAACTGGAAATTATCATGAAAGGGATTAGTTTGATGTATGATTATACACTGGAAAATTAAGGTAAAATCAATACTAAAAAATTACATTTTCTTGCTGTTCATAAGGTGGAACAGTACGGGCTTTTTCACTTGAAAATACTTTCCAGTGCTTTGCCAGTAGCATGTTTCCAATGGGGAGACCACCATCCGTAGTGGTATGAAGCAGATTTTTTCCCTGTATCAGCCTAGATGTGGACCTTTCATGAGCAGAGACAACCTATTTTTGTGATGTGAGCTGGCCCCAAAAATGTATTATTCATGGAGCAGGGCTTTTCACCAGTAATGATAACTTGGATTTCTTGGGCTAGTACTGCCCCTAGTGAAAGCACTGTTTGTTTGGGAATTTTTTCTTTTTAAAAATACACTTACCCTTTTTTTATCTGTTTGCCCCAGGATGCGAGACCAACACATTACTCAAGAAGAAATTATACTTATCCATAATCTAAGAGAGAAGGGGACTGTCTGGTCAGAGCCAGGGTTGACCACTGACTCTTAAACAGCACACAGGTTTGGCTGTGGTATGCAGTCATGCTCCACCTGCATAAATCTCATAAGTAGAAGTTGCATGTATTTATACAGTGCAGGAGATACCTTACAAATGATTCATTTTGAATCCAATTACTATATTTAACAAACTGTCAGTAACCAATTCCCTGGTCAATTCTGTTATGGCTTTCCATTTCTATTACAATTTGTGCTTTGCAAAAATACAGACAGTGCTTTAATTATGAATTTATTATTTTGAAGAAAGATATTGTATTTTTTATGTACTTTTCATAATATTCAGAAAAATTAACCATGTTAAATGTATTAAGATGACTGAGGCTGAAGCAGCCCTTTGGTAGTAGCACTTCCAAGTTATCTTGGAAACAGCTCAATTGATAAAGCTATCTAATACCGTCTTAACTTTTTTTTTTTTTTAATTGACAGTGTTATTAAGCTTTCAAATACAGTATCTCAATAACTGTTCCAATTTTTTATTTCTGTTAGCTAAAAAATGTGAAAATAAGAACAGCCAGATAGCTTTGTTGTTTCCAAAGTCTTACAATTCTATCTTTGTTTGAAAACTTAACTGTTAAAATATGAATGTGAGCAGCTGAAAATATGATGTGTGTTGTAGCTCTCTGCTTGTGCAGACTCCTACTGTATAGAAAACATCCATTTGATAGGATAAAATGAAACCTCTCTCTTCACTATTTGGTATTAGAATGAGCAATATAAATTGCAATCCATCATATCAATCTCTATGTTTCTAAGACAAGGCAGCGGTAGGAGATAGAATTCCAATCCTGAAAAAAATTAAGCACAAGAAAGCTCTTACTCAATGGTCAGTTAAATAATTTGCATCCCAATTAAAGTCATGCCTAGATCAGACCCACTGGGCAACTCAAGCGCTGAAGGATCTTGCCATTATGTTCAACAAGAGGAGCCAGGGTGTTTCTGGAGCTGAGAAGAGAAAGAGTTCATTACAAGAAGGTAAAGCCGATGTCTTAGAAATCTTTCAGATTATCTGTTGGCAACAAGATGACCTTCAAATCTTCAATATTTGCTTCATTTTTATGGCATATATCCATATAGGGCTTGCTAGGCAAAGAGTTTTTCTTCTCCTGTGCATAGATCACACTTCCTATAAACAGAAGCTGGCTCATGGACAAAGAGATTATATATTTATATTTAAAAAAAAATGCAAAGCAGCAACCTGATCTTTCAGTCTGTATCATCAAAAAGATTTTGTCCACTACTGCTTTCAGTCAGAAGTGCTGCGCACAGTAGCTTCTCAGTAAATCAGGAAACAGCTACGTGTGTAGCTATTTCAGCATTACATTAAGCTAATGTTTTCCTTCCCTAAATACCCACTGTTACATAATGCCACTGAAAAATCTTTTCACAAAACTGAAAAATACTCAAATTGTTTAAACAAACTTATCTGAGACATTCCTTCCTTTAAGCAGTAAGACCTGGTGACAGTGCAAGATCTTTTTCTGAGTGATAGAGTTTGCCTAGTTTGGGTTTCTTTGCCTACCTTGCTTAATAAAAAAAAATGTAAGCAAGTTTGTACAGTTTCTATTCTGAATTGTTGGAGTGCGAGAAGACACTCTATGAAAGCCGTTTCTAAACTGGGCTGATGGTGAAGGAAGTTGCACTGTCATCAAGGAAACTTGTGTTACTATCTACTTAAGCTTCTCTCCCCTTTTACTGAAGTCTTGTTAGCTCACGAGAAACTCTGTTCCACATCAGAATATTCACGAAACATGTTCAGTCAATTTCCTGACATCCTGAAGTGCCAAATTTTCACTATGTAGTAGAGAACATTACAGAAAAAATTTGATACAAAAACCTCAGATCAGAACGTTTCTTCCTGTTAGCATGAAGCCACGATAAAGATCTGTATTATGAAAGTGTAGTTTTGTAGGTTTCATATACAAAGCTACTCTGAATGAGGTTTTGGGGACACAGTAATCTGGGTGAACTTTGTGGCTGTGTTAAGGTAAAGGACCAAATCTTTAGTAGAGGACCTGAGTTATTTTCCCAACTGCTTCTGTAAACCTGCTGCATAACTCAAAAAAGTTCATTTGAAAATTCCTCCTTTCACTGTAAAACTTCACTAGTTACTGTAAGTCAGAAGTGAAAAGTGGGGAGGGAAAACTTTATTTTATTATATACATTATTTTATAATCAGTATACTATTTTCGGAAGCTTCTGAAAAAATAACACTTGTCATTTGAGAGCTGCAGCTGTTAGTCTGTTGAGACATAGAGGGGATGGGGCATATATTGAATTATTCATGAAGGCTACTGCTATAGTTGACAGAAGTTCATCAGCTAATTCCCCCACTCCATACTGAACTTTCTTTCAAACTCGGTCAGGCTGCAGGGGTACAAGCTGTTAATTTTAATAATCATGCTACTAGAAGTTTCCTATACTGTAGACATCACATAAGATTTCTCTTTTAAGAAAGTCATTTATTGTTCATTGGGGGCCAATAAGTGCTTAATTTTGCATACTTTAATTCACAGATAATGTGAATAATTTGATATGCTTTCAAGATGTAACTGTTGCATAATTATATTAGAAAATGTATGTAATGATGCTTTATTGCCTTAATTCAATTTGATGAACCAAAAACCCCTGACATTTTAACTATATACATATTTAATATCTTCATGATTTAAGAAAATAAGAAGGGTTTGTGTGCTATTACTTACAATACATTTTTCAGTTTATAGGCCAATTCAACATGCACAAATGCAAGGAAATCTTAGTTTGCACAAGTGTGGGGAAACCAGGTACTTTATATTCCAAATGCTAAGCCTCACGCCTGCATTAGCCAACTATTTTGTTGTGCAGACTATCAGATTAATGATAAAAATATTTAATGGTTCTTTAAAGCAGTGCTGAAGTTCAGGATTAGTTTGGCAGACACCAGAATCATGTCACGAAGTGTGTGCTTGTGGTGGGTATTGTAGGAATGCTAAATACCAAAGATTTCATCCCAGTTTGAGCGATAAGGAGCTGTGCCTCTCACTCCAGGGATTCCACAGGGGTAGCTCTCTTTTCACACAGGCAGGATTGCCAGCTACCTCTGCCTCAGCCACAGCGAAAGTACAAATCTTACCAGTGTGTGTTTGTTATCTTTAGGAGACTGCTCTCTCTTTTTATATGTCACTACAGACTGATTTGGGGGATTTGAGTGCAGTAGGAAATTGTAGTAAAAATTCTGATGTCCAGTTCATTCCCCTCTCCTCTGTGGGGATTTCTGCACTGAATGAGATTGAAAATGTCTTTTTAGTGGTGTGCTTGATGCAGACAGTGCCCTTATTTATCCTGTGATGACCTCATAGCAGCAGCACATGCCCTCTTGATGGAGAGGATTATTGTAATTCCCTCCTAGAAAGGCTTCCAGCAGCTCAGCTCTGTCACTTGCAGCCTGTTCAGAATGCAGTGACACACTCCTGTCCTGTCTTGAGCAAATATGATCATCCCCCTTGTACCTTAACTCATTTACTTTGTCTGCTATGAAGTAGATGTTTGATTTTAAAGTTTGCTCTCTTAGTTTTGAAATCCTTAATGGTTTAGATCCTGGCTATTTTCAAGAACTCCTCCACAAATATCATCTTGACAGATATCACCACCCCCATAGCACATTTTAGGAATCTCAGCATCACATCTTAGGTTGGCAAGTTATGTCCTTTGCTGTGATAGGCCTTCAGTTAAGGAACTCCTCCAGGAAATCTGTCTTGAACCATATATCCTTATCAGAAAACGTTAAAATTAAATTTACATTTTTGGCTGCTTTTTTTTCCTCCACTATTATTTTTCAGCATAATTCTATTAAGACCATATTTATTATGGTTGCTCTCAATAATTCTTGCTGGAGTTGTTATTTCAAATTTTCTTGTTTCCTTATTTGCGGAGTAACCTAAGCATGTTAGTGGTGTAGTTGTTGATAGTGACTTCTTAATGATGAGTTTCATGTTGCGTTATAAGGGTAAAAGCTTTTCTATGTTAACATACACAGTATGTCAATATAATTGCTTACTAAATAGGACACATGGGCCATTATTACTTTTAATATATTTAAAAAAATTGTGTTTGAATCTTTATTCCTCTTCCTTACAAGGAATTATTCCTTTCTTGTTCCCATTGTGCAATCTAAGTCACTAGGCTTCAGCTGTACAAAGCTTCAGATGGAAAGGAATCCTCCTCTTTGTTTGCTTTTCTTGCTGTTTGTCTTGCTACTTCTATTATAGTCCCTGTAATTATGGTGAGATGTCTACAGCTATGTTTATATGGTGCCTAATTTTCTCCATTGATGGTAAAGGAAGCCTATGTTTGAAGAAGCTTAGACTAGATGCCAAATGTTGATGGCTTCAGCGAGGTCATATGGATCCTACACTTGTGGGCATTCATAAAGTACTTTGTGCAATACATAAGGCTTTTTTCGTCAGCGCCATGCCTGCATTTTCAGTCTAATAATTAATTTTTCACACCTGAATTCAATTGTGGAATCAGTTGGGGCACTTTTTACGAAATTGCTCTAAATACTGTTCCATACACTCGTAGTACCACCTTTCAGCTGAATACAGTGCCCGTATTTAGATGCATGCAACTTTTATGCACCAAAGGTTTATGAACAGCATTGAGAATTTGCTTTCACATCACTCATGTACTCATTGATTTCAGATTCTCATTGGCTTGCTTCACTCATTGGGGTGCAGTAACAAAGTCTGTGATTTCATTCATGTTAACTGTTACATATGTACTTAATTTAGGTACATGAACAGTTCTGCAGCTTGCAGTGAACTATTCAAGTGTTTCAAGTTAGGCATATACATTCATGCTTGTGGGTTTGAGGCTACAAGCCATAGTACTGCAAAGACTTACACATTTGTTCAAGTTTACTATTTTTGGATGTTGTACTGATGTCACAATTATTTTCATCAAGTAAAATGCCGCCCCATTAAGCCTTCACTTGACTGGTTGGTGTGATGAAGTGCTTTTCAATTTTTTTAAATCCTTTTAATTTTAAAGTATTCCATGGATGCAAGTTACTTAAATAGTCTGATTAAAATGATCAGAATTCAGAACATTTTCTAGACTGTTCTAGACTATATGTATTATTACAGTGAAAGCTAGTTTTAAGGGAAAAAAAAAAAAAGGTTGTTGGTGGGATTTTTTTCGTAAATGAAATTTTACAAATTAGTTACTTCCGCAAAACAGAGGAAATGGAGGAAGTTGACATGCATACCTGAAGCTAACTTCATTATATTTAGGTCTTTCTAAATTTAACTTCATTGCAAACTCCTTGTTCTGCTAGGTCAGCTAAATAGATGTTTTTTTAACATGTTTTTTCATCTTGTTGTTTTTAGTAGTCTTCTGATGGATTACAGTCAGTGAGAATACGAAGGAATTTTTAAGCCCAAATAATTCATGAAACAATCCAAAAGTATTGCATATTATTAAGCTGGGAATTTACAAATCCTCATTACTGGATAGTCTTCAGGGTAACTTACTCTTAATCATTAGGCCTTGAACCACAATCCCAGCAGAATGTGGTGTTTTTAATAGCACTGGTTCCTATGAGCAAATTTTATTGTGGCATCATGGAATACCATGCACTCTTTTGCTTTATGATTTATTCTCCCTGGATACAAAACTGTAAAAGAGATGTGTTAATCTATTTTTATTCAAAGTACAGAAATAGCTCTGTTACAGTTCAGGGATTGAATAACCAATATGAACATACTACTTGTTCTTAGTCATGCTATACCTCACAGTAAGAATAGTGATCAATTACAGGTACAGATATGCAGCACATTTTACAGATCATTGCTAAATAATACATTCTTCTGTTTCAGACTGTTTTCCCAAAACACTGTTGTAAATCAAAAGCATAAAATTGCTACATTAAATAATAGATAATGTGCTTCAATGCTGGTTACAACTATGTACTAGAAAAATACTCACAAAGAGCTCACTCAAAATTATCCTTAAAGAATGATAATATTTTATATGATTTTTCCCTCTTGATTGGATACTTAGGACACTGTTCCTCAGGGATTTATGCCCTACATATGTCTGAATTTATACAACTAAAGAAGAAATGTGTCAGAATGCAACATTTATCTCTGAATTGAGGGAAACTGTTATTCACTTACCTGTTTCTCAGCATGCAATTAGAAACTGGCTGTTATGGAGTGCAGAAAAGGCAATCAAGGCAGCTTAGCTTGCTTGTGTGGCACTTACCCGTCCACAGCTGATAACCCAGGCTGACTCTCACCTTGGCAGCATTGCACAAGTAATCTTTGTGTGAGGATGAACTGTTCTTGAACAATTTCTCTAATGTCTTAGACACAAAAAAGCTTTCTCTTTAACAAAGGAATGCGTATTTTCTTTTTCCTTTATATCTTGAACAAATGTATTTAAACAAGCTGCTGCCCAGGACCTTCAATTCTCTGTTTCTCGTTTGATCTCAGTCCTTTTTGTAGTACCCTGGGACCTGATGGAATGCCCAAGTGAAGGTTACTTCTGGAGTCTTTTTCTATCAGTTTTGACAAGTTCAGATGGTGTTGTTTAGTGACCTAAAGCTGGAATATTACATTAGAATGGACAAGGTGGCAGCGGGGACATACTGTTAGTCTACTGGCATAAGAAGAACTAAAATGATGAACTTTTCCCCATCATCAAAGGAGATGCACTACTGCAGACAGGCAGTGTAGAGGTAAAAGGAGTGATGCCATGGGCATTACCATGAATTCAGATACTAAGATGGAGGACACTAGATAAGTCAGATGACTGAACAAATCAGAGCTCTTCTGTTACTTAAATTTCTGTGTGTTTGGTTCTAGCAGAAGCTTCATCTCTTCAGGATTTTACATATAACATTCATTTAAACTGCAGTTTTCCTTAAAACATATGCAAAAGGTAAACATTATTACAAATTTTCAAAGAGTTTTCCTTTTCTCTTCCATTTTATGTAACTAATGCGTTGATGTTTTATGGATGGGAAAAGGGAAATAAGATACATATGCAGGGATGCAAAAAGTCTGAACAGAGACATTAGGCTATAGTACAATGAAGAGAACCTGCTTCATAATCTCAGATCGAATCATTGATAAGCAGCAAGAGATTAAAAATTAACTGAAGTTGTAGAATGTATTTTCTGAAGGGCTGTGCTACAGCAAATCTTTAAGAATCATTTTAGATTTACTGAAGACAGCAAGGGCAAAATGTTATACTACAGCATTACCAGATTTTCAGCTTAGGGAATACATAGTCATTCCTAAAATGCAAACTAGGAATTTTTCATTATTGTCTAGCTGGCAGAAGAGAAGAAGAATGTAGAACTAAATTACTTATCAATACTGATCATTATTCTGTGAACAGGGAAGAATCAAAAGGAGTCACAGCACACCACAACAGGTGCACAGCATTGCTGAGATGAGCCACCATTTCCACGCAATACACATATTTACCCTTCACACTTCTTGGATTCATAATGTGCATGGCATGTAATCCTACTATGCAGATACAAACCCCACAACCACGACAGAAGGCCCGTTTTCTGCAGGAAAACCTGAAGTCATGCAGTTAGTAAAAAACAATGTGGCAGTTTGTGTTAATAATCATTCTGTAGTTCACGAAGGATTCACGTTTATAATGGTTATAAAAAAAAAATCAATTTCACAATAGATATTGATTAAAATATATGTAATTACTTGCTAATGATCTTAACATACTGAGTATATTGTATCCTATTTTTCACAAGGTGCTTTACTTTCAGTGAGACTAGGCCCAAATTACAGCCTGTTTACACTTAATTTTAGGTCTTACTATATTCCACAATGATTTTTACCCTGTCAGGTAGAAAGCTCTAGGCATTTCAGTTGAAATATGGCCAAAATTTGGGGGGAAAACCCCATAAAAATATAAGTAAATATATCACTGTATTCTTCCACGCAGATTTAATAGCAAACTGGAATCTAAAATGTCCTTCCTAAATTTAATGATAAATGATTTTGTATGAGTGAATCTTGCCATCTGTACCTTGGAAAATGTAAGATTAATTTGTTTAATTATAGGCTATAATTTCAGGCTTAAGAAGTATCTTATTGCCAGTAGCAAACATTAAAATATCTACTTCATGTCAGTGTTGTTATTTGGCAAAAGTGGACTGAGTCTCAGCCTTGGAAAGAGGAATTGCCCTTGGAACTGGTGTAAACAGAATGCTAAGAAATTCAAGCTTGTGCTGCAGCACCACCTTTATCTTGTTTAGCTACTAGGGTTTTTTAAATGCATTTGAAAAACAGTTGAATTGAGTCAAGGAGAGAAAAGCAACACACTAAAGTGCAGTCTGCCTTAAAATTTCAAGGTTTTTCTTTTTTTAATATGGTTCATTAGAAACTAAATTGGTGAATATGCTATAATTTTTCCTTAGATTAGTCTCAACTAATCTCAATGTCTGTACCTATTGAAAGTTACTGTTTCTGACTGACATGTATGCCCCAGGACTGCCGATTTATAATTCTAACTAACCTATGGCATTTTTTAAGTCCTTCTACCCTTTTAGTACAATTCCAGGCAGACTTTGACCACACCCAAAGCTGGTGGTGTCGTCTGTATTTGTGGCAGACATTTAAACACAAAGTAAGTATCTGACATTTTATCGGATTTGTTCAGAGTTGTTTGATGCATTGCAGATACTGCCTTCTTAAGCCTGACTTTAGGGTAAAGCATTGCCTATTCAGAATTTAAGGAAGTGTTCAGAGTTGCTGATGGCTATTATTCTGCCTTATCTAGACTTAGTTTCTAATGTTTTCTGTCCATTCCTGTGTCAATGTGTTCCCTCGGGTAGGTTGCCTTAATGTGATACATAATACAAAGGAACAAATAATTCTTTTCTGGTTTTGTTTTTTTCTTTTTATGTTAGTATTCAAATCAACAAGGCTAACAACCATTATTCCATGCATTATTCCAGGACAGCAGGCAAGCAAATTTAATAGCCATAGAAGTTTGCCTAACTATAGTAAGAAGCTATGCATGTGTAGAAAAAAAATCCTTCTTTCATTTTCAAATGATAGAATTTGTAGGCAATTAAGTTTTCAGAAATAGGAATTTCTCAACATATTTAATCAAATGGACAACACCCAAATCACCTCATCCTCCATCACTGGCAAGAGAATAAAATCTCTACACCAAGAATAGCTATACTGTATGTCACAGAATAGTGTTAGGAAACACTATCTATTAGTATAAATAATAAAAGTGCCTCCAACTCTATCATATTATAGCACATTATAGTATATCTGTCTCATGGTAGTTAGCAACATTTCTGTGGATCACTGATTTCTGATTTATCACAACATGAAAACTTCTGTTCTAAGAAGTTCTTGTAGGAAGAATTGATAGTAGTTTCCTACTTAGCAGACATCTTTTGCCTGTCCATCTCAAAAGAGTAGAGAGAACTTGGATTTCACCTATAAAACTTAATAACCAGCTAGTATAAATAAATTTATATACAATACATAAAACTCCATCTCTGACTGGGTTAAACTGTAAACATATTTGAGGAGAAAGAGTCTTGTTCCTCTCTTCCTACATAGTATTTTTTGTGTCAAGAACTTTCTGTTCTGACTTTTGCATGATGCCAAGTCAGCAGTGTAGAGTAGACTTTCATGTCCTCTGTGTGTGCTTCTTGTTAATGCATTCTTATATTACTATGAATCTGTTTTCCTGGAGACTGTTACTCCCTGTTTCTGAGCAGTAGATCTGGTATTCTCGTAAAAAATTGCATTTCTTGGTAGATGTTGGTGATCCAATTTACTAGTCACACAATCAATCCCCCCTCACCCCTCACCATTCTGCCACTGGAAATTGGCCATTCTAACCATTTTCTACCAAATACTGAGATTGGACAACTCCAGGTTAATATGAAATTAGGGCATCAATTTGTTAAGAAATAAGTGGTATGTTTGCCATGATTAATCACTGCCATAACCCTACCAAAAATTAAATTAAAAAAAACAGGCTACTGCACAAAAAGTCTATAAAATTTCCCACAGATCTGGTTGAAAATACCACCACTAATACAATTTTTCTTAAGATACTTGTTTTCTGTGACAACAGTAGACCAGTTAGAAATGGGTTATTGAAAACAGTGAGTACTAAAAAGAGTTTCCAAAAAGGAAAAGTTGACCTTATTTAAAAATAATAGTAATAATTTTTTTTAAATTACATGAAGAAGGATCTCCACATCGCAGGGACTATGTCATGATTTACCCCTTCGCCTGTTTAAGACTGAATTATGCCCACCAGTTTGATCTCTATCACTCTGTATGCAAACTAATGCAGGAAAAATACAGGCTATTACAACTTTTACAGGAATGTGTGTTTCTGCTGTTGTGATGAGGAGAGCTGCCCTGAGTGATATGAAGCTGTTATTTCTCTGATCTATTAGTTGTGTCCACATAAACCGTATGATTGTTAAGGAAAGATTTTCATGTAGTTTAGGTTTATTCAGACAACACTCAAGAATTAAGTATTATCATTCCTTTAGGTTTAGTACATTGTTTTCTTTAACAGCATTGTTATAGTCATTCATAAGATGGTATTTCCAAAAACTCCGTGTTGCCATCAATTATATCAGAGAAGAGGAAATGTATATATTAATTTCATAGGGAGTTTTTGGATGCAAGATGTTCAGGTCTTCATTAATCTTCATTAATTTGAAAGGAGGTTCTTCTAAGTATTTTTCTTTCTGTGTTACTTTTCTGGAAAAGCTGCTAAGAGAGAAAGACTTTGCTCACTTCAGACATGATGAAATTCTTGTTAATAAAAAAGCTTTCTAATTGTATAGTATGAAATAGGCCTCCATACAACCAGTTGCAGGCAAAATATAAGCAAGGAACATGATTAGTTCACCTGACACTGAAAGCAGAGCCATGGTGAAATGCTAACACTTCTAACAAGACAAAACATCACCAAATCTGTCTAAACCAAAAAAACAAAGAATACCTTCTGCAACAGCATTAGCATTTATATGGGCAGAATAATGATCCAAGATGAAATTTGGCAGGACATTAGACATAATTCATTCTGTAAAGATTATCATGAAATCTTTAATGTTCTCAGTGATCAGAATCTTGGGTTTGCAATTCATTTGTAACAAACTCTTCTCTATTAACATAGTGCCTTCAAAACACCATTAGTTGAAATCTTTTTACCTTCATGTATTACCTGCACGTAGCTGGAGGTCTTTTGTTAACTAGAGTTAAATATGTAAAAGAATTCAGTACTATCCTGATGTTACAGCTATATGACTCAAGACCCATTATTTTACCTGTTCTTTTTTGTACCACAGAAGCTTATAGGAAGAGACTGTCCCTGTCCTAAAGAATTTGCAGTACATAAATCTGACCCAGCTTGACCCTGATTAGCTTCTGAGAATCAACAGGATCACAGCACACGCTAGTTTGACTGCAGCGACTCAGGGAGGTGTCTCTTTCATTAACCAGGGTGACCATATGCCATCCAGGTTAAGAGTGGTTGACACCTCTTTAATAGAGGGTGATAAGTCTTTAAAAAGATGGACATCTAATCTCACCCTCTTATATGGCAGGAGAGCATGGCACTGACTTACGGGTTGAGGAAACAGGGGCAAATATTACTACTCTCCTGTGTGCATATCTGTCTGGATATGGAATATGCTTTGTCTGTGGCAGGTGCAAATCCTGCTTAACTTCGAAGGAACCCTTAGAGTCTGCTCCAGGTAGTCAGACTTTCTACTCTTGTTGCGCTTCTGCTTTTCATCAGACAAGCCAGGTTGGGCACAGTGGCCTGTGGTCCTAAAACCCTGTACTTGAAATCTTTCTAACACTTGCCTGCCATGGGCGTGACACTTAATGTCACGGTCAGCACATTTTTTGACTGGTAGAGGGAAGCGAGTGATGCACTGGCTTAACCAAAATAGCAAAAGAATGCAGGATGTCATGTTTCCATGGTTTTTTATCAGACAAGGTGTTGTACTGTAAGACTAAATACTATCAGTCTGTACACACCTGAATCTATACCACGGACAGTTTCTTGCCTGTGTCTTGTCAGTGGTTATTTCTACAGAACCATGCAGCAATGGGGTTTCCAGAAACAAGCTCGTGAGGATTTGCTACAGGCTCTGTTTATCCCTGCCAGAGGTTTCAGTAGGAGCTACAGACTTACTAACGCATGTCTCTCATCTGAAGAAACTGCTCTGGGAACTGGAACAAATTATCTGGGAATCTAACATCAAAGGATCAGCAGACAACAAAATAAATATAAAAATAAAGATTTTGGCCTAAAAAACAGCCCCAAAACCACACTAAGCTTAAAACCCAGCAAGAGACTTGCTTCCATCTACTGGAGCCAAGAAAAAAATGACAACTGAGCAGCAAGTTCCTCTAACATGGGCTATAAATCAGTTTGTTCTTGTCTCAGGCTGCTGGTGTTGAAAAGTAAATCCATGAGCTGGTATGGGAAAATGTTGGATGATTAAAATGACTTGAAAGTATCCCTTTAAGTTTTCAGTAACTTAGAAATTTTAACAGCAAAAGCTGTAGTTGTTGTTAAAGTTCCTAATTTATACTTGAACATATGCAATGTATTCTATAGTTGTTTCATACAAAATTGAAAAATGGAACCTTTTATTCCTCAGTGGTCATCCCTAGGTAACATACAGGACTAAAACCTTTGTATTAACATGGTTGGTACATAGTCTTCTATTATTATTATTATTATTATTAACTTTGGAAGTTTTATGCTTCATTTTATGATGCTTTGTTACTGTATGGCATTGCTGTAGCCTATGAGGATTGAGACCCTTCCACTTCGTGGTAACTCATCTCTCCTCTCCAGAACCACCCAGTGGACTCATCAGAGAGACTGAGAAGCATCAGCATATTTTTTCCTTTATTTAAACTGGATAATGCCATACAGATGTGTGGGTAAGACCATATAGAGTCTGCAGCCTTGATACTAGAGTGGTCTCAGACATTTAATACAATATCCTCAACTTTTTTCCAAAGTCTCAGTGCTACTATTGTTAAAGTAAATAGAAAAACTGCCACTAACTCCCATAGGCACAATCAGAAAGTGCGATATTGTTTTCAGGAACTCTGTTTCCAAGATCTACAGTCAGATTTTTAAAATAATTGTAAAAAACCCTGCAGTATCTTGAATTAGGGTATGACATGCCATCAACATTTCCATTTAGTAGAAGCCATTACTGACTCAGATGGTATTCACTTTTGCAGCACGACATGGATAAATAGGAGGATGAACATTTTTAAAGTATCTCATCATGCATAATTTGTTAAATTTGAAGTAAAAAAAAAGAATGCTGGAAATTTCTTACCTAGAAATATTGTAATAAGTAAACAGCAGATCAGTTTGATAATTATGTTTCAAAAATATGTCGCTTAATAGCAGTGGACTGGTACTTACTTGTCATTTATGCGTGATCTAATTGTAAAATTATCTGATTTTACGTATGAAGAGAGGAAATTTAGGTTTACAGAATAGGAAATCACTCTGACACAGTATTTCCTTATGATGAAGAACTTGCTTTTAATTATTCTGCTGTTAAGTTTAGCAGCAGTTTTTTAATGCAGATTTATTACCAGGAGTAAATACTAAATTTTAAGCTGGCTTGTCCAAAATACGTAGTTTTATTCTAAAAAAAAGTATGAGAAAAAAATACAGTTCTTGTCTGACTCTTGTTTATTGTATCTTTTGTTAAGTACTACTTGTTTAGCACCTTGAATTTTATTATTCCCATCTCAAACTGTCTCTAGGGCCAAAAGCGTATTTTCTTTAATAGACATAACAATGTAATTGATATGGAATGGATTTTGCCCAGTCTTTTTGTCTATTCATTGCAAAATGGAAATTAATCTCTTTAGCTTGAGGCTGCATAGTTTACTGTCATTAGTTGGGGACAATCAAAGACATGTGAAGTTTCAATAGTAGAGAAGCCTTGGGATTTTCAGCTATTTCTGAGATCTTAATCAAAAATGTTACTGATTGCTTGGGAATCAATGAACATACTCCTGAGGAAAAAAAAGACAGCATAACTTTAACATTATTCACAGTGTTTTGTTAAAAGGGACAGTGATTCATAACGATTATTTATCTTAATATAACATAGCGAAGAATATTAAAGAACTTTAGGAATTTTTGCTCCATGTAAATGGTCAGAAATGTTCAGTGCTTTTGAATTTTTTGAGACAGTCTTACACACCTGAGTAGCGTTAAACACTTAAGTTTTCCTTTTGACCTCTTGGCGTATTAAGTTGTAGCATATTGAAGAGTCTGTGCCTATTCAGGGCTTTTGAAACCATAGCTTGAAAGTCAACAGATACTTCAGCACCAATATAATAAGTGCTGGTTTAAGAGAATTAACTTTGTGCTGACGACAAAAAACTACAGCCTCTAGCATTAGTGGAAACAGCATTCTTGAATCATTGAAGGACTTTAAAGGGAGAAAAGACCCTTAAAAATCATCACATTCCACTTCTGGAGATTACTATCTCTATTGTATTATTCTCTGTTAGCTTTGATAAAAATTTGTCCCTGCTTTTATCCATCAACATAAGATTATATGTGACTGAATAGGAGTTAAAGCATTTTTAAGAATACATCAACTAATGTCCAGTCAGACTACTGAGTTTCAAAACTTTGTTTTTCTTGGGTGTCTTTCAATCAGAAAGGAGGAAGCACTTCCTTTTACAACACGATGTCAAGACAAGGACACACATACTCACATATGCACACACATACAAACAAGGTACTATTCAAATCGCTTCAGCGTTTACTGACTGACACACAGGATCCTAAATGACAGCAGGAAGAAAAATGCATAATGCTTGTAAAAAATCACTGCTTAGGTATGCAATGTTTCAGTAATTAAAATACTGCTGTGCATAATATAAGGAGTAAGGATTATTGTTCAGAATGGGCATCACAGTCAGGATTCTTTGTTAATAAAGCAATAGGCTTCATTTTCCGTGCATAGCTATATATATATATATATATATGTGAAAATTATTTTTAATCAATGTATTTATTTAAAGGATGGTTGCAGGCTACATTCAGATCTCATTTTCACCAATCTAAATGTAAAATAATGGAACTGGCTGCAGTGCAGTTTTCCTCACAGCCGTGCATTTGAATAGCTGGAATCACAGCGCTGGCCCTGGGGCTATAGCACACGGTTTTACAGGACTGTATTTTCTGTACCAATAAGGACATGCTGTGTTTTCAGAGTAATGTCTTGACAACAAAGTGCATCAATGAAGGCCACCTCACTCACAATGAAGGTCTGTCTTTTAAAATAGCACTAAAACAAAATAACAGTTGTGTTTTGGCAAGGGTCTTAACTATTTACAGCGCAACAGCCAGAACAGTAAATAGTGCTGTAGTAGCCGGATCTCTCTAAGCTGTAACTCCAAACCTGGAGGAAATACTATAATTAGGGACTTTTTTTTTTTCTGTATTTTTTTAAAATATAGTATCCATTATCGATGTAAACATTCAGAAACCCAGACTGATAGTTCTCTTTAAAATGCAGAATTTTGATTTGTGACAGCTGCATTGGATCTTTAATCATATATTATCTTTATGGGACCCTTTTTCTAACATATGTTAATTGGCTGTTTTCTGTGACAAATTATGAGCTCTTACTTTGATGAGGTTCAATTGCAATCATGTTGGAGTTGAGTATGTAGAGTTTCCAGCCCCCGCTGGCTCCTTAAACCACTACAAACATCTGCACGTCACTGCAGTGCTGAGTAATGGCAGGATTTGGGTTGATCTGATTTCTGTACAGATTTTTTTCCACAGGATATTTTCAGCTCTTTGCACTAAATCTGTTACAGGGTTTGCTGTTTTTAGCAAAAGAATGATCTAAAATTAACATCTTGTATGGGATTATTAGAATACAATGAAAAATAATTTGCAGCACAGTATACTGAAATCTTTTTTAATCTTCAGAAATTTAAATGCACTATTAGAAATTCTCTGTCAACTTTTATTGCATGTTACAGTTCAAATTTACTGGAGTCACATAGCATTTCTGGGAGTGAAATGGTAGCCTGCCTGTTGAAGTCAATATTTTTTAATTCCTGAATGTAGCATTTGCAAGTTCTTTAAAAATAAATTTATTTTACTTTTAGAGAAGTGGTTGGCTTTAATCACTTTAATCTTTTAAATTTTTACAAAGAAAAATATGTTTCCCAGCTGGACAGGAAATGTGTCTAATTATGTTTTACATAAACTTGCACATCTTCCTGCTAGTAAAGAAAATGTTGCACTGAAATATAGTGTCTTTCTGTCTTTTTTGTGTTTAAGGAATTTTGTGCTTACATTTCTTCAGTATGTAAATTAAAGAAATACAGAAAACATTCACCACAATGGAAGTAGTATTGCTTTGAGCTTTTTTTTCTTGTTACTTACTCTCCTGATGATAATTGTGCACATAATCTTATTTTGTACAGCAATTCATTAGAAATATTGAGATAGAAAATGTGTGCTGTATTTTAATATGTTTTTACTCAAAGCTGTACTTAGGGTGAATGTGCAGAAATATGAAATCTTACATATTTTAATACAGAGAGAGCAGTCTGGTCATAAAATGGATGGAGCATCATCTTTTCAAAAACTGTGTCAAACAATATCAATTACATTGCAATTAATTTAGCAGAACACCACACAGCTCAGCTTTGACCTAAACCAAATGGCAGTAGATAAATCTGTCCCATTTGTTCTTCAGAGAAAAGATGGGGGTTAAATTTCCAGGCAGGTGTTAGAGTTTAGAATAAGAAGAGCCAGATGTGTATGGAAGCTACTTTGGTCTCATGAGGCTGGTTTTAATTCAGCTATTTCCCTGGAGTACCACACAATCAATGAGTTCCAAATCCTGGGGCTACCTGCCTTTACGTGAAATCATGGGAACATTTCTTCACAGCATACTACTGAACATGTGTGGAAAAATTAGAGCAGAAACTAAAGGTAAAAGAAGGTTAACCTCAGAAGTTACACGAGTGTCACATTTCTTTGAATTTCTGAAACGAAGAGATGATAACCAAGTGGAAATGCTTAAAGAAGAGATATATTACTATAAGGAGAATTTTAAGCAGTGCAAAACTTGTACGATAGATATTTAATATATTTCTCTAATCACTGCTCGTTGTAGGCAGTATTTTAAAAGTAAGCATATGTAGGTCATGTGCAGCACAGTGAAAGGCATTAAAGCTAGGTGAATTGAATCAGGGAGGAGTTTCAAAAGGATGATTTTGAGCTGGATGTTGTCCCTACTTCAGTATGTCTGTAAAAGTAAATTGATGCATTGTATCTTGAATTAGTCTACACAACAGCATTCAGTTCCACTTGATAAGATGAGCTTAATTGGCTTTAAGAAAATAAAGCAAGGTAAAGGAAGATGTACAAGTGAAAGAGAGGGCTTGGCACTTTATTGGATTTTGAGGCCTGTGAGCCATGTGTCTTAATTGGGGCCAGTTGGGATCATTTAATAATTGCTGTCAGAAGATCAAATTTAATTCTCTTTATAAAAAGACCACAGTGGGATAGAGTTAAACAAATTGTCATCTGAGGTTTCAAATGAACGAAGCTTTAATTAGGTTGATTAGGATGCTGTAAGAGAGAGAGGGTAAGAAACAGGAAATTGATGAATCTGCTGTGTACCGTGTTGGACCTTATATGACAGTACTGTCAAATATCTTTATTTCAAGAATATACACACTAGCATAAAGGGCTATAGTGCTAGAACAACATGTGTATATAAATGCTTTAGATATACAAGATAATTATAACATTCTGAAATCAGTGACTTTAAACACACATATTAATAGTTTTATTATCATAATCTTGCCCTTAACATTACATTCATACATTTTTAAATCTGCTAAATGATCTTTTCTATTTACATACATACTCACTGACTATGCCAGATAAGAATTATAGTATATTTACTGAAAACCCTCAGAATTTCTCTATTGTAATAAATCTTCACCATACTTAGAACATTTGCAGGAACAAATCCCCAGTTTTTTTATCCCTGGGTTTCCAACAGAGAAACTGAATAAAAAATGAAGGTGGCATGAAATATTTTTGGCAGATCTCAGCCATGTTTGCACCCCAACCTTAGATTCAATTCTTTACACTATGCTGCCTGCTACTTTTGCCGCAGCTGTCTGCTTCTAAGAATATTTTTTGTCAGAAATCACCTTGCATATCAATAGAGCTCAAAAAGTGCCATTTCTGAGAAAACATAATGTACATTCAAGGCCACAAAAAGATTTAGCTAATGTATCTTTGTATTGATTATGTTTTGTTTTTTCAGCATGCTTCTAGGACAATAATAAAACGAGCAATGCTGGCAATGATCCATTTAGGAAAAACAAATGCTCATTCAACATATAACGGAGACTATCAAGCAAATTGCACTGTATTTCCCTCTGCAAATTAAGCACATTTTATATGTCTGTTTTCTTCTGATATCTGTCAAGGATGTTGACTTTTTGCATTGGCTACTGCCAAATGCAGTGTGTTTTGTATGTGTAAGAAATAAAATAAATAAATCCAGCTGCATGTGCTAATGGAGTGGTTGCAGCTGAGGTTCAGTAAGCAGGGTGTGATGCTCACTTGTGGCTTTTGTAGTTGTAGACAGTGGTAGGTGTACCTCTGTGGTAAACACCTTCAGTTTCAGTAGAAAAATTGCTTTTACAGGTCTTGAGGTGAGAGCTGTTAGACTTTGATTCTGTGAAAAAAATTAGAAGAACAAATCCTCATGTGAAAAGTATGAATTAGTTACCTAATACAATTTTCAAAAACTGAATATTAACTATGATGTCGTTGAACAGCACGCTAAATTAGATGGGGCTATTTATGTCTTTGTAACTTATTCAAGATGAATCTTTATTTCTCATGTGCAGCTCTTTTAGCTTTTTATATCAAATCATAACTTCTCAGTGTCCTGTATATCTTGCGTTTCTCCATTTTCTCTCTTTCTCTCTTTTCATGTGAATATTGTTAACCGAAACTTACCTATTGCTTGCGCCTTTGTCCACCACCAAGGACAAAAAAAATCTGTAGAATATCCCACTAAGCCAGAACAACAGAAAATTCCTTCCTCAACAGACAACATAAGTCAGTTGTTCAGGCACCTTGCCCGTTCCTTTTCCCATGAGGCATCTTTTTCTATTTTCTCCCTCATAGCAAATTCCATGTTATCTTGCCTTTCTTACAGCTTTATCTGTTTATGCATTTTTTCTAGTTCCAAACCAGTGGGAATCCAGTTTGGATCTTCAGAGAGATGCCTCTTGTCAAGATACAGCCAGGAGGTAGAAAGCAAGTAGCTTTAGCAAATGAGTGATGGTGTACCAGCACCAGCAGATACGGCCATGTATTTTATTTCTTCATAGTCAGAACCTTCCATTTTTCTAACAGATGCCTCATCCTGAACATGCAAAATTCTAGACATGAGGCACCAGAAAATATATGTGCAAGGTTGATTTCCTATCATGTGGCTTATAAGAGGTATCAGATCTTTGTAATCACAATATAAGTGCATCTTTACTATACTGCCACTGTACTTTTCTTTTTTGCCTTTTTTTAGAACAGATGGCTTCTGAGTTCCTGTGTTTCTGCTTAAATTGTGTGTATTTTGTATATTTAAAAACAGCAACCTGAGTTTTGCCATTAGAAAAAGACATGTATTTCACAGAGGCAGTTCCTCACCCCTATTCAGTGAAATGCAGGTGTTTCCATTTTTTTTTATTAGCCTTATTATGTACCTGACATACATTTCATCTCCTTTTGTCCTTGGGAAAAAAAAATCTGAGTGGGATTGGAAGCATTAATGTAGACTTTTCAGCTGTCATGGTCATGGGGAAGATTGGCATATTTCCCTTGCCTTCCCCCCCCCCCCCCCCCCTCTTCCTCCTCATTTTAAGCCCACAGCTGTCTCTGGGCAAGCAGTTGAGTTCAGGGAGTTTCATAGTTTTTATATTCATATTTATCATATTAACATTTACACAGAATGAATGAACAGTTAGTGGCTCAGCAGCTCTCCACCATGTTGTGCAGTCTACTTTACATTTCAGAAGAACTGCATTTAATTCTTAACACTTCTGGGAAGGTCAGGGATTAAAGGGAAAAGGGTGTCTTTCTAGAACTGGGTATGCAAAAGAGAGAAGGAGAACATCTTTATATATAATCATTACTCTCTAAGAAACAAATTGCCAGATGAAGGAAATACTGATCTGAGGTTGCTTTAGAAAACTAATAAAGGTACTTAAATATGAAAGTTGTGTGTTTAGGTCTATGTTGTAGAAAAATCAACTTTCTGTTTCTGTGGTAGTGTAGTTGAGTAGGTAGCTGAGATGGTATAACACCACAAACAAGAGACATTTTCTAGGCAGAGGCAATATATTTCATTAGACCAGCTGCTATAGCTAGAAAAAAAGGATGAGTTTTGGGTACACTGAGGATCCAAAGAAGGGCTTGTACACCACAAAGGCAACTTATTTTTTCCAACTTTGTTAGTCTACATTAGATAATAACTCTGCTTACAAAGCTTGTTTAACTTCTTTTTCAGTACGAGTGGTGGATCTGTTCTCAGTGTTTGTATTAGTATAAGGGAGTAGCTACATAGAAATCAGTGGCATTTTCTGGATTTAAAATCTTATCTGCCTGACACTTAGTCCATCTTTGACAAGTCAGTGATTGCTTTGCATCATACAAGATGTATTGTTAATAAATAAATAAATAAATAAATAAATAAATGTCTAAGTCCATACAGAACCAAATTTTTCAAGCCTGAGTAGGATAACAGCAAACTACTAGCTGTTTAGCTTGAGAGACTGGTACATACAGCTTCCATGGGTATCCCAAGATTTCGTCAGATTTTGAGGAATTTCTGTGGCTTGGGGACACCTGCCTGAAGTTTTTCAAGTTTGATTGCTTCAGTTCTCTGGTAGGAAGCTGAATGATGTTAGAGGATATGCTTAAGAGATATTGTCCCCTTTTGGCTTCAGTAGCTAGCCAAATTCAGGGTATTACAAGTTGTTTCTGTTAGAGCAGGGAAACGGACAAGTGGCTCGAGTATTTCCTTGATACTGTTTGTTTACAAAGATTTCTTATATCTCTAAATGTGGAAAGACTTAATGTCCATTATCAAGTACTAATGTTTGAGTTCCCTTTCCCATCAGCAGTAACTCCAAAGCCATTTCTCTGTGTCAGTTTTATTTCAGGGCTCTGCTGCCTGTATTTTCTATAACTGAGCTCTCTCCCAATGTCTCTCAATTTTCAGCTTCTCTTCACAGTCACAAATCACAAACCTCCATAAAATAATACCTAACAAAGTTCTTTGCTGTCTTTTATTCAAATATCCAGGTCTGTAAGATCACAGAAGTTGTGCTTACCAGCAGTAATCCTACCCCTTCTCCCTTCTTTCATCTTCCAGCCATTACTCAAGTTACTCTTAAAATGGCAACACCATAAGCAACACTTCCCAGCCAGAAAAAAATGTTATACTACCGTAAAATATCTATACAGTTTTCCTGTCAAGATATTTCCCATCACTGACCCAAACCAGTTTTACTTTCATTCAAGCTTCACCTTGACAACTTTTGTCACTCACTTTGGTCATGTTGAAAACAATTCGTTTTACTAACCCCTTCACAATATTTCTATAGAATCTGTTGTTTGGCAGAGGCACATATTTTCTTTTAATGAGGAACTTATTCACACCTCAGTTTTTCTGCTCTTCATTTCTAGACTTACATTCCCAGTTTTAAGGTACTTGCATCCTCAATTTTGTCACTCTTCTACCTCCTTAGATGATCCTTCCTAACTTTCAGCTTAGTCTTTTAACCAAATACAGTAGTCACTCATTTATTTGGTCGGTACTTTAAAGAGACTTTGGGTTCTTATGTTTTGTCCTGTTTATTCATGCCACAAAATTCCTGTTTCTAAAAGCTCTTTTCTCTAAAAACTTCCTGAAAAGTTTCATTCACAAATGTGTAAGATATCCCTTTTCAAAATACAATTATTAGGTTTCTACAATCCAAATCTTTGTTCCTCCTCACACAGATGAAGTGGTGGTGCAGCAGAAACCTAGAATAGCTTGTGTTGTCAAACATAGATAGGCATGATCCCAGTGCCCTTTGAGTAAGAAAGGGGAGGATCCTGGGTCAGAATGTATAAAGTTCCTCTGGAGCCTGTTGGATGAAGACGAAGGAGACCAGTCCTGTGTAGATCTGAACAAGTCCACCTGTTTTACCCTAAATTTAATTCTTTTCTCCATCTACTCTGGCTATTGCTTCAAGACTGATCATTGACCATAGTTCAGACACTGCTGTCTCCAGCTGTCTTGTCTAAGGGCATGTACCAAGCTTGCTCGCATTTCTGCAATTCAGCAATTTATAAGCAGAAAGTAATCAAAAATCTTTTCTGGTAACAAAGAATCCTTTTGAGAATCAATCCTTACTTTCTTCAACAGAAGACAACCTAAAATTGTCTGCCACTGGTGTTGGCATTGCCGAACTCTTGTGCCCAGGTTCAGACTGTGATTTGATATTGCAGTACATAGCTTTTTCCAATAATACCTGGAATTGTCCCCTGATTCTTAAAAGTCATTGTGGGGATTTATGTTCCTCACCATATACTTCCTCACATACAAGCACTAGTAACAAATTTTTAAAGCTAGATCTGACCACAGCCAGAGACTGCTTTCAGGTGATGCAATGACTTAACTCTACAGATCTTAGATTTCTCCTGTAATAAGCCAACAGTCTCCAAAGTTCTTTGTATTCGTATTAGGCTGGTCCCAAACTGTAAGCACTAGTATCTTACCCAGAATGAAAGATGTCTTTAAATACAGGTAGACCAGGATCAGACTAGTTCCAAGATACCTTTTCATCACACAAGGTGCTAAATCATACTCTGTTGACCACTGAAATGCTTCCTCTTGTCTTCCAACTCAGTAAATGACAGACTGAATCTGTAAAACACCCTTCCTGGTGTTTGTTACACATCTATTAACTAGAATGCAACCCAGTCAAATTATTAGCTCAAAACTATCAAAACTTCTAGCTGAAATTGCAGCTGTCCAATTTCCCTAGTCTACTGTCAGACTTCAGACCAATTAGGTGATTCAGTTTTCAGTCCTTTATTTTTTTCCTTGCATTATTAGCTTGTCTGATTCAATAAACTGTTATGCTTGAGCCAGTCTCCCAAGCACTTCAAGGATCCTATTCCATATTTATTGGTCAGACTCCCATTATGTCTGTCTAGCTGCCAAAGGTACGTCACGAATTTAATCACAAACCTGTAAACTTTTTCTTCAAACTATTTGCTTTCCATTTTTTTTCAACTGGGTGATGGGCAGACACTGAAATGTCACCTGCTAGTCATTGTAGATTTAAAATCAACTTTTCACAGGTATGCTTCTTAGTATACTAGCATTTCAGTTAATTGCTTTCCTTAAAATATGCATTAGTGTCTGCATTCTTTGCTTTACAAATCAAATATTCTTCTTCATCTGTTCTTAAAAAATGTTGTCAATTAGCCAAGTCTTCCTTTCTTCATCAAGCGTAGCAGGCACATATCTCTTCTTACTGGGCTGCAGGCAATCAGTTTTCATTTAGATTGCCAGTGGTTGCTTCCTCTTTTGGTGCACCGCTGCAAGGAATGACTCATCTGTGGCAAATTCCACAATCACTTGGGAGGCCTTTGGCCTCCTATCATGGATCTGTATCAGCATGTCCAGCTTTGGTGTAACATGTATGTCCTGTTCAGAAAACCCTCCTTCTGTGCCTGATGGATGACTCTCAGCACATCCTGTGGAAGGTAAGCTGAAGTCACTCCTTTCCTTCTCATATAGGTGTGGATCACCTTCAATTGACAGGTGGCTACAGACTAGATATTTAGTGTTTGGATAACTTAGTCTTTTCAAAATTAGGGTCTGTGGCATAATGAAGTCGGACTACTATTAGGAAGTACCATCTTCTGCACTATTTTGGCGATGATGCTTAGTTTGCGCAGAAAAACTTTTCAGGGGAACATTGCAAGTGAAACTCTTCCACCCACGTTGCGTAAGTTCTTGCTCTGTGAGATAACTTGGTACTGTATTTGAGTTGTAAATGACAGTGACCACCGTTGTCTGATTCAAGGGAGATGAAGTATTCTTACAGCTAGTCTTCAGAAGTGTCTAACTCCAAATTCCAAACAATTCACAATGCTAGATATTCTCACACCTCTTCCTCCTAGGCATACAAATAATGACATTGATTACAGGACAGTAACTTGGCTGAAAGAGAGGAATTTTCTGCAGTTATTTAATAGGAATATGTTCAAATATAAATGTGAAAAGCAAATAAGGTATATCTCCTGAAGTTCACACTTAAAAATAAACATGTTCTGCTATCTTTTACAAATAAATAACTAAATAAATGGAGTATCGGTTGGAATAGAAATCTTACAAATTCAGCAGATGCTTTCAAAATCAGTAGTAAAATTAGAGAAATATTAATTCAGATCAAGTTTTCTCTAAAACTTTTAATTAACTACTTACATATAGGGAGTGATTTTGCAGTTTGCAAGTTTATGAGCATTTTACTCCTGCTTTGATGCAGAACTTTATTGCCCTTGAATTGCTCTCCATTATAAATTAAATTCATGCCATAAATCAGGAATCAGGTTAGAGAAATGAAAAGATGAATACGCTTCAGTAGTTAAAGATTACAAATATTTTCTTTCTGTACAGACTTTTTCAGTTTGGCGTACTCTCTCTCTAGTAGTCTGTAGTATTTCATCTGTTACATTATATCCATTATGGCTTAAATGTTTGTTTTATACTTCCTGTAGCAAAATGCATGATCTCTTGAGAGTTAAATTTAGTAGATTAAAATGAACTCCCTTCCAATCTTTTCATGTGGCAGCCTGCCCATAAGATCAAAACACATAAATGTAGGTTATGTTTAATTTCTAAATCAGAGTGTTGTGGACAGATGTTTGAAACTTTAAGATGACTCAGATTCATTTCTTGCATGGCTCTCTGCCTGGATAACCATACTGTAGATCGTGCCATTTCTGCTTTACTGATGTACTTCCGTGGTGATGACATATATAATTTTATCATAACCTTTCTGTTAATGGCCCAAACTGTGTCTTCTGTAATGACCATGCAACCAAACCACATTGAATGTGAAGGACCACTTCTATCTTTAATGTCAGCTGATCTCAGTTGGATAACATGAGAGATAATTGTTACTTTCACCCTTTTCTACATTTCTTTCTACTTTATCCAGCTCAAGGTGACAGACCCAAAGTGATCGGTGCCTTTATTTGATGCAGTATGCCCAGCTGTTTCTTCACTGTGTGGCTGTCTTTGTATATGGAACATAGTCAGCTAGGGCTTTTACAGAAAAGGCTTGAGTGACCATTTTGTTTCAATAGGTGTTCCCCTCTGTGGATTTTCATGGTTATGTTGCAGTTTTTGCAGCTAAATTTTCATCAGAAAAGTAGCTAATGTATTCTTACTCAATACATTTTGATTTTTATTTAGAATCTGATTCAAAACTCTTTTGAGTAAACAGAAAGGCTTGCATAAAAAGATTTCATAGATCTTTGAAGTTACTTTTATTTATCAAGATAAGAATGGTAAGAGAATGGGGACAGCATTTTTCTTGTTTGCTTCCTTACATCAGGATAATAAAAAAAATTGGTTTGGTTCTTTAGTTTTAACCTAATTAATGCACTCAAAATGCAAGCTGCTTAGTGGAACAGGGACATCTTTATGGCAGGTTTGTTTCTTTTGTAAAGCAACCATGAAAATGCTAAACCCTAGCACATTTTAACTTAGTTTTTCTCTGGCTGCCTTCTTGTTTATAAACTAAATATTTTGACTCTCCTGTTTTGATACTCCTTATTGCCCCTGGTGTGACTGTTCAAAGAGCTCTCTGTCTGGGGTGTTGCAGCAGAGCAGATTCAGACAGTTCTGCTCGGAGAAGGAAGTGGAGAGTTTTGGTTCCCATTTTGCACTTCTGGAACAGTTTAGGGAAGGAAGCACCTTTACACCTTTTATTGTTCGTGGTTGCTGACATCATATCCTTCCCTGACCACTCTGTGCGTGTTTCCTGCCATTCTGTCAAGATTCTTCTGTGTTGCAGAGAAGGGATAGTGGGTGTGCATGTGTGTGTGTATATGTGCGCGCGCGTGTATACGTCTGTGTGTGAATGTAGGAGAGAGAGACAGGAGCGGTCAAGTGATCTGCTTCGTTTGTCCATTAGCTCTTTTCCCTTCTCAAGGCTCAGACCAATCTTCCGACAGCTACCACTGCCTCTGCCAAATCATATAGTGAACAGAAGCCCGCCAAAAATGAAGTTCCTCTTTTTTGTAAGCAGTCTGATTATTTACTTTTTTTTTTACGTTTGGTTTGCAAAAAGAAAAAATGCGGAAGACTGTAAGACCATAGCATGTAACTATGTGTTTCTTTAAGTGCAATTTGTCTGCATGTGACCGTGTCATTAAGTTGGAAGGTTTCTTTTATGTGGAGAATTACTTCAACAAAGCTTCTGGAATTGTTTTAAGTTCCTTTTTAGATTCTCTTGGATAATGAAAGCCCACAGTACTATTTGAGTTTTGTAGTACCTTCAACTCTTCTAGCTAGTGTGTGCTTTATCAGTGTTAAGGAAATAAAATTTATCAATTAACAGGAACTTTAAAATCTTAATACTGTAATCCTTAAGCCTGCAAGAACTTTCAAAAAGTGTTGGGAACACTGGTGAAGTCCTGAAGTAGCCATTGGGATTTGTTGCTCTCCAGAGTTCTTTCCATTCTGTTTGACTCAGAAGTCACCAGCCTTTGAAGGTTATAGCCCTCGAATCAGATGTCTTGATTTACTCATCTGAATCTAACTGATGTGGAATCAATCCAGCTATCTGCTTTATATATGTACTAATGAAATGAACAGAACTATAGGCAAACACATATTAAGAATAGCACATGAAGAAGCATGTGTTGATATGTATATATATGTAAAAGAGTAAGACAGATACAGAGAACAGCACAGCATTCCCAATTTGTTTCTAGTAGCAGTAAAAATAGCAGAAACTATTTTTTAAAAAGGAAATAAATGTGCTAGGAAAACTGAAAAGCTTTTATTTGAAATTAGACTGGTAAGCAAAAAGCAAACAGGAGAGAGGTTTTTTTCACCCACGCAAGAAAACTTAACCCGCTGCATGTTGAAGCAAATTTATGTTTCTTTGCAAATTGTATGTTGGATTCATATGACCTAACATATTCTGTCTTCTCCTTCAGGTTCTCTCAGATCGTATGATAATATTTAACAACCAAATCATCCTTGCTCCCTTTCAACTTTAATTCCCTGCACATCTATTTTTCCATTTAAATAAAACTAGTGTAGTTAGTGTATTACTACAGGTAATGAAGAACAAAATTCTGCTCATCAAGTGTTGCATGTATTACTTTAAGATGATTTTGTGTAGATCATAGAAATTTTAAGTGTTCTGACTTTAAGCTGTCTATAAAAGCTTTTGTTGTTTGAAGACTGGTCTTAAATGTGGAACTAAGTGTGTGGGAGGGACTCAACATACTGCTCCTCCACGAAGATTTTTGTCCTTCCTGGTAGATTTTTTTCAGCGTTCAGTGATTTTTCTGAAGTCGCTCAGCATCAGCATCTTGATCTGCAGAGCCGCTCTCGTCCTTGCTACCCTGTCACCACTGCTCTAATCTGTCCACCCTGACCTTCCACCTTGCAGTGAATAAGAGCTTAGGCAGGCGTAGCGCTGTAAGCCGATAGTGCCACTGGCTTCAGCTGAATGAAAGGAAAGGAAGTTGTTCCATATGCATTCGCTGTGGATTAGCATATTGGCTTACTGTTACAGAGCTAGCCTGTTAGACTCCTTCGCGTCCTGCATGTGCATGGGAAACGCCATTCTAACTTGCTCTTTGTATCTGAGGTAAGGCTATAGGAAAAACAGGAAAGAAACCCAGGCCGAGGAAATTGAAGGCTGTTTCTAAAAATGGGCTGGGTTTGTTTGTCAACACCGCATATCAGATAAGACTGTCTCCTAGCTTTGTTTGGAAAAAAAGTTTGATAAATACATTTGATCAACTGAACCTATTTAAAAGTTTCGGACTTCTATTTTTTGCTGTAAATATGATCAAGCGCCTTTGTGTCTTTTTAGGCAGTGATAAGTTGAACTGTTTTCAAAGAAGTAAAAAACAGCAAAAAAATTTTGCAGCCTTTACACTTTATTGTATTGGCACCATTAATTGTTCCATGTTCCATGTTCTGCATTATGGTCATGATTTAGGCATACATGATTTAGGGATGCCTAGCAAATAATATAAAAAGGCATTCATGTACAGAACAGTAATAAGTATTATACTTGAATTTTTTTTTTGCACAGCAGATTAATTATATCATTGTGGCTAGTTAGAAAACTCTGACTGACTGCTTATTTGTTAACTTATTTTTTCTTTAGAGTAATAAAACACTTGAGCAGCTTAAAGTTTAATGTATGCAAAGAAAATCAAGAGAGAATTGAAGATCAGAATGAGTGAGGTTTAGCTTTTCTACCTCAGTAACTTTGAATCAGAGCCAAAAAATGGATTAAATGGCCAGGACATCGTTTAGTGTTACGTAACATATAGTGAGAATTTATCAGGTTGGCTGTGAGACTATGAGCTTAAAATAAATAAGGAAACACCAGCCTCTGTTTTAAAATTACTAAATTTTTATTTCCAAGGTAGTATTTTTAATAGACCATGGATCTAACATAAAAACTTTTTAAAAATCATTTTAAATGAATCTTGTTCAGATTTTTTTCTCTTCTGTATTTAAAAGAACTGTGCTGCTCTGTTCAACATATGTAAATATAAAAATACAGTAAATGAAGGTTAAAAAGGGGAAAAAAAATTGCATTTTTTACTTCAGTACTAGACCGAACATCATTTCTGTATTTTCTTCTATTTCTATCAAGTCTTTTATTGCTAAAAACACTTTGGATGTGATAGAAATTAATTTTGTGATTTATGACATTTTGTGAAATATGGAATGTATACTGTGTTGTATATTTTTATGTATTTCATCTAACTGTCCTTAGTTTTACGATAGAACCAGGGTTGTAAAGTTCAGGGAGCTAGTATCAGTGCATTTCTAAAACTGTGAAAATATTTTTCAAAACATTCTGAAATTATCATCAGTCACTATTATTCTGTGCTATATAGCTTGTCTTTTGGTGCACAGATTTTTATAAGGAAAGATATACGTATTTGCTAGTTATAAATAATTTGTCAGAACATTTTAGAATTTACATTGAAATTAAATGAGCGACAATGCGCTGTTTTCTACAAGTATCTTGAGTAACACTTGCACTAATCTATATTCCTAAAGAATAAGGTTAAAAATTTTGGATTTAAAGTAGCTGACATCTCTCATATATCAAGTAACACTTTAATAAAGGTCCATCCTATTTGCATAATGAGGGACATTATCACCTCTGCTGTCAAAACACAAGATTGTTTTCCCTTCAGAAATGAATTAGCTGGCCTACTTAGCATACATAGGTACAGAAAGGTTCATTAACTCTCTGATTTAGGTAATTTTTCATATTAGAGCAGTGAGTGATATTTAAAACAAGAGACACTTAATTCCATTAAAGTTTTGGCAATGTGTATTTCAGTCTTTTTCTTCACTTCTTGATATATTGGTGGGTTTGTTCATAAAAAGAAGCCTTTGAATTAAGTTATTATTTTTCTATGCGTTACTTATTTTATAGATGCAGTAAATTTTTATTATAATTTACTTGTACATTTGTACTTGTACACTAAATTATAATGAGGATGCTTGGCCAGCTCCATATAATAACTTTCATCTAGTTATCAATTTTATAATAACATTTGATTTCCTTTCTGTGTTTAGCAGGAACGGATGCAGGGGACTGTGAACTGAGTAGTGCAAGTGCTGAAGAAGGAGGTTTGTTTTGAGGAAACGGGAAAGAGGAAGAAAAGAGAAGGGAAAAATACATAATTTTAAGGAAGAAGGAGAGAAAAAAAAACGGGGACTATGGGGAGAAAAAAGATTCAGATTACAAGGATTATGGATGAACGTAACAGACAGGTGAGTAGCAAAAATACCATATTTAAACATCTTACTACATTTCTAAGGTGACTTTTTTTCATAAGTGATTAAAAAGTTGATAACTTTGTATACATAAACCTACACATATGTATACATATACACAATGTATGGAAGACTATCAAAGAAAAAGTACTTTTGGAAACAACCAGAAACCTCACACACAGTTTTTTCAAGTTTAGTAACATGCACAGTTAGGAATTTATTACTTGAGGCCTTGATTCTACAAAGGCTGATGTGTATGCTCTGCTTTGGGCCCCCTCTGCACTCTCTTTGACTTCAGTTTGTAATATACGTGGTTAAGCGCATCTGCAAGTTGTTACAGGACACAGGCTTTTAGTACTGTATTTTATGAACTATTATAATATGAGTTTATTTGCAGGAGTACTTGCATTTAAATTCATAGATCAAAATAATTTATTTTCTACATCTTTGCAGTGTTTTTATTTTACCTCCTTCATATAAAAATGACATTACTTCATAAAAAATCTCATCTCTTCCCGTCTGAATTTTAAAAAGAATTTGAGTAGCCTAACACATTCTAAAACCCACATACAATAATATTGGCATGTTGTAGTTACAAAACAAAGCCTCTGATACTGATGCTATGGCTAAATAGGTCCAGCAGGACTGTTAAGTAATTATTACCACTGCTTTAGATAAAATGGCTGAGTAGCTGTCATATATTATCAACACTATCTCTGCTATTTAAAATATGGCCATAAATTAGAGAAACTGCTTTCCTGTTTTCAGAAAAATAAAATTCAACAATTGCCATCTTAAAATAAAATCAGTGAAAAGCTGCTGCTCTTTACATTTGATGTAAATGGATCAACGTTTTGTTGAAACTGGAGATTCACAAGAGTGAGAAAATCTTCATAAAATTGTTTAACACTGATTAGTGTTCTTCATACATGTGGCTGAAATTTAGGAGTAATCACCAGTAGCTGTTTTTTAAGAACTCGATACTGAGTTACTATTAATATATTAGTTCTATTCATTTGATCTACAAATTTCTTCATATATTCAGGTTGTTTTTTAAGAAGTTATGTTGTTAGTCTTCAAGGATTTTATAAAGCCATAAAAAATTCAGCCTAGGCATAAAAACAAATTATAATCTTTAAATGTGCTTTCCAGGAATTTTTAAATTTCATAGTGTTAGTAGTCACTTGTGTTCTCCATAGCAGAAAATCATGTATAAAACCAAAATTATATTTATGATGGATACATTTTGTATTTTCCCTAAAGGTTGCCTGTTGCTGTGGGCCAAGCCAAAAAGCAATAATTCTATCAATATAAAACAATCACCATATTTACTTTAATTGGTTTTTAGCTTGGAATTTAAATTGAATTTGAAATACTGAACCAAATTTATCATTAAACATCCAGACACTAGTTGTTTGGAACTTTCCCATACTACCATGGTTTCTTTTTGAAGTCAACCTGAATTATTTTGTAAATGATACTACAAAATTTTGCCATTAGTCACATTAGTTCATACAATAGCTTCAGTGTCAACTTGCTTACTCAAATACAGGATTTACAGAGAACTTAATCCCCTGTTTTGTCAAAGAGATATCTTTTAAGAAGCTAAATTTACTTTAAAAAATGAAGACAGCTAGCCTTTCAAGTCATTCACAGTAGAGTTTAAAGATTTCTGGCACCAGCTTTCAGAACTAATAATTATGAATACAACTATAACACTAGAACACTAACAACTGCAGTGTTAGTGCAGACAGTGTTTATCTTGCTAGCATTTGATAATATTCATCATGTTGATTAGTCACTGTGAGACTGAAGGTATAGATATACATTCCTTTACCTTCCACATAGTATAATAGTCTTGATTCTGCTTCTCATTTCTACTAATACATTGAAACATAATTTAGAAAGTGTTTCAACCAGTTTTATCCTCTTTGCATGTAAATCAGTGCCCTGATTTAAAGCTTAGTGAAGCCAATGAAAAGTTTTCCACTGATTCATTTAGACTGTGGGATCAGGCTTTCTAGTTGTAGCGATACGTATGTGATTAAATACAACTGGATTTCCACTAATAGTTGATTGATCCTTCAACCACTTGTATGAGACAAGCCTTACTGTTTCTTAAAATATAATGTATTCCATGAGCTATTGCTGCTTCAGTGAAGCTGCATCAGTTTATTTGGTTTTTAACTTACACACTTCCAGTAATCTTAAAATAGTAACTGGTTTATATTCTTTTTTTTTTTTTTTAAATTACATCAATATATTTGAATGCACAGAAAAGATCAAAAGGTTGCATGGGAAAAAAAAAAAGCTCAAAAGTTTTTGATTAATAAAGTTAAGGTACCAGCTGAAGCACGGTTCCACAATGCTTATTTGTAGCTCCATTTACCATTATATGGATGGAGACTGTTTTCTTTTCTTTCTTGCTACCTCACCAAAAGATGTTTGCAAGAACAGCAGCAAATCTATTGACTTGAAACTGCCTTATTGTTGCTTATGTTAGAACTCAGTGTGCTTTCACAATCCAAGGCATGTTAGATGGGAATATGATATACATGGATAGTGCATCCTCAGCTGTTTTCAGGCACATAAATTCTTGGCTGGACAGCACATGCAGGGAAAAATAGGTGGAACACATACCAAATGAGGACAAATAGCAATAGTTTAATTCTTCTCCCCTCTCCCAGTGCAAAGGTGGATGTTTCAATAAGAGAGTTTTTGCAAGAGTTGTTGCAAGGCCTGTGGAAGGTGATTTCTGCCCTTGCTTTTCCACTCATTTGCCCAGCGTCCTGACTAGCTACTTACATTAACCATTGAAAGGAGTACTTGTTCTATCAGTAGAATAGCTGTTTTCTTCCACACTACTGTCTGCTATGGTAGGAGACTCCCCTACGGTTCAAAGTGCTTGTATGAGTGGATTGGGAATGACAAAAGTAGTGCTGACCTCCCTTCAAGAGGATTTCTTCTAAGCAGGTCTAGTTGGTTGGATTCGTCTACTTCAGTGACCATACTGCTAATAAATGTAAGTTGCAACTGTCCAGAGTCAGATGTCTGGCTGCAAACCTCATAAAAACGTGCAATATGGGGATATGATCTGCACTTTTCCAGAAACTATTTGAAACTTTGACATTTTGGGATAAGTTAAAGGAAAACTACTGCAACCTAGACATTAAAGGCCCAGTCCTTTTACCCTGGACTGCATGAGAGCTCTGTCATTGACTTCAGTGAGTGCAGAATTCAGGATTTTAACTAGGAGGAGCCATTAATTTAATGTTATTTCATGTGGGCTTCCAGTTGTCTGTATTTTCCTGGCTCTCCTCGTTACCATGTGGTGACAAAGGTGACAAGGATGTTTGAATCCTCTGTGAGTGATCACAGATTCTCTTTGGTTGTGGAAGTTTCACAAAAGCCCATCTGAAAAATTTCCTTTCCCTCTGCTTTAAGCCACAGACAGAATGAGTATGAATAACTGCCAGGGCTAGAGTATACATGTATTTATTTGTGTAGTTTAGTTACCATCACGATGTTAAATGGAAATGAAAACTCTCAAGAGAACACTGTTATAAGCAGCCAATGTGACCCGATACTTTCTTTTTATTATTGCGACACTGAGTAATATAGTCTTCACAAATGTGGAATGAATCTCTGGTTGTGTTGCTCAGGCTCAGGAGATCATGGTAGCCCTGTCAACAGCCCATTCAAGCAGACTGCATACATGTTATTAGTTGCACCACCAATAGAACTGATACCTAAAAATATCAGCACTGACATCTGATCTTGGAGCCTCCTGACTGCTACATGTTCTTTGTGCAGAAATTTCAATCAGGCAGATTGGAGAAGACTGCTCTAAAGAATTCTTGGTTGTTTAAAAAAAAAAAAAGAAAGAAAAGAAGAAGGGCATTTGCAAAAACATGGGTGAACTTGATTTTCATGTGTTTTCTTAATTGAAAAAAATAATTCAGCTGGCTCTGATACAGTCAACACATGAAGGAAAAATGGCATTCATCTGCCTCAGAAAAGTCCTTGTATTTTTTCTATTTGTTTTTCATCAGTTTGAAATATTTCGTTAGTTTTATTGAGGGCCTTTTGTGGTCTGCCATAGAGAGGCATCATTTGAAACTCTCCTTGCAACAGGCAGGGCTGCCCAAGCCTAAAATAAATAGGTGAAATGATGTAAATGATTGTATTACTGTTATACAAGGTCACTTACAAAATATCTCATTAAATCCACGGTCTGTGAGCTAAATCCAGAGGTACATTGACCCAAGAAAGAGGGCATATTGACCCAATGACATTCTGGTATCAGGTCTGGAACACCCTCTTCCTTTTAATCCATTGGTTTTTCTAGTTAGTATTAAGAAATATCAGGTCTTATATGGCAGCCCACCATTTTTTATCCTCTGATCAGCTTGCTCATTAGTTCTGCATTTTTCTCCTGTTTGTGAAGCATGCTGTTGTCAGATTCACAGTTAAAACGGAGTTGAGCTTAGCTAATGATTCTGCATACTGTTTAAAACATCTCTTTCAATTTGTAATGAGCTGCTGGGAGCTTAAGTGTTATTAAATACCATAGGAAGTGTATACTTCAGTATTAAGATGCTTAAATAGTAAGACACCCTTTTAAAGTATTATGTCTGCATAATTCTATGGGTTACGACACTAACAAACACTTGCTGTTTAACTTTTTCATGCATAGACTTTTTATTATTCCTTGATTCCAGAAAATCTGTAAAGCTATAAACCAAGAGTTACTGCAGTTATCAGCTCAATAGAGAACAAATTAAAGCAGATAAGTAAAGTGAGGTTATGGGGCAGGGGAGGAATATCCTGGAGGGAAATGACCGTTTGCAGGAAGACCTAGATTTGTTCTACTGACTTCGATACCTAATGCTGCTAGTTTCAAAACTAATTTCAGCCTCATGTATCTATTTTTATCTGTGTTTCAGCTCTATTTAAAAGGAAAGAGAAAGAGACTATCAGCTGAATCAGAAACTCCCCTGTAGAAATAGAGAAGAGCCTTACATATTAGTGCTAACATGACCACAAGTTGGACAGAAAACTTTTTTCCACCAATTTCCTGTTATTTTCAGTCTTCCTCATGGGCTGTCTTCATTTTATCCAAGATCTGAGATTTTACGATTCCACACACACACACACCCCCCAAGGAAACGTTTTCATATGAAAACTTAACTGCTTAGCTATGCAGCTAATCACTATTCTGTTCAATGAACCTTTGTCTTAAACATCACATGCTTTTTATCTTTTACATATTTGAATTCCTTCTTTTGCTTACATTAAATTGCACACAGTAAGACATACACTTGGAATATAGCATTACAGTTAGGCCTTGGTCCTGTTTTTTTTCAGAGGTAAAGTTAGGTTTCTGTGAGCAAAGAATACACCCCAAGTTTTCATGACTCCTAAATTGTAGGGACCTGTACAACTCTGGCAGCACTTCTCAGGTTATGTCAGACTACCTGAGAAGTAAAGTTTTAAGAGAGCTGCTGAACTGGACTGTGAATTTCCAGAATGTATTATATATATGGTTAAGTGTGCTTATTACAAATGTATGTTCTGAGTATAATTTAGAGTGAATTAGCATAAGGTAAATATTTAGGTCAAATTACTTTTAATTTGAAGTCTGAGCAAGAAACCTAAGTAAAGAAAGTGCAGTAGTGAATGAGGGATCTGCCAACACAACAGAGCTGAAAACCAGTGCAGACACAGGCGCAGCCTTGCTGTCTTGCAAGGAATGGTTTGGAAAGCCCTGGGGGAGAAAGAGCTGGAGGTGGGAAGCAGAACTGAAGCCATTGTGGAGAGGAAGAAGTTACACTCTTCCTGTTATGACAGGAAATGCAGACAAATGTGCTTCCTGACCATTTGCTCAGCAGGGAATGAAATATTCTTTGACCTTTACCTTATGAACATTTTAGCAGCACAGAACTAGTAAACATGTTTTTTACCCTAAACATCTATTTGTACCTGCCAGAACTGGTGAAAGCATACCGAAAAAAAGTCAGCTTTCTTGTATTAGCTACTGTGGTTTTGATAGAGATGATGGGTTTTGCCTAAAATATGTACATATCTGTACACCTATGTATAATGGACTTAATCTTATCCTCTGATTCAACAAAAGGAAATGAAGTGTCAGACATTAACCATTATTATTCTTGCATCCCTGTCTGGTTTTAGATGTTTAAGTGGGAAACATATTGATACTGTCTAACCTACTAATTTCTGAGTTGCTTTATCATCTGTTAATTAACACATCTTCCAATTATCCCTCCTCTCTTTACTTACAAAAAAAAATTCATATGAGAGATCCAGCATCATTTGTTGGATTTTGGTAGATTGAATAATATCACTATTTTAAGTATTTGATCTGTTATTTATGTACTAATATACTAAAAATGGGGGATAACACACAAGTACAAAACATTCTTTTTAATACGGATTAATCATGAACACTTTATTTGTTATAGCTATAATTTTAGGGCATCCTGCTTAGAAGTCCTCTTTATCTGGACTATTCAGCAAGTCGTAGCTCAATATGCTTGAGGCTTTCCAGGACAATAAGTCTTTTACCAGCATAAATCACTGCTGTCTCACCCCTCTAAGTTATGCTGGAGGGTTATAAGAACATGGAAGCAGGCTGCTGAAGGTCCTTCACTGCTCTTTAAAGGGTCTTTCATTTAATATGGCATGCCCAGCTATTGCATAAAGGAAGGTTTGTCTAGAGCGAATCCTGCACTGGTGCTGCTTCCCCGTCCCACTGAGCGTTACTGTAAAGATTGTTGCGGCCAGGCCTCTTCATATGACAAACGGATCTAAACAAAAATCACACAGGAGGAAGGGGAAGAGAGAATATGGCAAGAGCTGTAGCATCTCCAGTAGTCATTTGGGGTTTCAACATACGATAGCATTACGTGCCTAGCAGTGACATTTTATTCAAGAGCCCCTTGGTGTACACATGGCCAACTTGACTTTATTTTGTTTGAAGTTAGGTAGATTACTCATGTAGTACCTGCTATTTGTCACATACCTCATATCTACCATGCTTCATCTAGTCTCTCTGTCAGAAATTTAGACATTCCACATGAAATAAGGACAAGCAGAACAATATTTCTTCTTGACCAGGCAGTGTCTGTATCAGATAGTTCTGTGCATCAGTGGTCCCTGTTTTTAACTAGTCACTCATATATGTTTAATGGCAGGAAATGTATATGGGAAGGATTATGTGCAAATTCCCTGTTTCTCTCATTTTCCTGTCAGCAGCTATGTATCTTTGTAATCAGGATAGGAAGAAGTAAGGGGAACATTGATATTTTGCCACTGGCTGGACTGAATTCCTTGAAAGATCAGAGGACTGCTAGTTTGAAAACATAAAATGCGAGCACATATGCTATGACTGTTAGTAACAAATACAGAGTGCTGTTATGGCTCAGCCTCTCAGACTGTGTGAGATTTCAGAAAAAGTACTAAAAGAACCTGAATCAAAACCAAAAATGAAATAAAATAAAGTAATCCCAAACCAAATCCCACCAAAAAATACAGAAACAAAGACTACAATGCAACAAAGATAAATAATGTATCCCGAAGGCTGTATTCATTAACTGGAGTATTTATGGCTGTTTCTGTTCCTCCACTGATGTATTAACGTCTATAAGAACCATATAGTCGCTGTTACAAATTTAGCTAAATAAAGACTATAACCAGTGGCCAGTATCGCCATTTACACACACACATTTAAATATAAATTTTGGCACATGAAAGAATTTATACTCGCAACTGAGCAACATTATCTTCTAGTTTATTTAGTTTAAATAAGTTTTACTTAATAGCGATTAAACAAGAAGGTCTTCTCTCGGCCAAATGACCCTCTAAATGAAGCATATCACGATGTGTTGTATGCACTTGAATTCAGACTGTCTAAAGCCCCACTTACAGACATTGCAATGACTAGTCCATGAAAGATCTCAGAAGACACTTGAAGCTTTATGCATGAAGAGCTAGTTGAGAGATGTTTCCATGATATTGAAGAAGAGCCAGAATTGAAGTGGAAAAATGCCCTTTTAACAATCCTCTTTTGTCAATGCCTTTCCTTTAGCACATACAGTGGGTTTCACCTTTAGTTAGAATTTCATCCAAAATGCATAAAAAGCTCAACTTGATTTATATCAAGGAAGTTGGAAGCTGGCTACTGCTTTGGGTTTGGTTTTTTTTTTTTAGTTTTCCCAATACTTGAAAGCAGCATCTGATTTGCTTACAGCCTATGAAGTCATCAGCATTTATACTTCTTTATGTACAAAAATGCTGCACGCTTTAGTAACCTACTTTCTCAGTAACGCCATTCGTGTTATGAGGGTAGTTTGGCTCTTAAATTTTTTAAAATAACCTTTAAATAAGTAAAATAACCGTAAGGCTAAGACAAATGTAATAGACTAGTGGGTGTTCAGTTAATATGAAGGGATGGAATTAGGTTATTTTTGGAATATTTCAGAGGTAAATGTCGTACTCTCCGCACACTGCTCTTTTTGCAATACATATAAAACTATGCATAAAAGTGCCTCATAACAGTATCTAGAAATGTGTCAGAGTTTCAAACCTTGTGTTTTATGTACACATGCTTTACAAGGTTTTAAAGACAGTTGAATGCTGGCCTCTTATCTGTTCCACTTCCTCCCTCCACTCCACTTTCATTCTCCCCAGTTCTCACACTGTCATTATAAAATATTATATCCCAAAAAGAGAATGAATTGCCTATCATTCTCCTAAAGAGGAGAAAATTTGTGAACTGAAAAACACCTACAAATTAGCAGTGGTTTAGACAGCAGGGATAATTAATCATATCTTGACTAGTATTGTCAGGAAAGAATATGTAGTGATTTGATTCTTGCTGCTGAAAAAAAAGTTAAATATTAAACAGATATTGAAATGCATGCACATTTTTGGATGTCCTTTTTTAAATATGTTGATGAACTGTATCACTATTTGTGCGTTTTCTTTCAGTCTCACTAGTGTTCTCTATGTCAAATGACAAAGTAACATTTTCCATTGTTATATGACACTTACCATGATTGAGAACTTTGAACACAGTATATGATATTAAGCCTATGTGACCATCTGGATTTTTTGGTACTGTAGCTACAGCTACTCAAAAGCTTGTGTTCATGTGGACTGTGTATGTGTCTTGTTTATTCTCAGCACTAAGTCAGTTCAAGTGTAGTCAGAGCTTCTTAAGTGTATGCTGCACACTGCCTTCCACCTAGGTGAAAGAGACCAAATATTTTAAATAATTCTTGCTAATTTTTAACACTCAGCAAAATTACTGCAATACTAGAATATTATCTGTTACTTTAGACAATATTTATTAGATGCTTTTAGTTTGGATGAGTAAGCTTAAGATAACAAATGGTTAACAAATTGAGACCCCAAAAAATTTAAGTAATAAAGATGCTGTCTACTTATATTGCTCACAAAAATATTGTAGCATATGGAAGAGAAGTATATTCATCTTCCTTATGTAGCCACATAGAAGAAAGTATGCAAAATGATAATTTCTTTTCAATGGCTTGAAAAGTATTCTTAAACTTTTCTGAAGTTACTGACGTTTCACTATACATTTGAAAATACAAGTTCACCCCTACTATAAACTGTTGTAAAAGTATAAGTTTACATATATATGTAATATACATATGTAAAGATAAGCCACAATGAATGACATATTTTAAAAGAAAAGTGGTATTCCATATCACCACAGAAACAGTAGTAGATACAATTGTTTTTAGTGCATTTATCAGCAGTGGTAGAAAGCATTATCTGATAGATTAGAATATGTTAGAAAGATCAAGAAGTTAAAAACAAATCAAATTCAGAGCAATTAAAATTATATAGTAAAGAAAGGGAAAAAAAGATCTAGCTGATTTGTTCTTTTTTTTTTTTCACTCTCCACAAAAAGGAACTCTTAACCAGTATCATTCTGGTGATAAGTATTATGAAATAAGTATGTGCTATGCAGCACAGCTGTGTGGTTATTCTAAATGTTCAGGAGCACCTAACAGTAAACACAAACAGTGGCTTTAAAGATATTTCTGTACTGGAGTGTACTTTGATGGTAAGAAGCTGTAACGTGCTAAATTCTGAGGTTTCTGTTGCACAGAAACCATACTGTACAGAGACACTCCACCTACAGCACTGTGGTCAAGAAGTTGATTGAAAGGCATTTTAGATGCTGAAAAATATGATGAGTTAGTACATTTTATTTTCTGTATGTTTAGCATTTTCTAAAACATGCTTTTATATATATATATGTTTCAATAAATGCATTGCACTTTTCTGTAATCAGAGAAAACATTAAAGGCGTATTTGAAAGACTAGGATTTTTTTTCAGAATTTGAATGAAGTTTTGTTACCTATCTCATTATTCATTCCAAATATCAAAAGCCATTGACATGGACAAATTTAGAAAGAACTTACTATCAATTATGGATACTTGAGACCAGTGCTGTGGAAAGTGTGTTTTTAAAATGCTTGAATAATTGTATTTAATGGCAATCCATCTTTTCTTAACAGTATGTTGACAGAGGCTAAAGAGATTGAAATCACAATAAGAGGAATAATATTCAGTATACATTTGGGACAATAAATGTTCATAGTATTGGCACGGAGCCTCATCTTTCTGAGACGGACTAGCAAATAGGGATTAGCAATACTTAAAGGTCACGTTTTCCATGGCCTGACGTGCTGGGATTTTAAGGTAGTCTAGGGTCACAGTTAGCATTAACTTGCATTAGGAGTGTGACAAGATAAAACAGCAGCCATATGAACCACGTACAGACGAATCTTCTTGCCGTAGCATTAAAGTGCAGAGGTGCTACTGCTTATGGGTATTAAGGAATGGTAGCAACAAGTGCAGGATTAGGCAGACCTATAAACTTGGTTGCGTGCCTGTCCTTGACATATCAAATACCTTGACTACATGTTAAATTTGACGAATGATAGGCTTAGCAAAACCATATTTTCCTCTTAAAAATTCTTGTCACTGAAAATTATTAGAGAAAAAAATAGATGTAAAAAAACCAGTCATTGTATATCCTTAAGGAAATTGCATGTATGAAGAAACAGAAGAAGGAGAAATATTCAACCATACAACTAGCTTAAACAGCTCATGGTAGTTTCTTGTTCTGAGTCACATGTCTTACTGGAACTTGTAAGCTAGTGCAGAAAAGAAGAGAAGAAAAACCCCATCTATTTGATGTGCACGCCTTTTGTTGTCAAAACAGTCCCTGTGGAAAATTATGATTTTGTACAGAGTAATGCTATTTTTCATTCTGCCTGGGTTTTGCATGATGTCAGGGCATTAGCTGATCTACGGAGAACTTAAAAGCACATCCCTATTTTTTCCTATATAATATGACACAAAGTCCTTTGCACTAAAAAATGCCCGTTCATATTTCTAAGCATCTAATTTGAAATGAAATAAAGTATGCTGTCTGTGTTTAGAAAATACCTTGTTTCTAAGGTGGTATTTTTTGTTGGCCAGCTATTGTTTGTTCTTCATTCATGCTTTGTAATTCTCATTTCTCACGAGTGAATTTTTAACACTTCAAAACTATTGTGTGTTTATATGAGCAATGTATCTCTTTTACACAACTTAAATGCTGTATGAAATAATTTCTTCACTAAAAATCTAGCAGGAGTTGGGGGGCAAGGAATCAAAGTCAATCACTATCAAAAATAAGAATTGCCTGCATGTGTTCAAACTACTTACAGCCGCAAATCTGAGGTGCAGTTTTAGAATATTATGGGAAAGATGTATGCAATATAAAGAGTATATGAATTTAAAAGGTACAGAGAAAGATGCAGTATCAACACTTCATAGCACTACTTGATGAAAATGTCCCATGCTCTTTACCTGTACTTCGAGTTTTGTGCAGTGAGAATTAGGTATATTTCCTCACTTCCGTAACACACACACATATTTATATTCTGTTTTGGAACTATATTTATATTTATGCATTTGCCTTCTGAAGGTGTTCAATTCAAAGACTACAGAAGTCACACATTGTATTTCCAAAAAAAAGAAGAAAGACCAGCTTGGGGATTTCTGACGGACCTTTTTTTCTTTTTTTCCAGGTGACATTTACAAAGAGGAAATTTGGGTTAATGAAGAAGGCTTATGAGCTGAGTGTTCTGTGTGACTGTGAGATTGCTCTGATCATCTTCAACAGCACCAACAAACTGTTCCAGTATGCCAGCACTGACATGGACAAAGTGTTGCTGAAATATACCGAGTACAATGAGCCGCATGAGAGTCGAACAAATTCGGATATTGTTGAGGTAAGATTTTGTGTTCTGCGAGGATTCTTCTTTGGCTTTGCTCTGAGACAGAGGTAGTCAAAGCTAGAGGCCTGACGGTCTTTCTCAAGGGTTGTAGAACATACCCTGGAGGTGACGTAGCGGCAGGAGAGGAGAGCGGGGACAAGGGGGTACTGGTCCGAGGGCTGGAGGAGGTGCAGCAGAGACTGGAGGGAATCCACGTCTTTTCTGAAATGCCAGTTTCATCCTGCCGAGTCCCGCGTGCGCAGCAGAAGCGCCTGCGATGGGATCTCCGTCTCCCTGTCGTCCAGCTTTCTGTGCTGCTTTGTCCCATTGTTCCATTCCCCCTCTCCATGCCTCAGCCGCTACCTCCCGGCTGAATCTACCCTTCGACTCCCAGTCGCTCCCAGTGACATGCTTTCCAGAAAACATTGTGTGCCTTGTCTCCTCGCTCCAAAAGTTATAATGCCCTCCATCCAGGAGGAACTGAAAAATATAGTGTAAAAGATGTGGAAGAAAAGATTTAGAATCACTGCTTTAAGGCATTCAACTGACTTGGTTAGCTTTTTGATTATTTACAGAAGCAGGAGGTTTAATAAAATGCAGGAAAATGATATTTACGAGCTGCGCAGTAACAAATGTTTCGGCTACCTCACCACGGAATACTGTTACCATAATATAATAATAACAGTATCAAAGCAATACTATCAGAATGCTAGAGACACCCTGTAATTATTTTTTAAAAAAATATATAGGGCAAGTTTTATTTATAATTACTGAAAATTATTAATTAAAATTTAAGATTTTCCATTTTAAGCTTCTGATATTTGCAGAAAAGTCAGTTTACTTTATAGTCGCATTAGGATTCAAGCCATGCAAAATAAATGAAGCTTTCAATGATTTTGTTGTAATAGCAAAACACTCAGGGTAATACCTAAGAAATTGGTTATATGACTTATACAACTCCTGTTTTCAAAGCACCTAAGTGATTAGGCATCTAATGGTATCATCTTAAAAAGTATTGGAAGGATGAGGTCCTATCTTAAAGATCAGTGAAAATTTATTCATAATTGCTGCTGAATACCATGGCCTATACACTTAGATTATTTCAGATCCTATTAAAGGTGTTAGTTTCATATTTTTAAATAATCTGGGTGTCATCTAAAATGAGACTTCAGTGCTTTTGGAATCTCCACCTGGGTTAGTCATGTGTTTGAGACTAGCAATGGAAGAAAGTGTGTGAATTACATATAAAACGTTTTTGATGGAGGAAAAATACTGTGTAATAGACATTGTTACACTTGTTACAAGATGTCACAGTCACACCACCATAGACTGGCAAAGACTGCAACCCAGGGATATATATCACTTTTCTGTCTATCCTTATGTCAACATATAGGATGATACTGTTTTTCTTCGTTCATGATCTCCCAGCAGATTTTCTCCCCTATTAGGAGAGGATGATGTTCTGACAGCAGAACAAAAATTTATGAGAGTTAAGACTAAAAGGAAAGTACATAATTTCTTCCTCCTCTCCATCATCCCTTTTCCTCTTTTACTTAAAATCTCGTAGAATGAAGCCTTTCCTGTTACCTAGCTCTGGTAAGCCCATGTCCTGTCCAGCGGAATTCAAATTCTGTCCCCAAAATAATGCCCTGTCCTCTTTTAGTGGCAAAAAGCCAGAATATTCTTAGCAGAAAAAGTTTCCTGTGATATCTTTACTTCTTCCTGCAGGCTTTCTTGTGGGAATAGGTGAGTAAACCAGTAGTTAAGGATTTATTATATGCTTCACAATGAATGAATACCTTTGATCATGAGGACTGTGGTTTTTCAAGAAACTTGAGTGAAAATGTAAAATCTAAAATAATGTCTGTTTTGTTGTAACTTTGAGATTTTCAGAAAGAGCACTCTCTGTACCAGCAAAGCCCCTTTCCTGCAAAAATAGCGGGCCAGTTCAGATAGGCTGATAGGCAATTTTGCATGCAGACATGTGATTTTCTGGCTATACCCAAAATCTGGTGGGCATCCCTTTTCACTCCTCTAAAAGGAGCCGAATAAAAGTAGGTAATTGAAATAAGCATTATTTAAATTGAGTAATCTAACAATAGGCAGAAAAGGCCAAATGAAGTACATATTTATAGTTTTTCCATATGTTCTGTCAGCTCTGAATTCAGTCATTTGATCGTTTTGCTGTTACATTTTTCAATGTTCTGCCTGTAATGCAAAATACTTAAGCCACACCAGTGCCAGTACTGTTTCAGGATCAAAGGAGTACTTGTACAGGGTGTAGGCTTTGAACAAGGGTTTCGTATTATCATGCCTTTACTTGATAATTAACATCACAGTTACAAGTAGAATAGAGGAATAGAGCCCATGAAAGTATGCAGCCTGAGAAATGGCTCGACTCTTAGCATAGTTTGGATATATTTTTAGGTACAGGATATAAATCTGCCACACATTTAAATATTTAAATTGATCAGTTAAACTGACTACATAACACATATTTTCCTTGTAAGGAGTCCATTTTTTTTTGCTTTCAGACAGCTAGATTTCACACTTACAAGTTTTTAATCTTATTCTTCCAGAGCAATCAACAGCAGCTGAGAATGAGACAGTATTATTAAATCTGATGATTTTCAACTAAATGACTGTTCAATAACTATATTTCAGTGGATGAAAAGAGCATAGCTGTGTTCACAGATTTCTGCACAGTATTAGAGAAAGAAAACTTTTTTACGTAGACTTATGAAAATTTGAAATATAACTGTCAACCGTATAAAGGTCTTTAATTTAGAATCCAATTTCTGTTCAAATTCAGCATAATATTAACTATTTAGTTACTTTTTGGTTGTGGTAGAACTGTGTTATCACTCATTAGAAAGTGGTATAACTCTTTGAAAAGTCTATATTCAAAGAAAATCAAAAATGTAGGTCTCTAATATGTAGTTAATTACTTTTAAGTTAAACCACTGCTATTCAAATGGAAAAATTACATGAATTTTCATGTAGGTCTGGCTAAAGCTGTTAATTTTATTAAGCAAATGTTTTCACTTTAATTACTGGAATTAACTATATTTAGCATTTCTGAAGGACTGAGTCTTCAGGCCATAATTTGTTATTTGAGGTATCAGAAGACACCAAGTGTCATGCATCTAACAAACATTACACAGGAAAAAAATGTTTGACATTCATTTTAATACTTGTATTACTGCAAATCAAGCAATTTTGTCCTACCCAGCTTCTAAGTATATGGTCTGATTACATCTGTCACAGTGTAAAATGGAGTGGCTAATATTAAGAGAATCGTAAAGTTCAGTTACTGTTGTGCTTTGAGCTCTTTTGGTTTATTGATTTAAACAAAAAGCTTATACTTTCTTTAAACATGTAGTAATTTTATTTACATGTAATAAATATAATTGAGATGGTCTTTTCCAGTTTCCTCATTCAAAATGGAGTAAATTAACATGCAATTTGGTATATCTGGGTTCTTTAGATCACAAAGATTATCTACCAGCTGAATGTGTTTCAGTTATTACCCAGTAAATATACTCACAACATCCACGGGTAACTAAAAGTAAATGTCTACTCGTGAAGGGGAAAATATTTGCATTCAACACTCAAGTTTACCCATTTTAAGCAACAGTGACAATGTCACAACAGTCACAACAGTGAGTCTTACCAAAATCTGTGTGGAGGTTTTATGATATGCATTAGTACTGCAAAAAAAAAGTTCATTCTGAAAGTTCTGTTTAGAGTTAACTGGATTCTTGAAACTGAAGCCTTTATATCCTCACCCTCCAAACCACTCACTCCACAGTCGTTCATTCAATTTTGCTTTAGATAAAAAGTGCATGTTGGTTGCTAGATATAGTAACATATTTCAAGGAATAGCAGAACCTGTGGAGCGTTCCTTTGACACTGAGGAAAAAAAGATTAATTTCATCTTTACGCTAACTTCAAAGTGCTGTTATGTAAATACCAACAACAATATATTCAGCAGCTGTCATTTAAAACCCTGTGATATAATTACCAGAAGATTTGTAATTCTTTACTTTAAAATGGGATTACATTTTGTCTTATTACAAAATCCTGTGGCATTTGGTACACAGTCTTTGGTACAGCAGTAGTGTTTTTACAACTAGAGTTCCAATCTGTCCTTACAAGTTTGTCAATACACCCAGTTCCTCTCAGCTCTATTAGAAAAAACTTACCTTATGAGCTTGTTGTTTAACATTTTCAGCACAGTTGTATAGGACAAGGCAATAATTTTCTTATGGCAATGAGGAAATGGGGAAGAGTAAATGTGAGAATTTTACAATAGCCAAGTACATGCATTATGCATTTTTTGCATTTCTTTAAGATGGGGCCAGATCCTCTCCTTGTTTCTGTAAAACAGAAGTGGAGGTAACACAACTTATTTCAGTGATATTTCACTGCCACACTACTGTGAGTAGCAAGAATCCAGTGCCAAAGCACTGTAAGCCCACCGCTTAGGAGCTCAGAAAGGACATTGCCCTTAAATTGTAGGGGACATATTTCAGAGTAGGAATACAAGGAAATGTTTTGCGTCTTGGCTGCAAATGTAATTACAACCCTAACCATATTACAGAAATCTACTGTGGTTCTTAAGCTAAGCCATCAAGGCTTTGCTGATTTAAGGTGAAAATTCTTGCCTGTTTTCTCTCTCCCTGTCCTTTCTTCCTTGTCACTTCTTTCATGTCAAAGCATCAGCTACTGTCTCAGCTTTAGCAGACCTCTAGTGAGTTTTTACTAAGTCCTGGTTTTGATTCTGTTTCTTAGATACTGAGTCTAATATGCTGATCCTTGCTCTGTGTGCACATAAATCATTCCTCCACAAATCACTAACCACTTCATCTTTCAGCTTTTTTTAAGCCCCTGATCCATCAGTTTCTTTGACCCTGCTGTTCTTATTGTCCCTCTTTCTCAAACAGGCTTCTATTCCTCTGCTGATTCAGTGGTCACTACCTTTAACTCAAGTTCTCCTACTAGGTCAGCCCTGTCAAATTCATCCCATTAAATATATCTTCCATTTTCTGGCCAACATACACCCACCTCCACAGTTCCCCTGCCATACCGCTAATCACTGGTAGAGAAAAAGGGGGAATAACACAAACTTCCTCCATTTTTCTCTTTCCTAATGGAGGTTCTATGTTATCAATGCTCATCACCCACCAAATCTTCTTTGAATTTTGTAAAGTTCACTACTTAAAACTGCTACTTTTCACGCATGCACACACATCTGTCTGATCTTTGCAGCTGTCTTTTATCTTACAAGAACTCTTCTATGACCTCAGTGTCTTCGTTTTCTGAAGTATCTGTCTTGCTATCTGCCTTTGGCTCTATGTTTTACTGGCATCTGGCTTCAACTACTCCTTTTTTTCTCTTTTTTTCTTTTTTATTTTCACACTCAGGAGGAGTTCAGGGTCCTCAACATAGACTTTTACATATAGGAAGATCTCAGCTCCTGCAATATGTCGCCATATCCCTCTGTTTCAATAAAACCTTATCCTCATTTGGCTTCTCAGCTATATATTGTCTTACTCTGTGGGGTTTTTTTCGCCTAACTATTTATCAAGCATACTATGCCATTTCACCCACCTCTTCACTCACTCTTGCAATTTTGGTCTATTCTAATGCACACTAACAGGTCCTGCCTCAAAGTATTTGTAGCCCTACTTCAGACATGGCACAGTAAGAACAGGTAGCAAAATAAGGTGATGATGATCCAGTAACATGATTCTCCATGTATCATCATCAATCCTGTTTCCATCAAACAATGTTTATACCTCTCGTACCAAGGACCATCTTTTGACCATTTCATCTCAACTCATCCTCAGTTTCATCCTTCTTAATCTCTTGTCAGTTGCACTCCAGTACGTACTTCTTTTTCTGTCTTCATGTCCCTGAGATTGTCACGGTTGTTCTCTCCTTTGCCTCTTGTCTCACCAGTTGCTCCTTCAGTCTGCCTGTTAGGGATCACTTTTCCATTACACTTGATGCCCTCCATCCTGTTTTCCCTTTTCTTTCTCACTGAAATTGTGTAAGTTTGGAAAAACTCGCATCGGGTGAGCTCTTGCTTTTAGTGATACTGAAGACTTCATCAAGAATTAGCCTGAGCTACTCTAGGAGACTTTAATTATCCTAGGGCTGTGGTGATGGGATTGCTGGTTGGCCATCGGGAAAAAAAGTAGTTCTAATTTGCCATAATATGTCAAATTTTTAAATAATTTACAAATTATAGATTCTTTTTCATAGTTAATCAGCATCTAGCATTGTCTTTTTAACTTGTTTCGCATAGGGTCATACATCTTCATTGCTCTAGTAACTGCTGATGAATTGACCATTTGCAGAGTATTTTCCCTTCCCCAGTGGACTCCTGTATTTGATGAGGGAGCATGAACTGAACATAGCAAGAAAGATGAGTGCCATTTGCACCAACGTTTTCCCCCAAGGGGAAGAAGTGAGCTTATGGACATGTGAAATTCTCCCTGCAAATTGCACATCCTTTGTGTTTTACAACACACAGAGACATCTTTACAGACCTTAATGTTAGGATGGTAGGAAGCAAAGTAATACCAAGCCCTATATGGTGGTGGAATTCAGAACTTTGCTTTTGTGTCTGTGTTATTGCTTGTTAAAAAAGCATTTTGCTCTAAAAAAAAAAAAGTATATAATGGAAACATGCAACTAATGATAGATAGCAATGAATACTTCCACAGGTTTGTAGAAGAACTAGCTTGAATTGAAAATCTGATCACTTTTAGTGTGACCAGCAACAGAGTGTTAATAGGCATGAAATACTACTAGATCTCCTACAGGCTTGAGGGACTTGAGACTTAAAACTGAGTACAGCTTTAGCACATTGGAAGGTTAGAGTTGATGAGGATGGCACTCAGGCAGCAAAAAGTGCATGCAGGTGACATGCTACATGGGCAGTACATTGTGCCTGAGAGCAATGCCACAGCCCTGTTTTGCTGATGGACTTACTGCACATTATCCCATCAATTCTTACAGGTGTGCTGTGGGTCCTATAGCACACGTAGGATTAGACACTTGGTGTGGAAGTTCTGAATGAGATGAAGAGGAAAAAAATTCCTTCTGTCAATTATTTCTAAAGGTCACAGAGCTAATGACTAGCTGGGAGGTTAATTAGATTCTGAAAGCCTCTTCATATCAATTAAGACTCTTATCTGTATATTTGTAGTAAATAAGCCCACGTAACTCTCTAAATGTGCTCTTTTTAGGAAAAGTAAGGCAACTGTTGTAGCTTGTTTAATGCAGTATGTGTATTTTCTTCCCTTGTCATCATAACATAATACTGCATATAAACAAGCTGTGAAATACACATCAAGTCAGCTCTTCAGCTGTTGAAATCAGGGGAATTATTTCAGCTACCATGGGCTGAAGATCTGGGACAGTATAGAAAGTAAGCCTGTATGTAAGAAAGGTTATTCAGGGTGATCTAAAGACAGTACAGTCTATTGGATACTGCTCTGGACTAGGGCTCATGAGACTTGGGTTTTATTAATAGCTTTGCCAAATACTGTTGTATGACCTTGGACAAGTCACATTTCCTCCTAATGCTTCAGCTTCCCTATCTGTAAAATGGGGATAGCATTATTGATTTCCTTTGTAAATTGGTTGAAGACCAGCTTGTTAAAAAACCAACTACTGTTACCAGTTTCCACAGGCCAGGAGATGATTGGACAGGGTCAACTGGCCAAAGAATTTCCTTTGTATGATGATTTAGGCTTTTTAAATGCTTACTTCTTGTTTCATTTTTAGTAAATATGAGCCAAACCATTATTGCTAACCTCATGTATGACAAAATCATGGGACTGACTTCAAGATCTTCAGCATTTTTGTAATATTCCTTTGGTCTTTCTTTGTCTGCCTTCTGAGTTTTCAGCCTTTGGAAAATGTGTTTGTAACCTAATATCCTCATGTGAGATTTTTCTATGTTTTTCCTAACCATGATTAGTACAAAAAGATCTTCGAGAGGAAAATATCCCATTTTCGAAAATACTAAAAAAGTCTGCACTTTATCAATCTTAATTTCATTTTTTCAAGCAATTAATTCAGAAATCTTTTTTAAACAAAAGATTATATTCTTACCTAATCTTATTATTCCATCAATTTGGGCTTTATGTAAATATTAGCTGTTACAAGACCACAAGAAAAACTTCAAAGGTGGAAAACTGTGGAAGGCAATTCTATTCTGTGCAAAGTAGTCCCTCAATGGGACTGCTGTTCCAGTCATTGGGACTGTCCAAATCAGTCCCTCTACTACATCCAATAGATAGCAATTTATTCCCTTCCTCCCACTTATCTACATGAGATTTTTGACTCTTTATCTTTCCAACCACAGGCAATTGTTTAAGCTCTCCTTGATAACTCTGCAGCATCCTGTTGCTGTGCATCTAATAAGTGATAGACTTCTGATGTTTTGCAGCCTAGAAGAAACGTAGAGGGTCAAGTGTTGACACTATTGGGTTTTTTCCTAATATATTTCAGATTAATCTAGTATGTGAAAAATGCAGCTAAAGCAAAGTTGCATAATGAGTTGTTTTGTTTTGCTTTCTTTCTCTCTCTCTCTCAAAAAAAAAAAAAAAAGAGTTTTCCACTATGATTTATTTGCAACAAGGATTTGGTTAGCATGAAACATAGTTTGTAATCCTAATGTATCTCAAATGAAAGTGAAGCAGCTCACCTGATAGCTTGTTTTTCCATACCTGGAAGAAGAGAGCAGGGACAGAGAAAACTAAAATGGATGCAAAGTTAGTTGCTCTGGAGCACATGGTAGAGCAAAAGCTATTTTTGAGTATACACAGAGGGAGCTCTGGACCTCCTGATTTTTACTTATTGAGGATCAGTTCTTGTTATTGGTCATGTCCCCACATTATTTTTCTTTTATTCTTTTGTTCTTAGTAATAATTTTAAAAATATTTTAATACTTAGGGAAAGTTTTGGACAGATTTGTAAAAATGCTATGATGACAGAGGTGAAAAATATGTGCAGAATATAAATGTGTTTCAAACTCTGTTCATAGTTCCTTTCTTTGTCAAACTGGGAATTTAAATTTGTATTTCTTAGAGCAAGGTCTATTTCACAGATCACTGTTTCTTTCTCCAAAACATGATATATCTGGCTGAGAAGCTGGAAAAATCTTACATGTCTGTGTAACATTCTTATAACTTAATAGCTCCAAAGTTTTATCCCAATCTAGTCATTGGAGAATGTTCTTTGTTTTTGTAGTCACTGTTTCACATAGTAACAGCTTGTTGTATTTTGGTCTGTTTGCCAGAGGGTAGGTTTATTTTTAAATCCCTGAACTCTGAATTTTCTTTATTTTTCCAAGATTGGAAGCAGCTGAAACGCCTGGAGTTACAGGTTGAAGGGCTTGCTTCACAATATGAGATGGGAAGCCTCATACCCTCCCCCTTTTGTGTTTTTCTTTTTTTAAATTTTTCCTAACAATGTCTCTTAACTGATATTTGTCTAAAAATAGAAAACTGCCTAACTAAAAATAGCTTGGCTCTCAGTCTTGCCAAGGAAAATGGAGAGGAATAGGCGTGGAATAGAAGGCTGAGTAATCCAGCTCTATTCATTCACAGATCCCTTTAAGAATGCAGGCAATGATAAAGTGCCCTCAAAAAACCACAGGCCTGACTTGCTCTCTTCAGACTCCTAGGTGCCAATAAACATTTTAGCCCAAGGATATATTTTTTTTTTTCCTCATAGGTCGTAAACACTTTCTGAAAGACAAGGCTTTGTTTCACAGAAGCTAACTTACTGTCAAAAATAGCTGACTTTACTAAGGTTCTTTTTTTTTTGCTTTCCACATGTTTTTTAATTTATTTTCAGATGAGCAATGACTGCAATGTTCTGTCAAGAATTACCATGAAATGTCACATATCTAGTGTGAATGAATGAAAAAATAGATGCTTTTCATTGATTTCATACTTAAAATTGTGCCCTCAGAACTTCACATATCAATAAGAAAGAAAAATTTATTACTCTGATTCTGAGCAGTGAAAGTGAATGAGTAGACAGCTGATTTATTTCACTGAGAAATCAAACTTTAGCTGCAGAGCACTTCTGCATACGTATAAGTGAAGTTTTTTATTTGTAATTCTTTTATTTATCCGAAACTCAAATTTTACCAAGGTAGAGGAGATGGGAATGGCAAGGGGCAGGATCTAATTAACTTTAAAATAAACCTTTTGAGAACCCTGCAAAGCAGGAGCTTTTCATTTGAAAAGCTGTCATATTAAAGAAAGTCAGTCTTGTTTTGTGCTACAGAGGTTTTTATATCACATCACCATTGTGGTATTGCAGTGCAAGGTATCAGTAATACTAGATGGCAGAAAAGACACCAGGAAGGGTTGAGCATGTTATTTAAAACAGGAATGTTTGTTGTTGTTCTGTATGGAGTTTTTTGGGATTTGTTTTTTGTTTTTTTTAAATCTGAGTAACCTGGTCAAACACAGCAACAGGGTGTGGAAATGTCAGCACAGTTCACAGGGTTATTTGAGCCTGAGTATTGTTTTGTTCAGTTCCTGTAATGCTGCTTGTGATAAGACTCTGGAGACAAAGGACGATAATTGATGGAAAGGGACTTAAATCACTCCAAAAAGAATCAAGGTCCTTGTATTTGGGTACATCGACTCTTCTGGTCTCCTTCCTCCTTGTAAAGCATTTTGTCTTCTTGCATGTTGGCCCCCTACTGCTCTTTGTAATGGAGGCAGACCACAAGTGATTCCTTTATGCAGTACACAGGGTGTAATTGTGTCTGTGTGGTGTATTAGTAATTACCAAGGCTGAATTCCCGTATTGTATCTTCACTGCAAGCATGGAAAAATAGGACACGCTACCCTGCATTACCATTTTCAACCTAGATAGTGAGCTACTTATAGCTATGTTCTAGACACAAAGGCTTTTGTGAGCAAACCCATTTTTCATTTTCATCATTGGGACATCCCTGCTTTGTAAGGTAAATACAAAATGTGGTTATTTACCTGCATTCTTACACAGTAGTAATAATCACAAGTATAGAAATACCACATCTTCCCTTACCTCACAACTATCTTTAATGCAAATTACTGACCTTGCCCTCTTTCCCCCCCTCCAAGGCTTTTTGTTTTATTGGGCTCCCATAAACTGTCAACCGTTCTTTGTCTAACCAGTGTTGAAGATTATGCAGCACTGAGTTTCTAGCAAAATCAGCAAGTGATGCACAGTTCGTCATATGCTTACACATAGGCAAAGGTTTTTTTAGTGTATAAGTGTTTCCAGATGCGGCCCTTAGCCACTGCTCATAGTTGTATTAGGCAAAAAGAGCCCTACACTATCAAAAGCCAAAAAACTCTGACATGTAAAGTCCACCGTTCAGGTTTAATTAGACCCCTGATTTAAAGTCTAGAATGGCCAATGGGAGCCTTCTGACTAACTTCAAAACTGTCTGGTTACAGTTCCTAACACAGACACCCATTTCTATGGATTCTGTCAGCTTTTGTAGTAAGCAATACTAGAGTAGGTCTTATTTCTAGAAAGATTCATAGAAGTCCTGTTTCAGACAGTGAAACTATTCACAGGAAGAAAGCTGAATGCTCCTGCAAATATCTGCAGAATCATGGCTTTATTTCTGAAGCAGTTTCAGTGTCAATAAGGGTGACAGAACTGGGACCTAAATAGTTCATACCGTGAGCAGCATTTATGGATCTTTACTGAGAAGTAAAAACACCCACTTTCCTTCCACGCCACAGAGAATTGGCAATAAGTGAACCCCCTTCCCTGAGTAACAAAGGCATGGTGCAGCAGGTGTGCTTCATCACCAGAGAGGATGGGGATACAAAAAGTCAGTCTAATCCTGGCTTTTTGCCTACTTCACTCCACCTGCTAGGGAGCTGGCATTTTCAGTGCTTTGCTCAGGCCAGAGCACCTTACTCTTCTGGTTTGCTTGAAGCAAAATAACTCTGTACCTCCCCTTCCCTGGGCTGCACACAGATAACACTATCTGTTCTTGAGATGCCTTTCCATAGTTTTTTTGTAGTTCTGGCAAAAGTTCTGTTAAACTTCAAAATATGCTGACTTTTCTTCCTTGTTACAGTAAGAAGGTATAAATTAATTATTTATTTGTGTACTATAAAATTTGCATCCATCCTTTATGTATTATGTAGTTCGTATTGATTAGACTCCATTTGCCCTGAATTCAGGGAGACCTCTATGTGTTTGTTTATATAAAAGACGATTGAAATTAATGTAAGTTATCAAATTTGCAGGGCTATAAAACCCCAAACACATATGCTTTATTGTTCTACATTTTTAATAATCCCAAGTCTAGTGGTCAGCTGTGAATTAATGTCCATAGTCCAGAACTGTTGAATGTAGTTAAATCTTAAATAGCCATTGTTCTTTGAATTAAAAAAGAGCCTTTAAAACAGAGTTTCAATCAACATTTTCCTTATGTGGTAATTTATAAATCCACAACTTTTAGTTGTTGTGTTTTCCTTACTTAATTTTGCTATGAATGTTTTTATATATGGTTAGCAGTTAATGGAGGAGTAAAAAGTTCCATTAAAATAAGTTGCATCATCTGTGTTCTAAACTGTTCATTAATGCTTTTACATGATAGACAGTAGTGTTAAAGGGAAAAATCCGTGATATATTGGATAGGCTTGCATTAAAAAAAATCTCAATCCCATTTATTTATATCATCCTGTGTGATTTATAGACAACTATAATTACATTTTATAGTGCAGAGTTATAAAAATGTGCATGCACTTTACTTTGGGTTGTTAAAGTATACATTTATTTCTTTGATCAAATGTTACAGCACACAGGCTGTTCAAAGAAAGCAAATTATAGAAGAGTCAATAAGACTACTTTAAACAACACACAGCTGCTATAGATTGAATCAAAAGAGACCCAAATCTTGACAAAGAAGCAGTTCCTAATGGAGTTTTGGTGTTTAAAGTATATTTAGCTTACTAGAGTAGAATCGTGGCTATAACATGAAAAACATAAAAACACATGAATTTTCCTTTCATTGTTATAGTCCGAGGCTTGGTTATTACATACTTCTAGCATGTTCAGACATATATCAGGAAAATGGAAGCTTTACACTTTTGTCTCCAGCAGTTACCAGTATGTACTTTAGCATATAATCTGTATTTTTGCAAACTATGTGAAAAGAATCTTGCCTTCTCAGATGTAAATTTTCATACAACCCACATATATTGTTTAACTTATGAATAAAAATTCATAATTATGCTCAGTACTTTCCATCATATATCTGAAAGTGTTTCACAGAAATGACTAAACATAAATTTTAAAATATGGCAACTAAGCTCACTTATCCAAAAGCCTAATCTGGAGGCACATGAACTTTGTGAGGGATCTTATTATTTCATCTTGAAGATTCCTAGGGGCTTGTACTATGCTTACTAAGTATTACTCCAATCTGGGCCAAAATGGAGAGTGTTTTCCCAGTTTAAGCCCTAAAAGATCTAGGAACTCTCAGTCCTCCATGAACAAAATATCCCTGGAAAGCAATTTGTAATGCAATGCACAAGTATAGGATCAAGCTTTTCACAAAACAGAATCAGAAAATATTGCTGGTGTTTGTGTGCTATCAAAGGGACAGAGACTTCAGTTTAATTCCTTTCTTAAAGAATTCTTTCTGCATTTTATTGAAAGTTTATTCACCGTAAAATGCAAACACCAGCTCTGGAGCAGAAATCAGATTTCAGCAGACTCTTCCCTCAAACAAAAATGCTGTAACAAGCCACAGAGCTCTGTCTGCTACTGAGTTCTCTTTCTCTGACCCAACAAATGCTGCATTTGTTAATGCACAAAAGCAAAATATTACAGGGAAGTGCAGAGGTTTAAACTATCTAGAACTGCTGGGTAAATCCTATCCCTTATAGGGATATGGGAGACAATAGATTTGAGCCCATTCAGATCAAGGAAGAAACAGAACCTGTGTTTCCAGTTTTGCAGCAGGTTTCTAACCACTCATTGTTATACAGAAAATCTTAAAAGAGAAGAGTGGCTCTTCCCAAGTCTTTGAGAGATTAGCTGTAGGAGGGGACAGTATGCCAGAGTCAACGCCTGAATGCCCAGTAGGGCTTTGTGGATGAAGGTGTTTCTGCAGCCCTGGGTAAACCGTGTAACTTCTGATGAGAGATAGGATTTCGGAAACCCCGTTTGCTTGGTCTAGGTCACTCACAACTTCATCCCATGCTGCTAGGTTTGGATCCTGTTCTGTAGCACCAAACTCTTCCGATGCTCTGCATAGGAAGCCTCAGATCCTAACCCAGTGTGAATTCCACTCTGGAGGTCAGGTGCATAAATAGTAGGTATTGCCAAATCGAGCTTTCTATATCCCTAAAGCCTTTATTGGACCTATTCCATAGCCCTTTCCTGTCACAAGGCCCTTCCTTGCAGCAGGGGAATTGCAGTGCGGTGTGGACTGCTCTTTATGGTTTCAGTGTGAGCTCAAAGCAATGTGGCTAAGAGGGAACACTCCTCGTTGACCATTCTCCTATGCCATCACTTTAAAAAAATGCTTCTATTCCAAAGGATGCCTAGAAGGGTGTTCTCTCATTTCTTTGTCCTGGAGATATCTTCATTTATATCTTTCAAATACTGGCAGGTATATGAGGTTCTGCCTAATTGGCTTCATTAGCAGAACCCTTGAATTGTTGGGACCACCGTAGATAACTGTATTTGACAATTCTGACTCAACCCGCATCAATAGTAAGGAGTTTGTTTAGTAGGACTAAACTTACCTGATAGTAATGCCCATGAGGGATTCACAACTGTAGCCTGAACAGAAGTAAGATGCTTCTGGGTTTGGACTTGAGGTGAAACACTGGATCCCCAAGGCTTATAGAAACCTCTCTTGTCCCTCCCACAGACTAAATTTTTCATTCCCTTCCCATTAAGGAGTCTCAGAAATCCTCCTACTCTTTCTGTACAGTCTTTTTCATGGGAGAAATGTTCTTAATTCCACCTCCTCCTTCACGGAGAGTGATGGAGCAAAAAAGCTGACTAAACATTCTGCAGTTAAGTCTGCTTCCTACTGATCTCCATGACCAATTCAGTGGCAGGAATAAAAGAAGTACTCATCCATTCCTGCTACCGCTATTTTATTCTGGGGTCTGGTGTTCTAGCATACCCCAGGCAGAAACAGGAATCCTGCCAAACTTTGCAATCAATCTAAGTAAGCTTTGCTGCAGTTTATTGGAAAATTTCACATTGTTGAGAAACTCCAGACAAACCTCAGGACTGTGAACCTCTCCGCAGATACTAGGAACAAAATTGTGCACTCCTGAACTGGAGAAGTTCTTATATGCTCATCGCTTATATGCCCACTGGCCCCTTCACAGAAAGGATCTTGTAGCATTACTGATTTTCACTGAAATTTTGGTTATTTAGGGCATTGCTGGTCCCTTTTGCTGCTCTAAGTGCTGTGTGAAAGCTTGGACCCATTGAAATCAGTCAGGATCTCTTTGCTAGATCTTTGATTTTAATTTATCAATAGTAAGAGGCAAACCACATTTATTGTGAGGTAATCTCATCTTCAGTCTTATCACAGTCTCTGATTTCTTTGGCACAGTCAGCTTCTGATTGATTTTAAAATTGAATTTTCATATTCAATCATAAAATAAATGTTAGAGAACCTGAAGTATTCCTTTATCATTCCATGTAATACTCTTTACCCTTCCTCTAGATTGTCTTATTGCATTGTAAATGCTCTGCAGAGCTTAGGAAAGAGCTCTCACTACTGTGGCAGCAGGCTGATGGCTGCAAACGGCTTAGAAGATAGCCAAGATAATGGAATAAGTAAATGAGCTTGGTTTTCTTGCCACAGTAACATCTATAGGAAATACTTTTATTCCATCTCTCAACATAATGGTTTCAGGTTCGGTCTGTAGTTGGTCCAGGCCTTCAGCACAGCAAGATTTTGGGACTGGGACTAGTGCTTGTACACCTATGGATTTCAGCTTCTCATGAGGTAGCTACCCAGTATGGTTCTTCCTTGTACACAACCTAAGCGTGTTAGAGAAAAAGTCAGAATGTTAATGCCTTCTGAATATTTTTCTCGGATAACCAGAAGTCAATAAAGATTTATCTTTTTCTCAGGAACATAGTCCACAAAACACTACCTGTGTCCATGTTGCAAAACACTGTGAAGTAATAAATCACGAAGAAGGTCAGTTCTTTAAAACAAATACAGTCCTTCAAGCTGCTCCGGATTTGGCATTCCCAATTAGAAAAGGTCCCTTTCTTGTATGTAACATGGCTCGGTGAGGCTCCGACTGAGGCTGTCTGAGGAAACAGCTGTGGTATCTGGAGATGTGAGTACCCCCAAGCTATTTATTGCCTTTCCTCCCTTGGAGGTTACCACCTTCGCAGCAGAGTCAGAGGAGGGGAATGCATGCCCACCCCTCAGCCACCCCACCTCCGCAGCTCTGGTATGGGGTGAGTAATCTCAGACGACGGGCCAGAGCAGGCAGCTCTGCACCGTGATTTATGCTGCAGCGGCGAGAGCCACCAAGGCTGGTCCGAGCCCACAGATAAGTCTTCACCCAGTGAGACAGTACAAGTCACGCACATGTTCACAGCAACCTTCATTCCCACCCCTACCGAGTCTTGGAAGAAATGAAGTAGACGGAAATCTCGTTCCATTTGTCCAGCTCTCCTGCAGAATTAGGGGACCCAAGCAGAAACATCCTTTGTAGCCCGCAGAATTCTCTGTGTGGGAATACCATATGATTAAAGGTTTGAAGATTTCAGACAGTAGGGCTTTGGCAGGCCAATATACCAATTCTTGTTTACAAAACTATAATTTTGTCCAAAAAAAGAAATCCAGTTTTACAATGAAAAAAACTAACATTTAAAGTACGTTTTAGCTGCTTCTGAAGGACGCTGAATTTTTCACAAATAGATGCTTAGTTTCTGAATGAAGATGTTGTTGTTTTCTATTTTACCTTCTCAGCCACAAATTTTCTAGTATCTCTGTAATCTCCGTCCTCAGTTCTGGTCGAACTTTTCTGACTAGATGTTGAGTCTGCTTGTGCCACTTCTGCTTTCTCAAGCAGTGATAAGAGCTAGAAGCTGCTCTGTTTCTCAAGTTTTCTTCCTTCCCAAACAGAGTACTGAAACTGACCATTATGTTGTTAATTTAACTGAATTACAGAGGGCAGCATGTAAGCCACTTTTTTGCAGGTGTATGTGAGGATCTGTCTGTGTATATTAAATTTAGACTCCTTACTGAGTACATTTCAGTTTGCCTGGGTTTTTCCTTCTTATAGCTCCCCAATTACACTGGTAATTACTATCATTCAACTTTTTATAGAGGGAGAAGTATAGAAAAGTGAATTAACAAAGCCCATGAAGGAAGTTAGTAACAGAAGTGGGAGCTAAACTGCACCTTCTTGGGGTATACGTTAGCAGCTTAGCCCATGGATAATCTCATGTAAAGGGGCTAATCTTTTGTCTCCATGATGGCACAATTTGCACTAATGGAAATTTAGAATTCCCTAGCCTGGAAAGCTTTCTAAATTCTTCAAAATCTTTTCAAAATCTAACCACTTTTTGCTAATTCTGTCATGTCTGATTCTTTCCTTTCGGGAGAAGTGCCTACTCTTCTCAAGGGAAGGGCAGAGTGATAGAAGCAGTATGACTTTTGAAGAGGTTCTGCTTCAGGAAAACAGAGTTGCTTGAAGGACCAGCTTTCTAGGATAATCATGCAGTTCTGGAGTTTCATCCAGCTCCTCCATACAACTCCTGACTGTACTCTTTCACTCCTTTTTTGGCTAGTGTTTAGTTATCTGCAAGTTTCAACTTGCAAAGTTTCTGCCTGAATCTTACCACTCCTGTAGGATTTTCCATGGGAAAACAAGACCCAGTTCTTTGTTTCTAGCAGACACTTTGGTAAGCAGACAAATGCGTATCATAGTCTAGAGATTTTAGCAGCTGTTTAAAGGTAGATACAGTTTGCACAAATGTTTCTGGTAAATAACAGAACTTATACAAATTGTTGGTCTAACAGAAAAAAACAAAGCCATCTTAAATCAAGTATGAAAGTCTGCATCGTTTGAGTCATCTGTTTTCATAGTTAAAATCATGGGCCAATTTTTCTTCTCAAATAGTGCTTGCTCACTCTAAACTTAGTGGAGAGACTTCCTTCTCTTTCTCCTTGGTGAAAACTTGACTCTATCAGCAGAACAGTGAGTTGATGGTTATTGCTTTGTTGCTATTTAAGGCCTCCGTCCTGCAAAGAAACAGGAGACTAGAGTTTCAGAGATCTAACCTCTATTATAATTCACCATTTTTAAAAAATATATTGATTTGGGCATTTTTACCAATGGATAAAACAATTATGGTACTATAAAAATAAAAGGGAATGTTCTTTTTCCTTTAAAAGGAACTGCTATTCAGCAACATTTGCCCATTGTCATATTGGTACCATTTCTTGTAATACCCTGTAATTTGATCTGCTGTAAAATAAATGTTCAAATTGAAAAAAAAAAAAAAATCTGTTCAGAACATTGATACATTCAAGATTTTTATGGGAGACCTCCAAAGAAAACCCAGGTGCTGAAGGAAATGGTGTTCTTGTCTCAGTGGGTGGCATTTTCACTGCTGAGTCAGTACTGCACCAGTTCAGTGCTGCTGGAGGTGCTCTGTTTCAGATGAAATGGAAAAGCAAAATGTTGTGGTCATCAGAGATTCCCTGGCCCCATGGTTAAGGGTGAAGGTGTTTGTCCCATGGTCTAGGAAAAATTCCATCCCAAGTAACTTAATATCATACGTTACAATTTTATTTGTCTGAGGTATATATCATTTCTGCTCCTGAAAACTTCATGAGCTAGCGTAGCTACACAAGTTGACGATATATTCACCCCAGGGTGGTTGCATTTTAGTGACGTGTGAAGCAGTCCTTAATCATATGATTTAAGAATCTCTTTGGGATATTTTAGAACATAGAAAATGCTCAAAATATATGTGAAGTATAATTCCCTATCAGCTGCCATTCTTTCTGTAATGTTTTTGTGACAAAAGATTCTGTAAAATATATGTGTTACTCTGTATGTCACATTTCTCAACTATTTTGAATATGGCATTTAGCATTAAAGGTTCCCATTTATATCATGGAAAAACACCAGCTGCCTTTGAAATAGTTAATTGTTTCTGCAGTCATTTATATTAAGCCCTGCATATTTCAAATACTGTATGTTTGAAGAGATAGTAACACTGATGTAACAGACTTGGTAACACCACTGTACATCTAGAATAACTCAACTGGTGTCTTTACAGCTGTTCCAAATCCAGCTACAGATTTACACTAGTGTAAATGAGATCTGACTTCAGCCTTGTATTTGTGTATATGTCTGACTAAATTAGACACAAATGAAAATGTTGAGGGCAATGCTCCATCTGGAAGGGCTGGAGTCAGTGGAGAAGGATTATAGATAGATGAACATAAAAAGAAGGAGGGAAATAACAACCTGTTGATGATTACAGTGTTTATTTTTAAGTGGCCTCATATTCCCCAAAGAAGCTGAGATGATTCTGCTGAACTACTGTAAAGTTTATTTTTCCATTCATATACTTTCTGTCTGGCAGCAAAACCTAGTACAAATCAAATACACTATGTCTCTCCAATATCTTCTTCTATTTTAAATATGCTCAATAAAGCTTAGAAAAAAAACTGGCCACTTAAATACTTCATACACTTTAACGGTTTTGAAAAATCAGTAGAGGGTATAATGGACTCATATTATGCTGGGGCCAAGGGGCAAGAGGCGAGTCAGAGATGCATCTGTTTTGGCTTTAGGTGCTTTTTGCACCCCTTGGCAGACTGGGTCTGCTGGCAGACTGGTGGTGCTCCTGCCAGTAAACTAGTGGAAGGAGCCAGAATATGGTTGTTTTGTCTTTATGGAGTCGTTCTACGAATACTGAGTCTTGAGAAATAGTGGAATTCTATTTTCTGTAAATCCACCTTCCCAGTTAGAGGATGGAAAACAAGGTATTTGCCGCTAGGCAGTGGTGCTAGCCTTCATTCTGCAGAAGAAAGCACACATTTATGGGCAGGGCAGCATGCCTAAAGAGTGGTGGGAAGAACAGGAGAGCAAGCTGAAGTTTTCTGACCTTACCTACATCTTCTATATTTCCATTACTCAAAACAGTGCCTTTGAACCCTCAGTAAGGGGTATAATCATTGGGGTGCTCAAAGAGTGGTGATAATTATTCCATCCCTAAAACACAAGTTTCCTGAGAATAGCTCTAATCTAAGTAAATAACCTGCTAATTTTGTGCAGGAGGCACTGACAGCCAGTGTCTGGGAAGTTGTCAGGTTTTTTTAACACAACAGAGCAGAATTTGACTCTCTCTTCAAAGTACAGGTTTAAAAAACAGCTGCACAGAAGTTTCATTTTAACACAGCCTTTGGGTGTAGAGGGTGCATTTGACAGTAGAGTAAATTTTGACAAAAGCTTGAAAGGAATTTTGTTTGTCCAAGGCTGGGGGTTTTTTTTCTTTTTAAATCTCACAGACCTTTGGAGGTGATTTTATCAGAAGCTGTAATCACAACTAGGTCAGCATAGCATTATTTATGTCACTAATCTTAACAACTCTGGTTAATCCCAAACGTGAATTCATTATTTAGGAAACGCCAATCTTGTCAGAAAAGCACATCCCTTTTTTTGTTTCCACTAATCCAACACACCAGCAATATTAAGCTGGTGTTATACTGTATCATAGCAAACAGAGGCTGGCCATGCTTATGCGTGAAGACTTCTAAAAAATCCCTCTAGACTTGAACAAAAAGGTGCTGAGAAGCGATCTAGTAGAGGGTGTGTATGCGTATGTATAAATATACGTATAGAGATATATATACACACATGTATTTATGTATAAATATCTGTAAAGCGCAAATGCTGTCTTCCTGTAGGCTGCAACCACATGAGAGCCAAGAAGTGTGACAGCAGCACGGGTGAAGAAAAACCCAACCCCACTCCCCCCGCCACAAAAAAAAAAAAAAAAAAAAAAAAACCCAAAACCCAAGCGGGTTGGCCGTCGTGTCTGTGAGTGTAGCACGTCCCCAATCAGCGCGGCGTCCTTGGGGACAGCCATCTACGGCCATGGGGCAGCAGGTGCCGTGGCTGACAGGTGGGGATGACGGAGATGCATGGCATTGCTGCGGCCGGGACGGGGACCAGCTCCCCGACGGGTTGCTGCGGTCGCATCGTGCCGGCCGGTGCCGCCAGTCACTTGATGCTCCGCTCCCCCCGTGGATTCCCGGCGGCCTCGGACGGGTTCTGCCGACCGTCTCCTCTGTCAAGGCCGGGGAAACGTGATCCCTTCCATTGAGGGTTGGCGTAGGAATCGTATGTCAGCTGGCTGCGGGGTGGCGGGGGGGGGGGATTGGTGGGGTTTTCAGACCTTTTGCGCCACGACGACAGACGGGAATAAGCCTGAAGGATGAAAAAATATCCTTACTTAGAACCTTGGGACTCATTCAGATCAAAATTCTTTTTTTAAAAAAAGAAAAAACAGTCTACAAGTGCAGTGATAGACAGAAGTCTTTTGTGTGTCCCATGAAACAATTGTGAGCATAGGAGGGTGTAAGCTTAGTTGTGTGCATTGCCAGAAATTTTAACACAAAGCTTTAATGCCGGTGTCTTCGTGTGATTCTCTTTTGTTTCTTTCTGAGAAAATCCAGAAAGATACATGGTTTAGATTAGCTGCTATGAGATCTCTGAATCTGACATATCCTACTTCTATTTATACTTACAAAGCCAAACTTGCCTGTGTAATTTAAGTCAATACCAAATAGAAAAGCGCTGGCGAGCGGGTAGGATTGAACATGAAAGGAAGGGATTGTGCTTGGCCTCTTTTAGAGAGCAGCCCTCTGCCATCTCCCCATCTCCAGCCTCAACGCCTCTCCAGAGGGGTAAACCAGGCACGGCGGCCAGACGGCAAGGTGTCCTCTCTCATACGGACGCAGGAGAGAGGCAGCCGGAGATGTGGTGAGGATGACCAGTCCGCCACAGACGGCAAGGTCGGAGCCAACAGGTTGCCCCTCCGGAGGGCTGCGCATCGCCCCGGCTCCGGGGGATGCACCAGGCGCGCTGCCCTGCAAAGCTCCCCCGTGCCCAAGGCGCACAGCACAGCGATGGGGAGCGAAGAAGCCAAAAAATCGCGCTGCCCCAGCTCCCTTTTGGAAAAACACGGATCCGTTTGTTTTTTGTGCTGGTGTTACAAAATACCGTAGATAGGCCTTGGCACACGTCAAGAGCGCGAGTGGAATAGACGGAGCTCGGGAAGCAGGTAGAAACCTCATGTCCTGATGAGCTCGCAGCACACGCGTACAAGCATTCGTAACACGCCGGTCGATCGTTCGGAAGCAAAGAGCAGCAGATGTTACTGGCGAAGGGTGTCGGCGTTGTTTGGTTTCACAAGAGGTGTGATTAGAGAAGGTACTTGAAGGAGGAGAGAATATTCACTTGGCATGCAAAAGTAAGAGTCAAATCCAAGCAGAGGGCTTGGTGTATTGTTGTGAAAAGCACACTCATGCGTATTCATTTGAAGAAGACAGACGTACAGGACCAAACAATGGAAGTTTTTTTTTTTTTCTTTGAAACTTCGGTGAAAATAAAATAGTAACAAAAAGGTTAACGTGGTTATAGAGCTTCAGCTATTATATAAGCCCTGTAGCTTATTTCAAAAAGAGTATAAACCACAAAAGCATTTTATGATTTATACAAAAGAGGTAATAAATGTTCCATTTTTCTGTGTTACTGGTATACATTTTTTTTTTTTCTCTGGAGCTTGTTAGATAACAGTAAGTATAATAATGTTTTATCTGATTCTCCTAAATACGCAATTAAAGTACATTAGTACCAGCATACTAGTTTATGTTCATTATTAAATGTAAAAATCTAAGAACTCTACATTAATGGAACATAAAATTTGAGATTTTAGTTACACAGAAGTCAGGGAATTCAGATGGGTGGTTCCCATAGCAACCTATCTGTTCCTCTTTGTGTTTTTCATTTCACTAGAACCTTTCATTACTTGATTACACCATACATTGTATCGTGCAATTTCATCATAAAATTTCATCATTATATAACTGTGCAGGAGAAGAGAGTGAAGGTTGACTTCACTCAACACTTTCTAACTTTAATGTTTCTGTTGCACAGAGAGCAAACTGAAGCTTAAATTAATCAGGCCCATGATCTAAATATTTTCTGCTTTTTTGGGGGCCTCCATAAATTTGGCCATGTTCTTTGGAATGGCTATAAATAGTAAAGCAGTTGAACACAATAGCATATCATTCCTTTGTAATTGGCTATTGTCTGCCTTGCCATGTAGATATGTAGCTCCAGTGAGCAAAAAAGACATCAAACCATTTTTCATTTGTGGCTAAAAGATTTATCCCATCCAGATACAGGAAAGAAAGTGATAGTGGAAAATGGAGGGCACTTGTGGTTTTTGTCTTCTGAGAGTGGAATATAATTTACCAAATTACAACTCTGTGGATTGTCATGGTCGCTAGTGGGGTTATCAGTTAGAGATCATTGTGGTGGCTTCTACACAACATAACAGATACAGGAATTTGTAGAAGTAGACCTGTAATTCTGAATTTTTCCAGATTTTCCAGATTTTGATTTTCCAAATTTGACAAATTTTGATTGCAGATGAAGAACCAGTGAGATCACACATTTTACTATGCAAATGAAGACAGTGATTAACCTTGCAATAGTTCAGTCTTTTTTGCAGAGGATATCAAAATGAAACAGACAGAGTGGGCTGGTCTGAACCTTTTGGGGACCTTATCGACTGACCCGGTCTTTTTAATTGGGCAGCTATATTGTGAGCATTTCCAAGACCAGATATCTGTGGCTTCTCAAGCCCTGGAGTGTTGTGGGGAGCAGTTCCACAGCAGATGAACTTATTAAGAAGAGAGGAGATGCCCCTCTACAAAGATGAGCAAACAAAAGGATAGGATGAAAAACAAATTAATTTCTAACCTTCCCCACTCTTCCTGTTAAAAAAATGCTAAAAGAAGAGGATAGTACTGCAGAAACAGAGACTGGATTAGGAAAATGAAAGGCTTTTCCTCCTCAAAAGCCTTCAAATTGCAATGATTTCCATTGCCTTGATAAAATCAGACCTGGCTGTTAGTGCCATATTTTCTTTTGTGCTTTTGTAGTGATGATAAATTTTGCATGAAATGAAAGTAAATAGTTGTTTATACTTCATTTTACAGCAGCCAGTATGTCACTAAGTCAGCACTTCTCCTCTGAGATTTATAGAGCAGGATTTAGGCTAAATTGCTGGCATATGAGATTTCAGCCAAAGGTTGTTTTCCTTTAACCATTTTGTTTTTCAAATGCCTTGGCTGATTTTAGGTTATTGGAGTCCAATATAATTACTTGTTTAATTGCTTGGAAGAAGTGGAGCTTCCGTAGTTCAAAAATGGCTTATTTTCTTTAAAAATAGCTGAAATCTGGCTTGGGGTTCTCTAGAATGCAATGCACTATACAATTGTGTAATTTTATCCTCTTAAAAATTCCCTGAATAGTCATTAAAGCTTTGGAAACTAGCTAATCTCCAAGAGGATGCGATAGGTCTGGCTATTTTCCAGGGTTTGTAAGAGGCTATGACAGCTTAACATGGTAAGAAAAATGGTTTCTAAATCACTGCAAGACTGGGTCAAAGACTCTAGCCTGCTAAAACCCAGTTAGTCTTCGTCATGACTCCAGTTGTCTCTGATATCCAGAACCAGCCTCTGCTTTCAAGAGGTGACACAGAGCAAAAAAGAGGAAAAATTAACATGGAGCCCAGAGAGCTTCTGAATAAGGATGGATCAGTTAGATACTGGTCTGTGCCCCTTCTAGGTGTGCTGTACCAACTTTGTGTTGTGTTGTGTTGAAGCACAGCAATAAAGGACCTTTATGGGAAGTATAATGTGGTAGGTAATGATGTGGAGGAGAATAAAGTTACAAACAAAGCAATAGAATAGGCAAAACTGTAGCCGGCATGTTGAGAAGCGAGAGATAATGCTAAGATACTGAGGATCATTATATTTGTCCTGAATACCACCCAGGACCTTAGTGCAGAGGATAAGTGTGTCACTTTCAGTCTGCTCTCCTCTCCAGAGAACTGTGTATGTGAGTGAGTGTGTTCATGTGCCTGTGCAGTCTACCAGTCTGTTCTCCTGTCTTTTCCCTTATAATTTCTTCATTTTTTATTCAGTGCCAAGCAAATCTGGCACAAAGGAGGGGTCTCACAGACAATGAAATTCCAACAAGTTTCATTAAAATTATGTGTTCTTGTGCAGAAAAAGAGAACCAGAAATTACTCCCAGAAAAGGCACCCAGCTGAAGGCAGTGTTGCAGCATGAGTCCTTACACACAGAAGCAACAAAGAATCAGCAGAAAAATGGGTAGGGGGCACAAGAAGCCCCAAAAGACCCAGCCACAGAAAAGCTTCTCTGGATATTGCACTTTACCCCAAAATGCAATTCACAGGCATCCAGGCATTTAGTTCCAGCACTCACAAAGCTAGGAGCTGTGCCTCTGACTGCAGCACACTTGTGAAAATTTCTGTTGCCTAACCTTACCACAACTCGCTGAAGCACATTCTTTTTTTCCTTTCCTTTTCCTTTTTTCTTTGGGGGGGGACAGGGACACGACAAAGGGACAAGGGGCAGGGAAAAAGTGCACTGCATTAGTGAGCTTGATTAGCCATTTCAACCAAGATAGCAGCCAAACACATGGATTGATGGTGTTTGCAAGGGAAAGGTTTGCCTCTACTCTTTAGAGCTGAAGTTAATTTTGGGTAGAATGCCAACACGATTTTACTAAATTTGGTCTTTGGCTTTTCTGGTCTAAATAGAGATTGCTTATTCTCTGCCTGGTGCCACAGAAACCTGCTTTCTAAGGGTATGAAAAAAAAATGTATGAAAATAAAAACATTACTGTGTTGGGAGGGAGTCTGGTCTCTTTTCAGAGACTGCTGCAAGACATGCATTGGGTTACATTGCCTTTCCTCCTCTGAACAACTGAAAGATGGCAGTGCATTCTTGCACCTTTACAAACCACAGAAGTGACTATTTCATATGACTGCTAAGTAGACAGTCGCAGAGCTTTAGGACATTGTGAGTGTGCTGAGGACAAGGTGGATCTTCTTTCACCCAGACGCAGCCATGTGAATGCAGCAGACAAGGATCTGGGAGAGGAAAAGATTCAAAGAAGTGGCAAAACATTCCCCCTCTTGTCTCTTCATGTTGCTCTTGATCTGGGTTGTCTGGTAGGATAACAATTGTGCAGCTACCTTTCCTCACCTATGCCCATTCAGTTGCAGCTGTGTTGACCTCTGGGTAAAAAAGAGGTAGTTGCCATTTGTAAATAGAGGAGCTGGACTGTCATCTCAAAGCTTGGAGTTGAGGATGCCGTCCAATCCAGCTCACATCAGCATCATTCCTCAGACACTCCATGTGAATTAGCAGGACTCCATCAGTGGCTCAGATGAGCTCAAGAAAAGGTCCCAAGAGTGCTGATCTGGGTTTCATGTCTGGCCACCTTGATCCAATGCATCTCGAAAACAGAATATTTTATGTATTCAGAAGACAACTCTTTTGGACTTACATGAAGAGTTGAACATTAATTGAGATCAGTTATTCAGATGTAAAAAGAGAAATTTCACTTTTATATATCATATTGTATCTATTAAATCTATCAAACAACAGCTGCTTGCAAAACCCTCTTTATAATTGGCTTGTTTCAAGCTAGTAGCAGTACAAATCATACATGACTATGTCTGTTCTGCTAGTTAACATTTAAAAGATAAAAGAACGATAAGAGGGAGTGGGGAAGAAGTGTAGAGAATCATTCATGTTGGTTTAGCTTCTTAAGGTTTGATTCCAAAGGATTTATAGTTTTGTCTGTGTGTCAGTAGTAGCTCGTGGGATTAGACGTGAAGTCTGTATAGATACGAGGTTTAAAAAGAAAGATCTACATTGAGCCAGCTTTCGCAGTTGCCTAAATCTGTTTCAGAGGTCCACGACATGAGTTTGGAAGGTTCGGAACTATTAGGGCAGATCGCCATCACTTTGCTGACTTGATGAAAATGTGAGGTTCAGGGGGTGTGTCTCCACAAAGAGAACAGCTTTATAACTTTTGCAGGAATAAGAGGGTTCTGTTCTTCAGTCTCAGGTAAAATGCAGAAAATGAAGTCTAATTTTTATTAAATAAATACAATACTACAGAAACAAGGTATGACATTATAATACTTGAGGGGTTTGACGGTGGTAAACTGGGCATTCCCATAAAGAAAATTATTAGGAGATGTACTTTTCCAAAAGGAACAAAAAGCTCAGATTAGAGGCAGCTGTTCTGAGAAGGCAAAAAGAAACCAGCTAGAGTATCCCACACTAATACACAGCACAAGCATAGCCACTTATTAACACAAGGGTGCTATGTGATCTATATGTTGTAACTCAGATTGCTTAGCCAGGTTGCAACTCAGAATTAACTGCAAGCTGTCTAATAAAGTTTATAGACAGCCAAATGGACTCTCTGAAGAGTTTATGACTGAGATATTCTTCAAGCTGAATTTGAGAAATCTTACAAATATTGACTTTGTGTACTATTGCTTGTACTTGGGGAGTCCACAAAGACTTGTTTCTCATATTCTTTTACCTTAATGAGTGTTCTTTGGTGATCTGTCAAGGTAGATCGGTTAAAACCTATGTGAGGCCAGGCAACCATTCTGAATTGTTAGCTACTGATCTCACTCTATTTTTAAGCTTTTTTGTCTCCGTTATTTATCTTGGTGATGATGGTCATGATTGTGAAGATTGATTTGAGCTGCTGAACCTGAAATTCATCTGGTTTGACTTTTCACTAAGCAACAGTTATAGTAGTGCTTTTTCCTGTACATTAAGCTTCAGCACTGTGCATTTGTAGCACTGTAACTGGAGTCAATAAAAGGTAAACACCATGTCTAGAAGCTCTTAATCAGTATTTCACAGCCACATTAGCAACTCTGCCCTCCCTCTTGTCCTATCAAAAGCATACACTTAGGAATGGCGGGGCATTGCTAATGTCACACCTTATATCTAATTCAAAGCCAGAATTCAGTTTAGGTACTCTTCTTTCTTTGTTGCAGGTTTGTTGGGTTTTTTTTTCGTTTCTTTCTCCTGTATCTTTATTTAGAGAAAAGGAAAACACCGGGGTATTCCACTGTGTACACGTCCTTTGCTTTTAATGTTCATTCATTTCAAATGGATAAATATCTTAAAATAAATTGCATTCTGGGTGGGTATCTTAACCTCTTAATGCTATCGGACATGGTTGGGGGGTGGTACTATCAGGCACTTTGCCAGATTGCCATCTCCATTCTTTATTGACCGATTCCAGTTTCAGAAGAAAGAGGTCTGTATGGTCCTCTCTGGCCGCTTGTAATTGGAGACCTACAGCATCTATGTGGATCCCTAGTCACTTTCTTTCCCTAAAGCATAGTGTAAAACCTTCCACTGCTGGGCTGTTTGTGTTACTGTAACACTGCTGAGTCTTTCTTGCAGCTTGTGCCAAGGATTGAACTTTCCAAATTATGTATTTCAGACATTGAGAAAGAAAGGACTTAATGGCTGTGACAGTCCAGACCCCGATGCAGACGATTCAGTAGGTCACAGCCCTGAGTCTGAGGACAAGTACAGAAAAATTAATGAAGATATTGATCTAATGATCAGCAGGCAAAGATTATGTGTAAGTACTCTAAGCTCCCTTTCATTTTTTTTACTTTTTGATATTTCTCTGAACCTGGCAGGCATTGAACAAGAAAGAAAACAAAGGTTGTGAAAGCCCCGATCCTGACTCCTCTTACGCTCTCACCCCACGCACTGAAGAAAAATACAAAAAAATTAATGAAGAATTTGATAATATGATCAAGAGCCATAAAATACCTGTAAGTACCAAAGGTTAGATGGCTGTCTGCTGATAACTGCTGCAGTAACAAACCATAACCCTTTCAGTTCTGGCTTCTTAAGGAAAACATTTCAGCTGGAAACAGGCTTTAATAGCCCAATATATAATTAAACACTGTGGTCAGAAAATTTCACACAACATATTTTTCTTCCAAGTCTCTACCTCTGACACACAGACAAAGCCTACTATAGGTGAAACCTACAGAAGGAAGTGAAATATACATATATACATTATATTCACTTGATTTACAGAACTGTTTTACCACACCACTCGCCTAAATTATATCTAAAAAATAACAATGGAAATGTTTCTTTGTGGACAGGCTAACAAACCCACAGAATACTTTCTGTGGTGATATAGAAAAAAAGATGTAGAACTGAAATTCCTTTATATATAGTAATTAGTGTGTTCTGTGCGTGTCACTTCAGTTCTCAAGTGTCTCTGCTAAACTCAGTTGCAGCACTGAAGGGTTACAGCTACTTGCTCGCTGCAGAGAAACAGACTGCATGAGAGCCTAATGGTAGGATTCAGACATGTTTGTGTGTTGGGGTGATTTTACAGCTTTATCAGAGAATTTGCTTTGACCTCATCAGCATTTCTTTAATGCTTTAACATGAGCTAAATTTTGTTTTAACCAAGTCAAGATTTCTAACCATCAGTCAGATGCCTTGCCAGATATCTAAGAGAAATAACTCTGCATGTGCTATTTTGTTTGCACAAGACATACAAGGGGAGAATACTTTGTCATTATGTTTGATATTATATTTTTAAATCCAACAAAAAGAATGTGGAGGTTTGGAGGTTATGTTTGGCCCTTCTTCCAAATGTGCGTGCAAGAGAAAATAGCAAATCAAAGATTTGCCCAGGTCCAAAGAAGCATCTGAATTTGCATAGGTAACTGCTTGCTTCTAAAAGAGATCATTTGGATGTGTTCATTCCTCATTCCCACAAGTAGGTTGTATGGTTAGCTGCCAAAAAGGATGTCTGTATACCCAGAATGAGCAAAGTCTCTTCTGTAGTGCTAGTCAATTGTGCATACAAAATCTGATACCTAAGCCGAGGAGACCTCTTAAGGATGCTCAGATTCTGCCTCATGCAGTGTAGCTGTTCTTTCCATTAATTCTCAGCAGAAAGCTTTTCACTCAAGTTAATTAAAATTTGAAGAAATTCTCACATCATGGCAAATGTATTTTTACCAAAAAAAATTAAATAAGATTTTCCTAGAGACCAGAGAGGCACCAAATTTGATAAATCAGTATTTGGAATGGACAACATGTATATAAAATATCAGAGAGGAATACATATACATTCCATCTTTTATTACCTCCCTTTTTATTCGCTTCTTTTGCATAGCTGTTTTTCTCAGAAAAAAAAAGCTCTAAAGCTGTCACCATGAATTTGGTTGCTCAAGATGGAACTCAGTTTGACAAACGATGACTGCAACATTTAGGGTGACCATTATAAGCTGGAATGCTTAACCCTTTTTCACATCAAAATCTTAGCAATTGCCATTCCTTTCTTTCAAGGATGACCTTTTGGCTTGTTCAAATCAAAGTGACGGAATTTTCAATCAGATAGTATTTAAACAAGCTACCTTAAAAATTGTGTTTGGGATGGTCCTTCAGATCCTCTGTTTCTGTCATGCTACTTGGTTTTGTTCCAACAAAGCAGCACATGTTATAAACATTTGAAATCTTAAGACATGAAAAAAACCCTTGGAAAAAAAGTCATTCCTGTGATAGTGAGTTCTATCACTTTCTTTATGTCCATAAGCATTTGGGAAAATGATCCTTTCTATAAAACTCGGAAAGTCTTAGGAATTAGAAACAACACACTTAATCTAAACACGGCACATCACTTTTGTCCTCCCAAAAATCAATGGACTTTCCCTCTGGTTTATTTCATTAAATTTAACCTTTTGATGTCAAATATAGTCCTACTTCAGCTATTAACATGGTAATTAACTTGGTTTCCTGAGCTGTATTTTGGGTATAATGTAACTTCCTACCTTGCAAGGGTGTTACAAGGTGCAGTGTATTATCTTTTTGTGAAATTACTTCAGAGATGCTTCAGAGATACAGAACTGCAAAATGTTAGCATTTCTTTTCACGTAAGACAGGATATCCCTTCTTTGAATACTTCACATGCAGAGCTCAAGGTCTGTGTGCTCCATCAAGCTGCTTACCACAAAAGGAAGAATCAGTAGATGTTCTCCCCTAATGCAACTGGAGCTCCTTCTGTTGGCATAAGCCAAGATGTAATGAGCAAGATAGAGCTCAAAGCTAGTGCATAATGGAAATTTGCAAATCTGACATATGTTTTTATATATATGTATTATATATTATAGTGTATACGTTAATTTCCCTAACTGTGCAAATCAGTATAACTTCAGGGAAGTCAGGGAAGTTACATTCATTTACTTGTGATCATCAAATGTAGCCAAGAAAGTTGGGGGGGAAGAAAGCAAAATTGAACAAAAAGTCACTAAGTCAAGTCATTAAATCACTACTTACAAAATATATAAAACAATGCAATGCCTGTGCCTGGTCTTGTAACAGAATAAAGCTGCTGCCAAATGAAAACAAAATTGGCTTTTGCTCCTAACAGCTAAGGCCAATAATGTTTCCTCAGATAATTTTCTGGGGATAAGTATTTATATTGTTCTAAAACATCTGATAATAATTAGACATTTATTTGTAGTTTTCATAAGAGTGATGAAAGCAGAGGAGACAGAAATAGTCCACTAGAAGGGAGCTATAAGTATCTCTGTCTCTAAATAAATGAAGGCCTGGTTGAACATGGGAGGGATAAAAACAATATTTAACACAGAATGTTTGGTCCATTAATTTCCAAGGGGTTTGAGTCCCCAACGCTTTGCTTTGCACAACGTACCACAGCTTGTGGAGCACACGGCTGACACAGTGTGTGCTGCACACCAGCGGTACCCTCTCAGGTGAGCCATCTGCCCTCTTTGGCAATTGTGTCCAAAGGTGAAAAGACAGAGGAAAAAAGAAGAAAAAAAAAAAAAATGGCAAAATATGGCAAGCTGCGTACACATTAAGAGTAAGGCTTCATCTATGTTAGTAAATTAGCAAATGGCAAAGAACATACCGAGGCAGCGGGAGGTGCTTATCTCTGCCCTGAATTGTTTGAACAGTCCCTGGCATGCTTTTGGCACCCACCAAATAATGCTCTCCCAGACAATTTCTTAGCTCTGTTTGGTAGTTAGCCCAGGCCAGGAACAATTCCCAATTGTCAGTTTATATGTAGTCATGATGTTTTTGAGGTTGAGAAAGCTTAATAGTATGGACATGGACTGCTTTGTGGCCTCAGATGGCCTCAGTTTCTAGGCAAGTTTAATTTACTAATATAGATATTACGCAAGTGCATCATAAGCTTTAAAGTCCACCAGGCGTAGCTGGAATAGATATGCCCCGTGACTTACCACCAAGAATGACTAGGGAATCTGCAGGAGGCTGCAGTTCTTGGTGAAGTAAATGTAAGACTGTAACAAAATTTGGGCAACCAGAGCAAAACTGTTGCTGGGGACTTACTGTTTAATAGTGGTGCTTATCCTGACAAACTTCTCTCTCTAACCTTTCACTACTGAGGAGAAGAAATAAAAACTACTATATTCCAGACATAATGTGTGTTGTGCTGCAAAGCAGAGAGTAAACTGACTTTGCCCTGATAAAATTGCCTATGAAGTACTCTGTAAATAGAAGTAGGTATATCCAGATAGTAGGTAAAATAGTGAATATGAAACCATTACTACAGAAATTAAGAAAATAATTTAACTAGTTTAAAAAAATGTATTTAAAATGACAAAATGAAAGCTAAGTAACTGTTTCAGCAATGTTTTTATATTTCAGTGATGACTAGGGAGACTAGCAGCCACAAGAGCAACCAAGACTGGAGCTCTTTTGTGCTGTACTAACATAGAAAAAGAAGTTTCCAGCCCTTGAAGGGTTTGGTTTGTACATGGAAGAGAGACAGAATGTAATGATGAAAGCAGACAAGCCTGTTGAGGATTAGCAAGACCTTCAGACCTGCATTTGTACCCGTGTTTTAGTTTAGATAACTCAATAGAAGTTTGGATTAGGAAGAGAAGTTAAGAAAATAGAGGCAATACTGATGTCCACCCAGGCTCGGAGGGCAGAGTTCACAGATCTCATGACAGAGGTGAAGAAGACGTTGTGCAAAGTGCTCCCCAGTGGGTGATACTCAACCTGAGATGGGCTGGCACTCGGGCAGACAGGATCATGAGCTCAAAGCCAACAGGCAGAGGGTTCTCCACCACAGCCCCGAACGTTGCAATAACAAGGGACTCCGTGTTACCTTATTCGTGTCTCACGTCAGGCTGGAGGTGGAGCTAAGTCATCTCTCCTCATGTGAATTCACTGGCTAAAACCTTTTGAAAAGGCAGAAACCAGCAGCAGCAGCTGATTTTGAGCTCCAGGAACAGCCATGCACTTCTGACTTACACGGGATTTGGGAACCTGTTGGGTCCATCTGTGACCAGTGAGGAGAATGTCTTGCTTCAAAACATACCTTCAGACTGATAAGATGTTTCAGATTATGCTATGTGAACCTATTTCCAAGGGCCCTAGACCTCAGTTGTGACATACGCTGGTACTCCTTGTGCTAGGTACTTTGTAAATTTTCCTTTGAAAGGCAAGTGACACATGCAATTAGTGAGCTGGACTTCACCTGTCAGCACATCTGCAGGCGTAAAAAGGTTTCTTCTGAAAGAGCATACTTCAGCAATTACATTTTTCGTCACGTAATCATTTATTCTCTTTTTTCTGTTTGTGAGACACAAACATTAGTATGTTTCACAATCCCTACACAGACCTAGCAGAAAGTGTAGTTTTGTTCCTTACACACTGAACACCAAGACACCTCTCGTCCCCTTCCCACCTCTACTTAAACCAGTCAGCTCTATGGAAGAATATGGCCCTTGGGGTGCATTTCAGCTTCTCAGCAAAGGGAGGCGAGCCCCAGCGTGCAGCCTCCCACCTGGGGAGCAATGCCAGCAGGTCCGTCCACTCGAGCTCCCAACCTGATCTCAGCCGTTATGCTACGGCCATCTCTCACAAAACCAGGCCACAGCTACGTAGAGGGTTTCAGAGCTAAATTAACACCTTGAAATAAGTCCCGAGGCATTTGTGTAACATATCCTTCACATCATATGCTGAACTAAAATCTTGCTGTGTGTTTCGGTGGTTAAGCAAAATGTTTCCTCTATATTTAGAGCAAAATTATGTCTGCGCCTAGGAAGGGGAGAGGACAAAAAAAAAAAAAAAGAAACTTAAGGGATAACTGTAATTTGATGGCTAGCACTGTAATACGCAGGGCACAGACAACAGCTCTGGCCAGCCAGAGAAGAGACGTGTGGGTGGCAGAAGGTCAGGGTGCCTCTGTTCCCTGACACAGCAGATTATGTGTCCAGCTCTCAACGTACTCCCTCTAGGTACTTAAAGATTTACCAGGACTATCAGCTGCCAACAACAAATTTAAAATCTGCAATTTGCTCCCTCTGAAGCTGTTACAAGGCTAGTTTAAAGAATTTTTTGATGGGTTTAGACTCTTGAAGCTTATAAGATTTTTAAATGGTGAATTAAGGGGTACTTCATTTGCATTCAAGTATTTGAATACATAAAATGCTGTCAGGTAATTCTGAAAAAGTTTTCTTTCCCTTCACAAAGGCAAGAAATTAATTATTTTGAAAACAAGTAAATTAAATATGGAGTTCTAATGCATTTGAATGCCACCAGAGTCATAAATTTTAAAGAAATTCAGGCAACTGCCACCCAAGAAAACCCCAAACAACAAACCCACCAGCCAACCAAGGAAACCTGAGTTGAGCTTTCTGGGAGCATAGTGAGAATCAGGTACTACATGTCCTCACACGGTCTGTCAGAATGGTCCATAATTTGGCTCTTTTTTGAAAGGGATTCTTGCAAAGGAAGTTGGCTCAGGAGAGGATCGTGCCTTAAAGCATGAAAACAGTGTATTGAAAAGGTGTCACCAAACACCACTAACCCCCCCCAAAAACAAACCAAACCAAACCAAAACAAATCAAAACAAACAAATAAACCCAACCGGAAAAAACAAAACAAACAAAACAAACAAACAAAAAACCCCCCAAACACAAAGAACCCAAAGACTGGTGTGTATCTGAACTTCTTGTATTTGCTACCTGTCCCAGAGTATAACTTTGTTTCTTTTAAGCCCCTCCAAGCTAAGATAGAAACTTTTAAAAAAAGGTAATTTACTGTGTTGGTGCCTTTAACATGATTTGGGATCATTCTGGTTGCTAAAGCAACATAAGCTGAAATTAAAGCTTTCCCTTTTGCATTCCACCCCTTCTAATTTTTATCCATGCAACGAAGTCATCATAATCATGTACCTTTGATCTTGCAGTCATCTGTGACATTAGATTAAGATATCACAAGTGCACAATTACGACTTCATGGAAGGAAAGAAAAAGAAAATTAAGCTTCATAAAGCAGGGGTTTGTTTTAAACAAAAAAAAAAAAAAAAAAAGAAAAAGAAAAAAATCTTTCCAGTTCTTACAAACTAAATGTGCAAGCTGCATTAAAGGAAGTTGGAATCATGATTTGAAATACCATATTTAAAAGCCTTGGTAACTCTTTTGAAACTCTTCTCTTGACTCTTGGGGGAGGAGGGAGAGCGTAAATATTTTAACCACCAACTACAAAATATTCCAACTAAATATAGAGTAACTGTACTTGAAGACTGTTGTGCTTCTGTACTATTCTCGTCTTTGTTTCCCTTTTTTGCTTGTACAGGCTGTTCCACCACCAAACTTTGAGATGCCAGTTTCTATCCCAGTGTCCAACCACAACAGTTTGGTATACAGTAACCCAGTCAGCTCACTGGGAAACCCCAACCTTTTGCCGCTGGCTCATCCTTCTTTGCAAAGAAATAGCATGTCTCCTGGCGTGACACATCGGCCTCCGAGTGCAGGTAACACAGGTAGGCTCTGTTCAATCCCATCCCTTTAAATGCTCTTTTATCAGCTGCTTCTGCACCTTAGGTCACTTTAAACTGTACTCTGAGAAACAAGAACTCTGTTTTTACCAGTCATAACAGTTTGTCCAAAATTGCTGTGTTGAAAAATCAAAAGAAGAGCCAAAGGGGTTTCTATTCCCAATTTAGAAAATTTAAAAAAAAAAAGTTCTAGAAAAAGCTGAATATTGACTAAGATTAAAGGAAATCAATAAAGGATAAAAGGGCAGACAATTTGCTGTTTCATAAAAAGGCAACTTGTCTACTTAATTCATGCAAGGACTCACTATACCATAAAGCTTAAGGGGGCAGGGGAGAAAATGTAGCCAACTCAAACAAGTTGAAGCAAGTAAAATAGGACACTCATTACTTAAATCATCGGTCTAGAGGCTAAATGCAGACTTTATTATTATTTATGCATTCACAAGTTCCTTGATGGGTAAATGTTAGCTGAGCTCTGTACTTGAGTGCCTTGTATAGCAAGAGGCTGGGCTTTGCTTTGGTGATGATGAGGGCTCACCTCTGAATAGGATAAATGGGGATTAAGTTCGTTCAATCTGTCTGGCTGAAAGAACATCAAGATCCTTAAGTATACCAGGTTCAAAGAACCATCTGAGGTCCCCAAGTGCAAAGAGAAGTTTTAAAAATCCTTAGAGTCAATGTCTATGAAAGGCTGAGGAAATTAAAATTAAAAGCTATGTAAATATATATTACAGCTTCTGAGTTAAATTCTTGTCCAGGAACCCTCAGACTATTCCTCCCAATCCTACGTGGAAGCCTTTGCTTTTATGACTAATACTGAAGGAAAGATAGTTTTCAAATGAAGGTCTACTATACATAACTTTCAAATATAATTGATTTTTCATATGCTGTGGAAGTATGAAAATAAAATGATGAAATGATGTGTAGTACCGATTTTGTCCTTGGAAGGCAAATGTCTCGTACGGGTAACATTAAACATTACACTTTTATGACTATGGGTCCAACCTGATGCCTATTAAAGTCAGAGGAAAACAGTGGTGGGTACTGGAGCAGGCCATCTGAAGTTAGAGAAAATGTTTTGAATGTTTGCCTGTTACAATTTATCGTGCTCATTTGTAGTATTTCATTTCAACACCCTAGGTGGCCTGATGGGTGGGGACCTCACAACCGGTGCTGGCACCAGTGCAGGTAAAGAGAAAGAGTTTATATTTATCTTTCTAGGTGAACAAAGGACTTCCTTCAAAGGCTGAGTCCTAAAATAGCTCCATATTGGAGGTGGGATATTAGAAAGTGATGGGCATCGGTTTAATTCCCCCAGCTGGGGGATGGGGAGTTGATACTTCTGCTTCTCTTATTTGTAGGAGGAGGCTTGTTTTCAGCAGTGTCAAAAATCTTACAACTCAACAAATTCCGCAGATACAAATGTCTGTTTTCCTTCACGTTAGCCTTTCTGTAAAAACTTTTGGGTCCATTGCATAGCCCTGTTCAGGCAAAACTTCTACTGATGCCAGCGTCAGAAACCCTGATTCTTTTTAAGTCACAGGGAGTTTTTCCTTTGACTTTAGTGGAATTGGGGTTTTGTTTTATGAATTTAAACTTGAGGAAAGATTTCAATCACTCATCAGACTTCAATCTACTGATCACAGATTTGATTTCACGCCCCTGCTCTAAGACCATTGCTAGTCAGCAAAATCTGTTACCATTTACTTAAATAATCAGTAATTAACTTAAGCTTAGTTTTATGTATTTGCTTAAGTGCTTTGGTACACAACAGGGCAAGGATTTTCAAAATACCCATGCAGAGAAAAAGATTAGCCCCTTTAGTCCTGCTCCTATAGAACTAATGAAAACTGTACTTGCTAAGGTCTGTGTTATCAAAGCAATGTTGTCAGAGTAGTCCCCTTTGCTCAGTAAACTCAGTGGTTTGTTAGCAATGTCAGCAATGTTGCATTATTACAAATACGGATTACAAAAGACAATGGCAAGATTACTGTTTCAGTTTGAGAAGTAAACACATATGTTCGAAGAAAATAAGCTGAGTGGTAAAACATGGAGCACATCCAATTTTACTGGGTTAACTGCTTTCAGAAAGAACTGTATGGAAAAATAGTTGGAAGATCCATTTTGTGCACTATAATCCAAGGCTGATATATATGCCAATTCTGACGATGTCTCATAAAATTACTTATAAAGAAATTCTGGATATAGTGATCTTTTCTTTCTTGGCTCTTCCCAGCCTGCATTAGACCACCCCTCCTTTTATCTTCATGCATAGATGAGTCACAGATGTTTGTGTGATGCATTTGTAGTAAAATTGAAACTGCACAGCATTGTATCAAAAAGGCATTTTAAATGTATGCTGAAGCTTTGAGGGGTCATTTTGTATTAATTTAGGAGTAGGGAAGGCAGACCACAGGGACTTAGCTATTAGTCTCCTTTGTTCTCAAAAAAAGAAAGCACGATAGAAAATTATAGTTTTGTTAATTATCTTTTGTTAGCCTGCGAAACACAGCTAAAGAAAGATTCATTCTGGAGATGTTCGCATTTCATCTCCTTTTAACCTCTTGCACAGTCGAAACTTCAGGAATGACAACGGAGGGACTCGGGTAGGAAATTGATTACCCTATTAAGGAGCTCCCTCTACTGTCTTATTAAGAAATACCATTGCCTCGTTCCTGGTTTCCCTGTTCCTTTAAAAAGACGCTGGAAAGCAATTAGTAAAGAAGGCAATGTTTTCTCTTAAAAGGGGCACATACTGAAATAAAAGTTTGCCTACACACGCATTCAGCTTAATAATCCTTGTGCTTAATAAAATCTCTATATCAATACGCCAGCTGAAAATTTATGTTCTTTCTAAATACATTTTTTTCTCAGAAATATATTAAAAGCATATATAAGCGTAGGAAGAGGGATAGCTTGATTATTTACTTACAAATTAAGAATTTGTATTTCCTGCACGCAGTGTTATGCATTAAACTCTCAAGCAATGTAACTTTGGAGTAGGCAATTGATTTGAGGGGCATATGTATGAGGGGCATTGCTAGGAATGCATCATAAATATTTAATTGTGTGAATAGTCTTTGTTCTTTATCTGGCAATAAGAGCTTTAAACACCATTAAAGAAGTGTTTTCTAAATCTCTTAAAGGCAGAGCAGTAGGAAGAATTTGATACAGGGCTGAAGAAAGATGAAAAGGTCACTATAAGGTTGAATCCTCTGTCTTAGTCGCATCATTCCACAATAGCACTATTTTGGACAGTCCTCTTTCTTTAGGGTGCAGAAGAATAAACATCAAAAGTTCTCTTTGTTCATCATTCTTCACAAGAAACAGAGACCTCTGTGTTTCCTTCTGTTTGGCATCTTAGAAGCTGGTAGCATGAGCATGTGGTTTAATCTGTTGGGGTTCATGTTTCTGGCCAAATTAGAACATTATGAATTTGCATTTTTCTGCAGTGTCCAAAAATAGCATATATTCAAAATAACATACTCCAAGAAGAAGAGTCTAAGGAGTTTCATTTCTGCTATTACAAAATGAAACTACTTTTGATTACTAACACCAGGCCTCAGTTTCTGTACTACTTTAACAAATCACATTATAACAAATTGCATTATAACTGCAATATCAGAAATGGAAAAAGATTAGTTAAGCTTGTGTTTTGAGAAGTATGTTATTTTTTTGGTTTGGATTATTTCAAGGAATAACCCTGAAATCATCCACAATTTACCTTGGGAGTCAACCCAAGACATAAATAGAACTTTAAAAAGCTGACTACTTCTTGATTATCCTACACAACTAAATACCATCAGTGGTATTTTTAAGTTAAACCAAGGTTATCTCAGGTTCATTAAAGTAAATTTGTTCTTAGCCAAACACTGATTGAATAGTTTCTATCATGTGATAGTAGCAACTGCCAACAAAATTAGAGTGAACTTCACATTTAGTATAGTTGCTAAATTATAAACACAGCAATGTCTTTGGCACTATCTTCTCAAACCAGAGGCTTTTGATTGAAAGAGGGAACAAGAACTTTTTGGAGCCAAATTGGTATGCTCTAAAATGATTCTAGTTTATGCCATAACTAATATGAAGACTAAGTGACATGTTATGTGTTTACATAATAGACTATGTGAAAGTTCTTAGAATTTTTAGGGAGCGTAGTCTTTATCAAAACCACTTAACAGTAACTTGACCAGAAATAATGTCTACAAGGTATTAGCACTGTAAATTATGTGAACTCAAGTTTTACACAGTGGCTCAATATTCATTTTGAAAGCCTCATGAAAGATTAAAACTTCAAAAATTTTTCAATAGTTTTAAAATCAAAATTACACAGTATAGGGGGATGTCTTTCTTTGCTTCTGTACTTTATACTTTTCATTTTCAAACTGAGTTATATTTTTAGATTGAGTTATATTTTTCATTTTTATACAGTTTTCAGATTATGACATTTTGTATTTTATAACTAAGTTTTCTTTTGAATGGAATAAACCCATATAAATCAACAGAATTTCTTTATGTTTTAAACCACTATAAATAATAAAATTGAAGGAAAAATTCAATCTCAAGTTTTAAATCCAGGATAGGTATAATAAAAAATATACTTGCTTTAATTGTTTATTCACTTTCAGTAATTTGATTCACTATTTGATTTCTGTACTGCCTCCATCTTGACATTATTGTTAAACTACAGGAGCAAGTTATTCAAAAGTACTTGGGACTCTACAAATGCTGTCTGAGGGATTAAGTGCTTCTTCTCTTTAAATCAAGCATCCTCAACCTTTAAACCTCTTCTTTAAAATCATTAGAAACTGAAAAGATCAGTAATGCATTTTGAAAAATTCATCCCATGTCTTTTTAATAACTGAATCCTTTATTTACCTATAACTCAGCAGCTAGTCATTTTCTTCTGGAAATTAACCACAAGCTAACAGTTGCCTTCTCATCTTCTGAGGGCTGAGGTCCTGGATCTGCCAGGGAATATCATAATTTGCTAGTGCTTTCCTGCTCCTTTTTCTTTTCTTGGTCATGTACTGACTGTGGGTGAATGTATTATATATTCTACTAGTATTTCAAGCCACATGGGAATATACGTAGTAGTAGGGGGGTTTAATTTACAAGCCCTCAGGGTAGAGGCAATCTGGATTGTATCGTCTCAAAAAAGAGTGATTTACTAAAAAGATGCAATCTGCCCAAATAAGCCTACAAGCAGTACTGAAAATAAGCAAAGATTTCAAAGGAACCTAGCTGCATTAGTGTCTTTTGAAAATATAAATATAAATAAGCAAACTAATACTAAAAACAAAAATTAAAAAATTAAATGGTTACATAAATATTCTCCACTGTGCCCTGAAATCATGCTTGGCATAGTCAAGAGAAGATAATTCTTAGGCTACAAGTGTGGAATATGTTAAATAAACAAGTGAGCTTAGAACAATGATTCCCAAACCACAGTTTATGGGCAACCTGTTAGAACTGGGTTTACCAGGGAGAGCATGATAAGTTGTTGCCCTTCCCTTATTACTTGATGAGTGCAGTCACCCACAGACCTCTGATCCAAAGATTGGGCAAGATGTGGTGCAAAAGTATAGTAAACAATAGTTCCTGTCCAAGGAAGTTTACAGTCCAAAAGAGAGAACACGCAGTCATTCATAACATAGTTTGTGATGCAATAGTGCCAAATCCAAACAATAAGAACTCATAAATTGGCAAGTTGGCTTAAAACCATGGAGGGGGATAAGAAATGAAAAATATAACAGCTCTCCTTTTCTCTTTTTCCACTCATATTATGCCATTAAGTGTTCCCTTTTCCAGCTTTCCTCCACATAAGGAGGATATATAGGGGGGGGTTCAGTGTTTTAAGGGAACTACCTAGAGGTAGAAGATTTGTGATAAAGCAGGGAGAACGGTAGAACTTGTCTGACAGCTCTAATACATAGTATGAAGGAAATAGTCTGTCCAGCAGTACCTGAATTTCATATATGTGTAGGCAGCCAACACAGGCCTTTCCAAAATTAAGTCCTATTTCTGCCCTAAGCAACTGATCTGTTTTATACAGCTTATTCAGACTCTTTTCATACAGGTAAAAGTCACATCAGTGAAACTGTGAGAATAAGTTTGAAAGCATAGATGCTACTGACCATGTAAAAATCCAAAAAATCTTGCAAATGGTGTCATATGCAAAGGTTGGATGCATGTATTTTCAGCTAACTCATGTGATCTCTTACCAATGAATAGATTCATATAGGCTCTGAGTAGACCTCAATGAAAATCTGAGAAAATTTGGCCTTTATTAGGTTTCCATCAGTTGTGTAAGTGTTGACTTAGTAATTTATTTAGTTATTCTCTGTCTCATCATCTCTCTAATCAACAGTGTCTCAATATTTGTATTTATAAAAAGGCAGCTTGAAAGGATTGAAAGGGAGAAAGCCCTAAGTTCACATGTAATGAACAATTAAGTGAGTCATACAAACTGTGGTTCTTTGTAAGTGGGATTTTAAAGACAGGCGTGATTGACTTCTTTTCCTTTATGACAAGCAGTTTCAAATGTTCCTCAACAATAATTTGGATTCTTTAGAGAAAGTCCTTTTCCTAGTGAAGTCTGGGGGAATTTTATGCTTTACTTTGGTGAGACAGGGATTTCACTGGGTTTTTTGTGCATTCTTGCTCATTAAGACACCACATTGCACACTCCAATCCATATCCTTGTTCAAATTCAGAAAATATAAGAAGGCATTGCAAATCAGCAAACATCTGGATTTCATGCCTATCCTGAGTCCTGAAAGAGATAGCTGATGCCTCCTGGATCTGGAATGCAGCAATGACTTTGGTCTGAGAAAGAAAGCAAGAAATGCTTTTAACCTCTTGAAGTGGGGACTGCAGCCACATGTGGAAGCTCCTGGCAGTATTAAATTAATGTGACCCCTGCCCTTTAACTTTTAACATGATTCTCCAATGAAGATATTCAATCCATAAATTCCATTTGTTCTCCACATCTCTTGCAAGCTGATTTTTCCTTTGGCTACAGTTGGAACAGTCTCCCAGAAATAAAAGCCAGAGGAGGCAGGGATGGGTTAGTCACTGATCTTTTCTTTGCATCTGTTTAAATTTCAAAACAAATCTAAGTAGTATTATCTATGTGCAAAACACTTTCCTTTTGTGTGCATATCTGTTCTAATAACATTGATAAGTTAAAAATATAAGTATGTATCATTTGTGTTTAATATACATAGTCCTGAAATTTTCCTGACATTGAATTTTAAATTATGGATTCTTCATTTTTCAATAATTATGCATTTAACAAAAATCAGCAGTTTAACTTTAGCTATATGTTTATAAAAAAAAAATCTTAACAGTTATTTCTAAAATTTCTTTGGGGAAACAAGAAAGTACATTTTCAAATAATCTGTTCAGTTTGTAATTGGAATTACTTCTTGCTATGAAATATTTTTCATTAAAAAAACATTTTTCCCCCAAATTATAATTTATTTCAAACACCCAAAAAAGGAAATTATTTGTCATTAGCAAATAATTTGTTGAAAGCAGATGATTTGTCAGAGGGTCTCACTCAGGCAGGCAAGAGGCGAGGTATGTCCTCTGCTCTCCTCAGGCTCATCTTTCTGCTATATATCTTCAGAAAACATTATATTTTTCAGTAATATAGTGTTCTCTCTGACATAATTCAGGCTTTTTTCCTTTCTTCTGACTCTAGAAGAGTTCATATAAAAAAAAGAAAAAATTTTTTTGCATAAACAGGACTAGAATGGAGCATCTTTTCAGCTAGCATACAAGATGAAGATACATGCTCCTAATATGCATTATTTAATTGCTTTATGAGAATTAACTTATAATCATAAGAGGCTAGCTAAGTTCTGAAAACATGTTTTGGAGAGGAGGTTATCTCAGACAGCTGAGGACCAGATATGATTTGTGCATGCTGCGCATGTTAAGATATCAGGTCTGTGCCAGTTACTTCAAGATTTTCAGAAAAGCTGTTCTGCAAGCTAAATTTCAGCTTGAAAACCAACCCAGAGTTTTGGTGTTGACCTCTCCGACTAGACTAAACCTTAGTGTGGAAGATCACCGCATTCCTAGCGTAGAGCGTGGACTAACCTTTGGAAATGTGAAGGGTGAGTGAGGAGGGAGCACTACGCAAGGTCGGGGACATTACACTGTTCCTGTTCCTCATGGCAGCAGCTACAACACCTGTGGCAGGGGCAGGGTAGCGGTTTTGCCATGGTAAGACACTTTTAAATGATTCTCTGATCCCTGGCATCTTGTCTGGACCTTAAAAACTTAAAACACACAGGAATATAGTTCTGATGCTCATTGTGCAGTGCCCACATACTTGATCTACAGACGTGTAGTATTTATAAAGCACAAACCTGAAGACCACTGTGTAATTTTCTTAAGTGATTCATCTCAATAATTACAACTCAGGTACTGTACTGATTAAGTGAAGCTTCAAGCCAAACAAGATAACTTGAAATATATGTGTTATGAGATGAGCGTAACTATTGATAAATCATCATATTAGAACAGAATAGTGTTGTGGAAGTGGAAATCAGTGAATCAATACCATCAGAAGTAAAGATATAGGAAAGATAGTGTTTCTGCATTAAAGCTGTACGTTCTGAGATTCCTGAAATGAGGTGCCATTAAAGAATTATGAAAGTAAATAGTAAGATGCTATAATCAGACAATGTAAGAATATAAGCATACTGACAATAGTAACTGTACTGCAAAATTAAAAAAAAAACCACAAACAGGATCTGGACTTGGATCATCTATTGCTCTGTTTCTTTGCTGAGCAAAAAAGGAAGGAATAAGGATGATCATCTTTGAAGAAGGAAAAGCACTCCCCCTTCTCTCAGTGTCTAATTTGCAACAGACCCTCACTGCCTGTGTGATATACCCCTGTTCCAAAGGTTGCAAGGAGGGAGTCCAGAGATGTGCTGAAATATCTGCCTGCAGCTTGGGAAATCTAATTGCAACAAGAAATGTTTTGAAGGGTTGCTCACAGTTCCTTATATGCGTAGCCACGGGCTAATTCTGTAGGCAGTCAGGTGTCACCTTTACATTTATTTTATTAAGGTGTGAACACCTAGGCTAAAATGGGAGAATAGTTAGTGCCAGAACTACTTTAGAAACGTTTAAATACAGATCTTATTACAGCAATAAAACATAACCGCAGTGTTGGTGATCAAGTTAGTTTGCCACGTACTTATTTATGCACTTGACTCAGCAGTAAAGTATTTGCATGAAGTGTAATGGTCTGTGATGCACAGGTCAGGTTTCTGTTCTCCTGGCCTCTCATTCTACATCTAAATAAACTCACCTTTTTCTCCATTTGGCTGAAAAAGCATCTCAGATTTCTCACCTCCTAGATTCATGGCATGTCCTTAGATTTCCAGAAACGTGTTTTGCAACGTGTTCCCCATTGTCAGGTGGCCAAAGAGCCACTTCTTCACTTCCAGCCTCTGCCTGAGAGGCACCGTCTTTGTCCTGAAAGAAATCTGAGCCCAGTTGCTGCAGTATGGGATACACATGCCTTTTTCCAGCAATAGTTGTGTGCACCTGCAAATACTCCGCATGGAGTAGACTGTAAGGACATTCCAAATTTTGTATGGCACTAGCCCCAGGGTTAGAAATAATTTCAACTACTTCATCCATGTAAACAGTTCATTAAGTTAGCTGGCAGTACTCAACGTGAAGATTTGAAGAGGAAGAGTTGGTTTTTAATTCTTTCGTGATGAGGAACATGCCGCCAGGACACCCTGGGGGCTGGGGGCAGTTGGGGCCGGGAACAGCAGAGGTTCCTGGGGGTGTCAGGGCAAGGCTTCGCAGCCAGGACCCATCCCACCGCCCCGGCCAGGGAGCGGGGCTGGCGAGGGGGCAGCCGCTGGAGCAGACCCAGCCCCAGGCATTGGGCACCTCCGTGGGGATGGGGATGGGATGGGGATGGGATGGGGATGGGGATGGGGATGGGGATGGGATGGGGATGGGATGGGGATGGGATGGGGATGGGGATGGGGATGGGGATGGGATGGGGATGGGGATGGGGATGAGAAGGGATGGGGATGGGGATGGGGATGGGGATGGGGATGGGGATGGGATGTCGGCCCATGGGTGGGGGTCTGGATCAGGCCCCGTGAGGGGAACCCTAAGACTGGTTAGAGGAGTGTTAATGACATGAAACACAAGATTTAGCAGTAAGACCCATACTGGCTCAGTACGTAGGATCTGAGACTAAGAGCTTGAACCAGCCCAGGGACATAGCAAGACTGAAAATGTGAGCCACAGAACAGAGAAGTCACTTTTTCATAATGTACTGCAAATATAAGCAGATCATACACACAGTTTTCCTTGGGAAATTTGATGAGACCATCTACCTCCACTGCAGTGGAAGCAGCGGACACTTGCCTGGTTTCCAAAATGAGATCTCGCTAGCACCCAGAATCGTGATTTGGGATGCACAATATAACCTTTAGCTTTGTGCAGTCCTAGTGCAGGTGGCCCTCCATGTACACCTAAGTTGCATACAGAATTAGCAGTATTTTAGTGATTCCCAAATACTGTCTTTTTTCCCAGCGCAGGACTACTGTAGTGCCATTAGAGCTCTTTACATAGCTTTAGACTTAAGAGCAAGAATTTCCCATTAACAGTTATACTACCTGCATGGCAAGAATAAGTGAGTTAGAGGCGGACCTGGATATCAACTTACTCTTATATTGTTGTAGGAATCTTTACCTTTTTATTTACATTATTTCTAAAAGGTTGTTTTCTAAAACTGTAACACAGAGTTATTGAGATAGTTTTCTCCTCATTCTTTTCCCATTCGTCCAAATGTCTATGCATTCACAGCACTTTCAGCCTGTTTCAGTTGAAACAGCAGCTGATATTTCACAAGATGCTTGAGAATTCCTTCACACAAACTCAGTAGGTTTTACATACCACATCTGTCTGAATTGCCTCCAGTAATTCAGTAAAGAAGGTCCATTAGTGTAATGTTGTGGGAATGGGCAGCTACTTTAACGTAAAGATTTTCTTTTTTCTGGGTGAGCATATCTGCAGATTGGTTTTCTTCTACCGCTTGCAGTTAGTAGAGGTCACGTACTGTGAAATGACTGGCATGCAATGTGCGAGTAAGAACCTTCAATTATCTCTTTTAAAAATTATGTGTAGGTGAACACCAGTACAGCTTCCTGGCATTAGTGCTTTATTGTTGGTACCTATTTTGTTTGGATGGTAAACCATAGCCTGTTCCAGCAGTGTGTATGCATTAAAAAAAAAGAAAAAAAAAAAAGTAAGATGTAAGAGAGATAAGGAACCATTTCATTGCCTTTTAATTAATTTTAAGAACAATTACCATTCCTCCAGAAAGTTGGAAAATTAACTGAGTGAAGAGTGCAAAACTGGATGTAAATTTAGCAAAATTTCTATTGCTGCATTGATTCTTTAATATATACATATATTTTGAAGTGGAGGTAAATTATAGCATAGTTGGCTCTCATGCTTACATAGATTCATTCTAAATTTAACATTCTTTTTGAGAGGCTTGGTGGTCAGTCATAATGTCATTGATATGGGATGTGCATTTAACATAACCCAGCAAGGAGCAGGAATCCTCCATGAAACAGAATGTTCATATTCTTCTTGGAAGAATTATGAGAATTTCCACAACTAAGAGCATACACTTCTTAGAAACTTGAAAGGACCGTCAATATTTCTTGAAACTTTTTCAAGAATTTGAAAGCTCTTTTCCTATTCAAATTAATGGGAGGTAGGCATCCCAGGTTCCTAAAGATCTTGTAAATTCTCAACCCATATGGTCACTGAAAAGCATTAGAGTAAATGAAAAAGAGATCAAAGAAAGGACATGTAAATTGTGTGTCTTGTTCTTTGTTCTTCTAGGAGTACCACAGAAGTTTTTTCATTCAGTATATTTTTGCATCTTTGAAATCACAAATTAAAAAGCAACAAGTAGGGACATGACAGGTCCAAAACTGTAAGAAATCAAAATACAAAAATTTTCCAGTTTTTCAAGACTTAAAGACTTTGAGTCGTGACAATGCTGTTCAAGAATGTTGAGAGATACAGAAATAATTTATTCTTTCCTCATTTGTGTTGCCTTAACATGTGGAAAGTTTCCTGGCTTAATGCTCAGTACAGAGTTATTGCCCTAACTCTGAGAATATCAAGAATTGCAACCCCTTTGCAACCACTATAACATCAATGACCAAAACTACATGTAAGGTACAGGAGTTACTAATGGGGGGTAAAAGAAGAGAAGTAAACTTTGCTCTCTGTCCTGTCCTGAATAAACTTGTGCCCTACTCGTGCCCTTAAATTCCTAAAATATGGAAGTGACCATTTAAGACAGTAGTACATGAATTTGTAACATAGTTCAAATCATAGTTTTCCATGAGTAAATGATTTTTTTTTTTAATAATTCTTCTTGACTGACTAACTACTGGTGCACAAAAATAACTTTTCTGGATGTTTTTTAAAAGTGATATTGCAGGGACTAATCATGCAGTCTGTACTTGGACAGAATTCCTTCTAAAGTCAATGGCACTTGTGCCTAAATGCAGAATGTGGGAACATGCCCAAGAAGAGCATTCTATGCTCAGAAAGCATTTGTCTTTATATTCTGCCATTAGTCCAAATACAAAGTCTGGCACTGCATTTCATGACACGTGCTGCTCCACTAGTTCTGTCTAGAAACAGGCTTTTTTCTGTATAAAATATTTTTACCCTTTCAAGTCAGTATAACAAACAACACGAGGAAAAATAATTTTCTCTGAAAACTTCTTGAATTGAAAATGCTCTAAATTTACAAATTCTGACATATGCCCTTTAAAACTTGTGTATCTACTGCTTTTATTTTCATTATACATTACAAGTTATATCTGTAATGTTTAAAAATGTTCTATTCCAGCAAAAATATGGCTTTTAACCAAATAAAAATGTAAAGCCAACTTGCTCTAAAATCCATCTGTTTTTCATTTTCCTATAATCTATAATCAGGAAATCCATTCATACATGACATATAATTTTTGCGCTTTCAAGTGGATAGTGGAATGTGATGTTCTGCATACAGTCACATCTAAATTGATAATTGTCCAGGCAGAGTGTAATTTTAAAGTATAGGATGAAGGAAAGTTTAATTTGTATATTAGAAGTCTTATACATTTTTTTGCCTCTGAATGTAAATGAGGACATTCTCTTCAGTGGATTTGTCTGAAGGTGGGACAGCTGCCTCAGAGCAGGCCACAGCTTTCTGAGTAAAGAGGATACGGCTTAAAGAGCTGGTTTAAATGCAGACTCTTCTTAACTGTAAACCACATGCATGCATTCATCACTGATTTTCAAATGATGGGTTTCTGTATCATTGGTTTAAGGTCCACAGTCTTACATTCCTGAATCTGCATTATACCAAAAGAATAACAATTTGGTGGCTGGAAAGAGGAATGGTTATTATATGGCTCCAAAATGCTAGCTGGCATAATATGCCATGAACAGCAGAAATCTACTGGTAAAGAGAAGATTGCAGTAGTTCTTAAAAATAATTTGATGTTCTAAAAATATAAATGTAAGAAATGTTATCACTGTTCAAAATATTTTACATCAGTAGGTAAATAATATAGAGGTCAGACAAAAGTTTCTGAAGAGTAAAGTTTTATACAGATGTATTCATTCTCTTAACTTTTAATAGTAAATTATACTAAGTAAATCTGGTGTAGAAAATGGGAGTTCTTTCTTGTAAAGGTTTCTGCTCTCAAAAAATCACAACTATTGAAAGAAACATACAGGTCACACTGCTTGCTGTTTCATTATATATCTTAGGTTGTGTATCATAGAACTAAAAAAGATATACTGCTTCTTCAAACAGCTTCATTTTCACTCTCTGAGCAAATGCTTGTCATACAACAGATTTCACAAGGCAGTTTTACTTCCTGTTGGTAAAATAGCTCCTGTATGAAACCAACACTAGAGAAACTCTGCTTTTGCTTCAGTTTCTTCTCTTGTTCCCTTCTCCATGTCATTAGTTTTTCAGTATTCAGTTTGTAAAAGATCAACTTTTAAAAGGCACTGTAGTTTCTAGAAGGAAATATTGTTGTATATTCAAAATGCCCCTTCTGATTTTACCGCCTCTAGTAACACATAGCATTAATTAGAGCACAATATGTAGCAAATCCATGTTGAGAGCAATTGTTCATTTAAAAAAAAAAGCCTACTGACACAAAATGGAAAATTCTTTACAGTGTTCTGCTATTTTAGCTTGATAAGTGTAAAATACACTTTTTTCATTAACTCATTTTATCTCACTGACTGTAAGATATTATTAAGGAAATAAACAACAAGATTAACTATGAAAAATATTTTAATACAAAATCTCTGAAGTGATCTGAGTGCTTCTAAGTTTTCATCTTAATTCCTTTTCACAAAGGCTTGGGAGATTACCATAAAAAGCATGAGAAAAAACAAGCCAGGCCAGACCAGTGGCTAAAGGTACCCCACAAATATGGAAGTCGAGCCTTTTGTGATACTTTTCCTGTGTTCTAAGCCTAGTGTTCACAGTTCAGGGTCTTCCAGAGCCTGAAGGGGTGTTTTTGTATTTAATAGCCTTTGACAGATTTTTTTTTTCCGTGGATTTGCTGATCTGATAAATACAATTAGCTGATGTGCTTGCGGATTAAAAACTTGAGTTAATGTTAGTCATGCTTGGACACACTTCATTATCCTAACCAGAAGATAGGTTCACCGTCAGGTACTGTCATTTTTACGCCCACCTCATACACTTTGTCAAATTCAGTTCCATAATCCATTTATGTCCTCTAGGGCTGTAAATCCCATTTCACGTGTGAAAAAAAGTGAGATACGGAGTTCTTCGCTGACTTTGGGACTACAGAGGAAATTTGAAGGTGCAGGGCTTCCAACTCAGAGGGCTCTGCCACACTCGCTAGCTCATCTTCCCACACTGTTTCTAGGTTCTGTGTCGCAGCTTGCAAGCTGTGAACAAAAGATGAGCATGGAACAGCAAGTCTCCCCTAGCATTTGTTTTCTCAGTATTTATCCATGAAAGTTGTCTCTTTCTGTACTAGTTTTTATGCTATTCCCTCTCTACAACCGGGCAGTTTCTCTGTCTCTCTTGAGCCTGTGCAGAGAGAATTTCAAAGTCATCTCTTTCCCCAGACGTTGTGTGGCTAAGAGGTGAAATTAGGCAGATGAAATAAGAAGATCTCATTTTTAATGGAATGGTAGGTCAGTAACCTTACGGATATACAGTTGTCAGTACTACATAGTGAGAGAAGGAAACCCTTTTCTGAAAAAGGCAAATGAAGCATTCGCCTGTCAGAATTGTTCTGGGGCCTGGAGAAAGCAGCAGAGAGATGAAGATGAAAGATACAGTGGTATTTTCCAAATAAGGTTATGCTCTTGCTCCCATTGATTTTAGTGTTGACAGAATCAGGTCCAAAAAGTGTGGTGAAAGAGAGCCAAAAACATTTAAGAATCTTCCTAGTCCTCCCCCTGCCTTTTCTGGAAATTATAGCCTTGCTATACTCATCCTTTGTTTAAAAACAAAACAAAATCATGACCTGGAAAGGGCTGAGTCAGGCAAGGCAGAATCCTCTCTAGTTGTCGAGAAAACACAGCATAGCTTTGACATTTTTTTAAGCCATAAGTTTGTCTGACTTTCCTGATTCACTTGTAAGGCAAATGTTAGATCTTGGCTGCTTTTAAGTGCACAGTATATTGTGCTGTATACCACAGTGCTCTAAACAGAGTCATATAATCAAGTTAATTTCAGCACATCACTGAGATGTTGGCTGCCATGAGAGAAAGCATTTTAGACCACTTGTTCCAAATATGGCATGTGTTGTATTTTTCTATAAAGGTACATTACATGACACAGGTATTTACCTTGCTTTGTTTTATTTGCCATTTTTAGTGTTCAGTCTTAGGAAATACATTAGAGTTTATAATTCTTCTCTCTCTTTTCTTTTTTTTCTTTTTTTTTTTTACCTAAACAGGGAATGGATATGGCAACCCCCGCAACTCACCAGGTCTGCTGGTCTCACCTGGCAACTTGAACAAGAATATGCAAGCAAAATCTCCGCCTCCAATGAATTTGGGAATGAACAACCGTAAACCAGATCTCCGTGTGCTTATTCCACCCGGCAGCAAGAATACAATGCCATCAGTGGTAATGCATTTTCAAAGATTCTTTTATCTCCTTCAGATAATAGATGTTTAGGAATTTCAAGGCCGGCTCCAGCAACTAGTATCAGCTGAATAACTTTCCATGTTCTTGCTTGTTTGGTCTTTCTGTCTAACCTTAAGGCTTGACATCAAGCTGAGGATGTAGGCAGAGCCTGTTCAATTGCTTTTATGAAGTCATATTTACTTCCTCCCTTTTTTCTATTGAGTTGCAAAATAGGAACTGTGTCCTGCACAGTCTAAACTTCTGCACTCTCTTTCCTAGTAGCTGGAAGAGCCTTTCCTGGATTTGTTATGAAGGCTGAATTTAACCCTGAGTATTCCTAACCTACTATGTTTTCCTTAAATATTTAGCCACACAGACTCTCAGCAGATGGCAGATTAACTACAATTAAACTAATGTGAACTCTATCATTCTGAGCTTCAAAGGCCAAATTTTGTAATGATAAGAGGTAGTAAATAGATAGAGCAGGTCAAAAAGGAGCATGAAGCTGCTGTATCTCCTGCCAGGATCAATGCAATTTAGGCAGGCTATTATGCTAGAAGGTTAAATCTTGAAGGTGTCGTGTGCGTATCTTGTAGTTCCCTTCCGAAAGTCGGTTAGTGGTTGCAAGTAAATCATTCATGAGTGATTTAACATTAAAAGTGAGCTTTATTTAAAAAGGATCTTGATGCTAAATTTAAGTGACACTATAAACACATTTTTCCATTATGTAACAGACACTCTTAAAACAACTTCTAAGTTAGTTACTTGAGCTTGACACATAAGAAATTAACTTTGAACATCAAACTAAACCCCCCCATAAGTGTGATGCTGCCTTCTGAGAGGATAAGTAACGAGTGGTTTCCTACAGGGCAATGCTCAAAGTTGACCAAGGCAGTGACAAGATGTCTGCATCAAATGATTTATTCCAAGGTCCTTAAAACTGATACTTTCCAAGGGATTCTGTGAATGGTCAGGTCTCCTGAAACCACGTATAGCAACACAGTCTGCAGCCACTGGGGCTGTGGAAGAACTAATGACTTCTTAGAGAAAGTTTTGTGCTGAAAACCAGATAGATTGTCCTTGCAGTTGAGACAAACACCCTGTTAGAAGGACAAAGAAGAGATCTATGGAGTGTTATTTTTCCAAACTATGCTCAGACAGTGTTTAATTTGCTGCCCTTATCAGATGAAGCTATTCCCTAGCCTAGAAATCTGAATCCTAGGAAAAATATTTATATTCACTAATTTTTAATGCTCCTTTCCTATGCACTCAGTCTGAGGATGTTGATCTGCTTCTGGTAAGTGGTAGTGATGTTCATCTTAATAACAAGGGAAAGAAAATCAGTTATTTTGTATGATTGATACTTCTGTAGGTGAGGTGTTGGTTGAAATAAAATGGAAAACTTTACCATAACTTTATGAACTAAAAGGTCATCATAATTTTTGAAATACAGCAATATGGAAGGCCAGGTGCAGCTGTGCACATATTCAAATTATGCATGCTAGAATAAAGCTTTCTTGTTGCTGGTGCTTCAAGAGCATGTGAACTTGTGCTGTTGAAGATGGTGCAGCCTTATGACGTTTTTTTTGGTGGCTCTCTGGCCATTTTATCCAGCCACTCACAGGACTAGCGTTCTCTAGTGCAATTTTTACAGTGCCACATCTAATGCCCTGGAGTTAAAGATAAGGGTGTAACTGCTGTGCTACCTAACACTTTTGGAGTTTGTTCATTGCAAAAAAATGAAGTAGTCAGAGCACCATCTGCTGGTAAGAGTTCAGGGTTCAGCAATCTCGGGGTGCCCCCCACTTTCAAAGCACAATAAAATCCAGTAGGGCTAGGTTTGGGGCTTTTTTCTTTTGCTTTTTGTTTTCCTTTTTTTTTTTTTCTTTTTTTGCCTTTTTTTTGTTTGGGTTTTTTTCCCTATTTGAGTGGAAAGGAAAACAATGGGAATAGAGTTTACATATTTCATTAGTTTTTCACACGATCTGTTCTTCTACCCACAATAAAACCAATCTTAGTTGTTACTAGTTCAGTTACCTAGGAGATAGTGATGTAATGGGTTACTATGGTGACAACTGGTCTCTTGAAGGCTTGTAAATGATAGGGTTGGCAGAGTTCATAAAAGCCACATGTTAAATGATTAATTTCTAGAAATTTGTATCACCCTGTATTTCTCATGCAGACAACATACCCAGAAAGCTAATACACTCAACTGACTTAAAACTAGTCAATAATATGTTTATTTTACTTACTTTAAAAGAATCAGAGGATAAATAACTCCCAGTCTGCTCAGTCATTGGCTACTCCAGTGGTTTCCGTAGCAACTCCTACTCTACCAGGGCAAGGGATGGGAGGATACCCATCAGCCATCTCAACAACATATGGTACTGGTAAGTATGGGTGCAAGATGTAAAGGGTGGGGGAGGGAGCAAGATGCTGACAAATGTCTATCAGCGTACTAAGGATTTAGCTAATGTTTGTTGGGAGAAACCGAAAAATTCATAGCTGGTATGCTTTTGCCCTGCGTTTACTTATTCTGTATCTGTCACTAACTTGAGACAGACCTGTTTTGTTCGAATGGAACACTGCTTTGATAGCTTTCCTCCATTGACTCCGACAAAGAACATAACTTAAAAGGCATTTCTTAATCCTCTTAATTCCACAGGTAATTTCATGTAGCTGAGTGCACCTTCCTAAAGTCATAAGGGTAGTGGGAGCAAGGAGCTTCACTGGCTTCAAAAAAGAGTTCAGTAACTTTGCGGGCTATCACATAGTTACCTGGGAGAGACTAGAAATGAAGCCTCAAGAGGTCCTTTCCAGTTCCCGTTGCACATTGCTGCTGTATAGAGCATGCTGGCATACAGATCCAATGCTCTTAGAGAAGACATGCGTTGTCCAGGCACAGGCTGCCAGCTAGGTTCTGCAAGGAAGACTGTAACCAAAATGTTATGGTTTTCAAGTCTTTGACTCTGAGAATGCATCTGTAATTATGGTGGGTATACAGGCTGAGAATGCTTTGGATCTTCTGGATCCAGAAAAGCCGTGCTAAATTATAGAAGAATTATTAGTGCATTATTTACTCCCAAGTTAATGAGTTGAGGGAAGAGGAAGGTATACTTTTTCTGCTGCAGCTTAATGTGATTGGTGTAATTAAAATTAAAAGGCTTATAAAGTGACACGTGAAAATTACGATGCTAGTTATTGTTTAATTGCTTCCTCTTAAATTCTCTTTTAATTATTGTCTTTTCTGTTTTCAAATCTAGAATATTCTCTGAGTAGTGCAGATATATCATCTCTTTCTGGATTTAATACAGCCAGTGCTCTTCACCTTGGTTCTGTGACTGGCTGGCAACAGCAACACCTACATAACATGCCACCATCTGCCCTCAGTCAGTTGGGGTAAGTAGTGTTTTCTTTATTTTATTGTTCTACGGTGATTTCAGTCTACCCAGTAATCCCAAATCTGAAATACATCAAGACAACATATCAGTACATATTCACTATGTATAAGAGTTCCATTTCCCAAAACTGGAACTACGTAGTTCATGAGAAGTTTTTTGGGTAGCTACAATGAAATATTCTGTGTCCGTGACATTTTCTCAGTAGTGTAGTAAAGACTACTGTTCCTGTTTTATGCTGTATGTCTTTAAATAGCATTTTATTTCACTCCTAAAGACCAAACTAAACACTTGCATTGTGTTGTTGCTGTATTTTGCCATTTATGCTTTTTATTTCCAGTTACTATAGCACAAACATTTACAGTAAACTTGAAAAATTTCTAAATATTTTTAATCAAGTAAGAATGACATAATGATTTGACCTGAGATTAAGCCTTAACCTTATATGATAATCACATACTCCTTTCTGCTCAGCTCTGACATTGAAGTTTAATTTCTTTGGCAATGTTTTCTACAAGCAAATAACATAATTAGGCCTAAGAACTGTAAGCCCACAAAACTCGTTGTGATTTGCCGGTGTTGAGGAGGATAGGTATCCGTGCCCTCTAGTGGCTAATTTCAAGACATTTATTCAAGGGTGATGAAGCACACTGCCAAATCATTTCAGGATTTTTAAAAGTGTGAAAATTCACACAGGGAAATCACCTAATGCATTCTTGAAAAAAGCAGCCTATTGGCTTATTGAAGTGAACTTTAAGAGTATGATTTTCAAAAAAACTGGTATCTACAATTTCTATTGATAAGACCATAGACATTCACCAGCACATCACACATACCCTAAGGTATGGCTAGACACTTTTGAATTGTAAAAGTTTGCATTAAAAAAATAGAAGCTGAAAACAGCTGGAGTGTATTTATGAGGAGAAATTTAATTCACATGCATTTGAAAAGTAAACTCCTTTTTTTCTTCTTTTGGGGGGGGGGGAGAAAGAGGTAGTGCACATATGCACTATTTTTTTTGCAAGATAGTTGCCATAATGTGAAACTAGTTAATACTATAAATGTGGCTTAAACTTCAAAATTCTCCTTCTGATTTATCTGACCACTTTTTGTAACTTACTGTAATTTCTTTACCATACATAGACGGTTTGGGTTTTTTAAGGACCGCTATACAAGTGTTTCAGAGGAAATGAAAATTTTTTAAACCTCATTTCTATATAAATTAGCATATATAGATACAAACTACATAAAAACATACAACTGAAATAGTTGCTGTGCTAGAAAAAATAGTCCTAATACCTTTCTCTTACACTTCTTCTATATTCTTTTTGAGTTTGCACTGTTTCTGGGGCAACATTCAGGCTAACTGTACAACTAAAGACATAAAGTCTCAAATAAATTGAAAACTCACGTGTTAGATATCAATGTATAACCTTACAATAAGCTGATTGTTTTCAGTGGTGTACCAAAGAATGTAATAAGGCTATTTGGTTAACCAAACAAGTATAAATTAAATCCTAAACTAACTACATGCCTTTTCAGATATGTCACACATGGTCATCTGTTTCTAATTCATATCACAGAATGTCGAAGTGTAATGGCTGTGGCTGGTGGAATACATTCTGAGCTGCTACTTTTATTATTATTCTTTCAGTGATTTTTAAATGAATTAAGCTATGAAAGCTGCTTCACTGACAGTTCTGGAGAAATCTTCTATCTCTGCAGACAATCATAAGCATGTCTTTATTTTATTTTAGTCACCGAGTTCTACATGCAAAAGCACCTGTGCTAACTTTTGGATTACCTGAAAAACTTGAAATTATACAGAACATATTCAGTCCATATCAACGTGAGCTAGAATTTGAAGGAAGATTAAAACAATCACACAAAATTATAGCCATCCCTGGGTATTTGAGAAAATACATCTAGAAAGGGTTTGACAACCCAAATCCCTGTGCTGAGTGAGGTCATATACTGGAAAGATTTGGCAACTGTGAGATGTTTATTGGTGACAGAGGCTGTAAAGACCTGTGAGAAAGCAGAGTTACTGGAAGAGACATCCTAGTTCTCCAGCAGGTTTTGTTTTTCACCGAAGCCTAAAGAGGAAAACCAGCCCTGCTTCATCAAAACATGGCAGAAGAATATGGTTAGTAATAGAATAGGGTATGGTTAGACATATTAGCCTGCTCCAGATAAGTCCTCAACAATTTCAGCAGCACTGTCAGAACCATCTCTGAGATAATTGGAGAAGACCTCTACAGCCTAACTCTTAACTTTTCATCTTGACTGTGCAATTAGCAACCTTACTAGTGCCAGTGGGCTTGAGGGCAAATACCAGAGGACATGGGAGCAGTTTGCTTTCCCTGTCTGCCCAGCTTTTGGCCTTTTGCTGAGCCTGGTTAATAGGATAATGATGTAGAATCTGTCTTGATATGATTGAGACATTAAAACAAGTCAGACTTTTCAACTTTTTAGGTTAAAAACAAAATAGTGCTTTCATGGTGTCTTCATTAGGTTTACATCTGGAAAAAAATACACACAAATTCTGTTGAAAATCAATCCCTCCCAAAAGTTTGGAATTTTGTCTAAATGTTGCTGCAGTGTCTCTTACAGAGAGGGCTACTGCTTATTTAACATGGACCAAAGAGTCTACCAGAAGTTAATTGCTGCCAACCAGAAGGGAAGTCCATTCTAAACTTCAAAACAAATGTTCTAAATTTTTTAAGCACAAGTCCATTATATGGAAAATGTTCTCTTTCATCCATATTTCCCAGTCTAAGAGAGAATCTTTTCTTAGTTAAATGTCATCCACAGGTGAAATTTTGGCTTTCAGAAAATATAAATGCAAACATAGAAACAATATTTCATCTGAAGAATCTTCAGTATAGATAATTGTTAATGTAAAAGAAGTTTCTCCAAAATTCTACCCACCTGAACAGAAAATTGTCCAAATTCATGCATACTGTTGACTTGTTCTGTGATTCTTGCGTAGCAAGCTTATTACTTAGCAACAATTAATTTTTATTAGGTAATAGCGATAGCTAGATATGGGCAAATATTCTCCATTGAACCATTTTTACTGAAAAATTTAGATGAAGTGACATCATGTTTTGTGAATTTGTATCAGTTCTGCCAGTTTTCTTGTTTTGAACAAAAGCCTTGTATATTTAGGATGGAGCCTTTTTTTCTTATGCCACCGTTGTAAATAAGATGTTCCAGTGATTCAGGTTCATATTATTCTTCATTTAGAAATTTCTTTTTAAAGTATAGACCTTAACATGTGAGAGTTAATCAAAATATATTGACACAGAAATTCTTATTCTGCTTTTACATTGATCAAAACCCATGAAAAATCAACTTTGCTTTTAACTAAAAGAAAAACAGAGGGAAGGGAGGAAGGTTGCATTGCTAGCAAGTCACAAATATCATCTACTCTCCTAGTTACAGACTAGCACATAACTAAAGTTACCTAACTAAATTTTGCAGTGAATTTTCAATGGTTCCTTATATATATTTATGGGGAAAAAATATATGAAGTGAGGAAGTAAACTAATTTAGAGAAGCAAGTGTGGGCATAAAAGAAAAGGTATGTGAGGCTCTTTCTTCCTTCAATAGACCACTTTCTTCCTCTGTAAAAAACCTGTCTGGTGCATGTTCATGTCCTCACTCATCATCTACTCAGACCTGCACTTCTATCTGTGCATGCTGAGCTTCCATAGCAGCTGGAGATTTGAATAGATGGAGACACACACAGAACTGATCTCACTGGCATCAGCAAGGACTAAACCTACTTGTGAGCTCATTGCATCCTGACTCGCTTCCCACCTCTTACACAGCAGAGCTGTGTAGTTGTTCAGTGTTGAACCCAGATAGGAACCAGCATTTCTCCCATGTGGCTGTTGTATTCTAAATAAACATCACATTTTCACTATATTGGTCTCAATAGGAACTGCTGTGTAAAATTAGAACATTAATTTTCTTCATTGTCCCCATACAATTAAATGTTTCCATACAATATATGGAAAAAGGTGATTGCATCAACATGAGTGGACTGCATGGCACTTATTGAGTGCTTATAATTATACACAATCCTTTGAAGTAATGTGCTTTATATTCTCTGTGGATTTTCCATATTCAAACCCTGTTTGTTTTCCAGTGAACTTAGTGTAGGTTGCAAATTATGAGAATTGGGCATGCCTGGACCAATATCACATAATTATATGAAGCAACAGTGTAAACTTTACATTGATAGATAACAATGCAAACAGCTGTTTCTACACTCACACACACACATATACAAAAAGAAATCATTTTGCAGCAGACAGAATTCTCATTTCTTATAATACAGCTTCTTTTCTAAATAGAGGTCAGTCCTCTGTTTAGAATAAGGGTCTAAAGACTGCCCTTAAATAAGTACTATTTCACCATTCACATCTGTATGTAACAGTAAGTTTCCATTGTAATTGACCATTTTAGCTTACATAAGATTCTCGTAAAATGTTTCAGAAAATTTTAATGAAATAATGTAAATTATAGCCACCAAAAACAGATATTAAAATTCAGGAATAGTTTTAGCAGGAAAAGACTATATTTTAAAAGTAAAAAAATTTGAATGATGGCTCAAAAAAATTGCTTTAATTTATTTATATTGTTTTAAACCTCAAAAATTAATTCCTGACCTGCCACAATTACTTCTTAACATTTTTCAATTTACAAAAAAGTGTTCAAAATGCAGATCAACCTGTAGCATATTTGAAACTGCCATAAATTTGTATGCCAGGTATTTACATAACCCTGCTGATGAATCACAAGGAATCTAAAGAAAAGTCTGTAGACATGTATTCTCTTACTCGCTTCTGAAACACTATGAAAAAAGCAGTATAGCAGTACTAGTTCTATTTCATTGAAAATGCAGCTTATCCCTCTAGATTTGTTCCATTCAGGGCTGTCACACAATAGAATGCAAGTATATCCCGTGTGAACAAATTTGACTGAATATGGTTGTTTTTAACTAGCACGGGTTTTTTAGCTGTCCCTTGCTTTGCAAAGAGACGTGTCATCTGCTCATAGCAAACACTTCTAAATCAAATCCCCAGGCTCCACCATCCTTTATTATGGGACTTTCAGGTTTAGTTATAAGCTTAGCATCTAAAATCATATGTAATCTTATCATACACACTAAACTGGCAGCCTGTTTTCCCAGGTGAAGTTCTAGCATCTCCTGAGCAACTGAAAAATAAAGTCACTGGAAATGAAAAGCAAAAAAAAAAAAAAACCAAACAAACCCAAACCCAAAACCCAGGAATGTATTTTTGATTCTTGTTGGATTCTTTTCAACAAGTTTTCAGGAAAAGAGCGGAATATTTCACTACATTGGAATGATGAAGTCTGGTATTTACAGTTTCTTATATGTGTTAATGTAATAGATACAAAAGCAAAGAAAACATCCTCTTTGCCAAAAAAAAAAAAAAAAAAAAAGCCTAGATTTGCCGCTTTGAGGGCTATTACTCACAAACTCTGTGACTTATGACAGGGATCACTGCAAATTTGGCACATTCATCTGTATAGGAATGAAGGGTAGATAAAAGCAATTGGAGGTAGAACATCCTGTTTTCTCTGTTTTCTAACAAGATCTTTCCATTATTAAAACCTGATAAAAACAGCTCATATCATTCAATAGTGAAGCCATTTAGTCCCATTTTAAATCTGTCAGAAGAAAAGAGAGCAACATGTTGTCTTTCGTCAAAGTTGTAGTAAATGTTGCTTAAGTAAAGCTCAACTCCCAGTTGGTAAGATATCAGGAAAAGTGGCATATTTCAATAAGTGAAAAGACCACATCTAAACTGAATTGTTTCTTCTACATGCTTAAAAATTACTTCCAAATGTCAACGTTTCTTCTGCTTGCAGTAAAAATGCCTGCACATCCCTTTGGGTTTAAAACCTTAAGAGGCCAAGCCGTCTGTTGCCCCTTCAGTCCCTTCTACTGCCTTCAGCCTCCCCCTGTATAAATAAACACTCATGAGTCGAAACCTTGAAACTGTCTCTGGGGCTAGGCACTAACTTCAGCCTAGCAAATGGTCCCTGAAGTGGAACGTAATGGGAACTGCATGTTGAGAAATCTATTTTCATAACGAAGAGAAAAGTCAGGTTTTACCAGGAGGTGGTGCTTTTGTACAAAACATCCTGCAGATGCAAGTGATCTCATTTCTCCCATAAAGCGCATTCTCAGTATTCACTCTCCTCCCTGCCTGTTTCAGCTTTCCACTGCCACTACCCGCCCACAAAAATGCACAGAAATAAAATTATTTTAGAATAGTTATATAGCTTGCCTTTGAAAAAATTTTAGCATAGCAGTTTCTCTTGATGCTAGGAGCATCCTATGAGCTGGGCTCTCCTACAGGCAAACAGTACAGTCCTCTCACATCTTCTACTATTCTTCAGCTTCTCTTTGGTAGTTTATTCGAAAGCATTCTGGACTGAGTTATAAATTCATAGATTTAAACCAGAAAATCATACCTAAATCCTTGCCTGCCTGTGGTATTATATTAATGTCAATCCTAGGACCTGTAATTTCAGCCCTATTCTGAAAGGTATAAAACGTAGCTGGCTCAAATTTTTGCATCTGAAGTTGCATGTCAAAACGAACAGCCATAAAAATAGTTGGGTGCATTCAAACTAATTGGATTAATCCCAGCAGAGAGTCCGTGCCTCCCCTGTCTCAGCCAGTGCATACACACACACAGGCATTAGGTATAAAGAAACCTGCAGGTGGTTCCAACAGTGCAAAGGCTCGCCTTCCCAAATTTGTAGTGACACTTGAGTCAAAAAAAGGAGCGAGAGAGAGAGAGAGAGATTGAAAGCGAGACCTCCTTCCAAACCGAGGGCATGTCCCGCTCAAGCCGGCCACGTTTGTTGTGACGCTTTCATCTCTTCGAATTCGTGAATTCTCCCCGGCAAACAGTCCTCGTGCTCTCTGCATGCGCTGGTCCTGCGCGAGCCTTTACACTGGTGTTTCGTGTGAGTGTTTGTGCGTATCTGGGGGCTCCGTGCCTCCCCCGTCGGTAACTGGGTTTCCTTTCCTCCTACAGAGCTTGCACTAGCACTCATTTATCTCAGAGTACAAATCTCTCCCTGCCTTCTACTCAAAGCCTCAACATCAAGTCAGAACCTGTTTCTCCTCCTAGAGACCGTACCACCACACCCTCGAGATACCCACAGCACACGCGCCATGAGGCGGGCAGATCTCCCGTTGACAGTTTGAGCAGCTGTAGCAGTTCCTACGATGGAAGTGACCGAGAAGACCACCGGAACGAATTCCACTCCCCCATTGGACTCACCAGACCTTCGCCGGACGAAAGGGAAAGCCCCTCTGTCAAGCGTATGCGGCTCTCTGAAGGATGGGCGACATGATAACATTATTACCTATTAGTTTTTTTTTTCTTGCAGTGTGTGTGTGCTATACCTTAATGGGGGAGGGGGGGTCGATATGCATTATATGTGCCGTGTGTGGAAAAAAAAAAAAAAGTCAGGTACTCTGTTTTGTAAAAGTACTTTTAAATTGCCTCAGTGATACAGTATAAGGATAAACAGAAATGCTGAGATAAGCTTAGCACTTGAGTTGTACAACAGAACACGTGTACAAAATAGATTTTAAGGCTAACTTCTTTTCACTGTTGTGCTCCCTTGCAAAATGTATGTTACAATAGATAGTGTCATGTTGCAGGTTCAACGTTATTTACGTGTAAATAGACAAAAGGAAAACATTTGCCAGAAATGGCAGATCTTTACTGAGAGAGAAAGCAGCTGTTATGCAACATATAGAAAATGTACAGATGTTTTGACAGACCCAGCGGTTGGGTGGCCATGAATTGATGCTGGAAAGAGACTGGGTCACCTAACATACTGAAAATGCTCACAAACATGCAGGCATATCTTTAGAGTATGGCACTCAGTTAAAAAGGATCAAAACATTTGAAGAGGACCATACTTGTAAAAATGTTGAGTTCGAGGGCTAACATATTTAATTTAAAAATTCTGGGTCTGCATCACTTATTAAATGAAAAAAAAATATAAAAATATGTACATTACATTTTGCTTATTTTCATATTAAAAAGTAAGACAGAGTTTGCAAAGCATTTGTGGCTTTTGTAGTTTCCTTAAGCCAAAATGTGTTCTTTTTTCCTTGATAGCTTCGCTAATCTTTTAAACAGTCCTGAAGAAACAAACAAAAAGGACTTTTTGTATAGAAAGCACTACCCTAAGCCATGAAGAACTCCATGCTTTGCTAACCAAGATAACTGTTTTCTCTTTGCAGAAGTTTTGTTTTTGAAATGTGTATTTCTAATTATATAAAATATTAAGAATCTTTTAAAAAAATCTGTGAAATTAACATGCTTGTGTATAGCTTTCTAATATATATAATAATTATGGTAATAGCAAAAGTTTTTGTTATCTTAATAGTGGGGAATTATATTTGTGCAGTTGCACATTTAACTATTTTGTTTTGGTTTTCTTTTACTGGGTATACATTTTACAGATCGAAGTCAGCTGTTGAAAGACTGGTCTGTAAAAAGTTAGAATTTACCCATGGTGTAACAACTTAATCATTTTAATACAGCATTTTACAATCAGTTGGGTGAACTGCGATCCATTGTATATACTGATTAGTTCTTTCATGCTGTTTTGTGCATTGTAACAAGTTAAGGGCCCTTCTATTACTCAACGTCCTGCGTATCTTGTAGTTTTCCATGGGTTAAATGACAAAGTGGCGTAACTTGGCCCTTTCTCATTACTGAAGCTGGTATTCTGCCTGTCAGAATTGGATGTACAGCTCTAACGGCTGTCAGTTACGTGAGTGCAGGTGAATATTTGCAGAAGCAGTAGGGAGAGTTAAAGGGAGGGATCGGCACAAACATGCCTACTACGAAGATTACTCCCCTCTCTCGCAGATTTGAAACTTTTAGTGAGATCATCAGTTGAAGAGCCATTCAAAGCTGATTGATCTTACACAGCCAACATTGGCCATCAGGTCCCTGGTTCTCATGGACCTCCGCGATCACGTCATCTCACGGTGGGCAAATTGTTGAACAACGCTCCCTGTGTATTTGCACCCAAGCAAGATTTTGCTTCAGCATATGACATCCACATTTTCTCCTGCCTCATATTGTTCCTTTGACTAAAATAGCTTGACCAGAGGGAATGTATTGTTTCTTTAAGTCCCTCTTGTTTATTAGAAGAAAATGGTGTATTCAAATGTTTCAGTTTAATCTTTCTGTTGGAGGGAAAAAGTGTTTAAGCAAAATGTTAGTGCCATAGTAAAACTGTAATATTTCTCCTTTTTCCAAGAGTCCTTCCAACTCTCACTGACATATATTGACACTATGATGAAGGATATAGCTGCGACAGCTAAATGTCAACACAGAATATTCTGTTAAGGGAAATCCACACTCTGTTTCCCACCTATACATGCAGTTGCTGTGCACTGCTCAATGATGAAGTGTACCTCTCTGTAGTAGACAATGATGAACAGACTACAGTGTGCATTAAGACATACGCTTTTCACTTATCATGACTTTATAGAAGCCTGCCTTACAGGCACTCTCAGCTGTGCAGGGGCTAGTGCATAATCTGGAAACTCTTTAAGCAGAATACTGTGCTACTAATGCATCCATCTTATCTTGTGTAGCAATCTGCAGGGTAAAGAAAAAGATACGCATGTTTAAAAAGAAAAAAAAAATTAAAAAACCACAAAAAAAATCACAAAAACAAAAACAAAACCAAAAAAAAGGTAAAATGGGGCCCATAATTAATTTTAAAACACAAAAAAACTGTTTTTGAAACCACTTTCTTCACCTTCAGATGAACCTATACTCATATTCTCTTCTGAGAATTTTAAACTTTGGTGTGTCAAAAATATGCAAATATATCACAAATGTACCTTGTCATTTCAAGAAAAAATACAACTTTATCAGTATTGTAGTAGAAACTTGTCAGTGGGGAAGGGGATTTGGTCTATTGATATATGAAGAATAGCCATATTAATAGTTTACCTTGCGATTTGCCTCAGCAACGCATGAAAAAGGAAAGATATCGTATTTAACGAAGATGCAGTGTAATATATTACTGCAAGTAACTAAGCAGAAAGTAGCGTGAAAAGTATTGCCTGGGCAATTTATATTAACTCTGACAGTGATTTTTGTATAAACACAAGTAGAACAGAATCACGTGAAAATAAATGCCAGTCATCCCTCTTGTTCCTGCTGCAGAGGGCAACTAACTTATACTGGCAAAATTGTGGGGGATAATGCATATTTGCAAACTGATCTAATGATAAGAAGCACAACTTTGATTGTGAAGTCACTTTCTGTAAACTATAACTGTCTACCTTTCTTGTTCCTTTATCTGTACCTTACCATTTATTGTATTTGCAAAGCTAATTTGGGTTTATTGTGTGATTCCTTTGTATTTAAGGAGTTTGGGGCAGAGCCCTGAAAGAGTATTAACATTTACTTTACCTTAACCCATGCTATATAATGTTTTAGGCAACATTCTTAATTGTAAGTTCAAACACCTGAAGTGGCATTCTAGACATCTGCAAGTATTGTTATAGCTAAGCTAACCTCTATTAAAAGGTGTTGTCAGTTAGTGTTTAATTGCTGGTGACAATTATATGATATACCCTATCTGCACAACCTGTATATTGTATGCATTGAGCCATTCGCAGTAAAGCTTTTGTCATTTCAGTGTTTTTCAAAAGTTGTGTTTTATAACAAAATGGCTTATATTTTTCCCAGAAGAGGAATTTAGCAGTTTTTAATGAATAATATAAAAATATCTGTTGTCCTCAGATCTTTTTCAGGTAAAGCTAGCGTAAGAATAAAAGAACTCATAGACTGTTTTCAAGGATGTCAACCCTTTTGTATTGTATGTGTTATCCTATATATCCTCTTTTATCTATAGTCCTAACAGAGCTGTTTTGTTTTCCTTCTTCCTTCGCCTTGAAGGTAAATGCTTTGTAATTTTTTAAAAGCCACTTGAAACCTCAATAAAGGCTGTTGCCTAAACATGGCATACTTCATCTGTTCCTGTTTGTGCCATCTGCTGTGATGTCGTCAGTTATATGGCATTAATTTCCTGCCACTACAGGTCTCTTGAAGGACTGATGGAACATTGGTGTCTGTTAGAATGCTTCAGACTGTAGATGTAATAAAAGGCTTTTGTTAATATATTTTAACCAAAGATGTGGAGCAATCCAAGCTTTGAGCCACAGACCTTCTGCATCAAAAGTATCCGTTTGATTATTTTCATAATCAGGTGTTGCATTTCTACCTTCCCTTCTCATACCTCAGACTGATCCGTACCTCAGTTTGATTCAAAAAAGGTCAGTTAAGTAACTCATTAAAAAAAAAAATAAAAAATGCAGTACCAGAGTCTTTTGTGGAGTAATTAATATCAGACCTGGGTTACCGCAGGCATTACACTTGGATTGCTTCAGATGGTTTGTTGTATCCTTTTTTTCTTTTTTTCTTCTCTTTCATGGGGATTTGCTTCCATAAAACAATGGTGATAACAAAATAGCTTGTAAATGGGAGCATACAAGCATTTGCAACAAATATTAAAGTAGAGGCTCACAGCGGCATAAGCTGGACTTTGTCGCCACTAGATGACAAGATGTTATAACTAAGTTAAACCACATCTGTGTATCTCAAGGGACTTAATTCAGCTGTCTGTAGTGAACAAAAATGGGAAAATTTCAAAAGATTCTCCTGCTGGAAATAAGGTATAATTTGTATTTTGCAGACAAATCAGTAAAGTTACTGGCTTTCTTAGTGATACGGTGTCTGTGGTGCATTTTTTTATTAATTTAAATAATGTTCCATTTTCACTGTTTTGCACTGTAACACATGAAAGAATCAGCACTTTAAGAACCAGCCGTTGCCTTAAGGTCCCTCTGCCTGTCACTTGTGCTTGCTTAGAAAGTTAAGCACCTTTTTTATGGCACACTGAGCATCTCAGTGCCTCACAAAAGTTAATGCCCCACTACACACCATCCCACCAAGTTAGAGAAACTCCATTACTGCTCTGGAAGTTAGTGTCACTTTGAATGAGGCCATCTGAATCTGGCCCTGATGTCTGAGCTAGCAGAGGTGCTAGGTGAGATAATGCCTGGATTCTAGGTACTTAGTCACTGACAGGGAATCCAGAGTCCTGTATATACATGTCCTGTAAATTCTACCCATAGGGAGAACTATGCAAAAACCCTACAAAAAAAGCATGTTCTCTCTCAAAATCTTATATCATTGGGTCTATGCTTTATATATATTCTCTAACATGATAACTTCATAGGGATTGCATCAGAATTAATTTATACCCTCTTGTGTACTTTTTTTGTTGTTATTTAATTTTTTTTCCTGCTAATATCTATGGTTTCGGAGTCTAAGAATACAAGGATCACTTTATTTCAAAGAGATGTTTTTTCATGCCAGAGGCAGACAAGCTATTAATAACTTAAGGTGCTTGGTGAATGTGGCAATTTCAAAAATAACGTTACAAGGCCTAGTTTATAAATATATTTATGAAAGAAAACAGCTGGCTGTTATTTACCTATTGCTTTTAATGACTTTTTTTTAAACAGAAATGTTTCTAGTATTGCAGTGTTGGACACAGCATAATAATTAGGTGCTAAAACTAAGATTAAATGTCATTGGTTTTACTACACAACACATTTTTTCTCAAGTAAATCACTTTTTGTCATCATTGGCAAGGATAAGCAAAATATTTCTTGAAATGCAGTCAAAGTGTAATACTCTCTGAAATCTTAGAACATTCATATCTGGGAGTCCTTGGTCCTTCTATCAGTCATCTCTGTGATTAATACTCATAATGCTATGCCTGCATTGGAAAAGGAATTACTTAGCAAATAGAGTCTGTTATATAGTCTGTGTTGTTATTTATTACTCCAGAAAAATAACCATATGCATACTGAATATTTTGCTTTAGATTCTATGAACTGTATTTTAAGCAATTTTAAAAATTGTGTGTTGCAATAGAAGTGGGGAGGTCACCAGGTCTTTAAATAAGGTTTGTCACTTTAGGCTCATATATGTTGTTCTGAAGAGCAATTGTAAAGTGAGTGGTCTGAGATAACTAAGCCCCGTACCTTCTCCATCCCAGAGTGTTTGCTTTCCCTCCAAAGTTTTTTCTTCTTTTCATTAGCAAAAATCTACATAGCATCTTTTTAGAACTGGAAAACGATGCAGAGAGAGTTGCTGCATATGTCTCACAAAAGCAAGCACAGACTGTTGGTTCTGTTTATACCCTTGCTTATTGTCAGTGTCACCCATTCGTACCTAACCCTTCCTCAGATTCAATGCCTACATTTCCACAGGTAAAATACTGGGGGTGAGAGGGTCCAAGGTGCAGCAAGGAGGAATGATTTTAAAACAAGCAGATCATTTAATCTACAAACAGCAAAAAGACGTTGTTCATGGCTCTATTGACACACACAGCCTATTCCTCGTTAACTCCTCAGTGAAGATTTACCAATGCAGACCAACGCAGCAAGGCTTTACCTGCTCCGTGAATGTTCCCACCTACACTTATAAATGGAACTGCAGTCTTCTGGCGTCCGTGATTTTGGGAAACTCAGACTACTCAGCCACAACAAACTCAGGCTAAGTTTATTTTGTATTCAGGTACTGCACTCAACACTTTACACTTGAGTATTCAGAGCAACTGCAGTAGGTAAATCGTTATTGAATTCTCCGCAGTTCACGTAAACACATCCAAGATAACTTTAACTGCTGTCAGCAGGCATTATGGCTAACAGTATTTCTACTGGTGAAGGTATTTCTTCCTCCTCTTCCAGCAGACTTTGAAGCATGCTTTAGTTCCATTCTGCGTCACCTTACTTGCTAGAGATAGTTCACAGCTAACATGAGGATGCTTGTGTGAATAATGAATTTGAAATTAGTACATTGCTTCTGAAAGCTGCAAAGTGTGCTGTTCTAATTGTCCTTTCTAATTTCTTCTGTCTTTGTGCTTCTGTCTGTGATTCATTCATAGCCTGCCCAAAGTTTTCAGTTTCAAGTATCGTTTGTATTTGTCAGGACAATGATCCATAAGTTGTTTTAGGCTACAAAACATATTGTCTCATGCTGCGGGGCGGTGGTTAATCACTGTTAGCTGTGAAGGTTTCACTTCTTTGGCTGAAGACAACAAGCGATGTAATAAAACATTTCATTGTGTGGGAAAAACTTAAAAGTGATAAAATTTAAAAGCGGTATATTTGCATGATAAACATAATTGGTGTAAACCACAATTTTGTTATGACAGTACATTACATAGCTCACGGGAGAGTTGCTCAGGATAGGCTGTGCAGTCTCACAGTGAAAACACAGCATCCTGTGACAAGTATGTACAAAAGTGTGTTGTATCACCAAAACTCAAAAGGAGGAAACAAGGAAAAAGCGTCTGGAATCTGATTACACAGAGCTGACAAGACGAGCTACAGTACTCAGACCACTGAAATGGCCAGTAGAAATACAACTGGTTGCATTTATGAGGCTGCATTTTGAACCACTGAGAAAATCATCACAAAGGAAGGAATTTCATATTAAAAAAAAAAACAAACCACATAGTTTTCTGTCTTTCTGTGCCTAAATATCTGAATATATGTCAAAAGAATGGTGCTTGAAGTGCAAACCTTTTGTTTCCCTCTGACACTTATTTACTGGGAAAAGCATCACTTTCTCTAATTATAATTGACTGTATTCCATATTGGTTAACTTGGAAAATCTGAAAAGAGGTTCCTGGCCTAAGTGTGTTGAGTTCATAGTCAGCAGCCAAGGAAAAGTAGCCTGATTTACAGCAGTACTCTCAGGCTATGGATACTGAACTTTCACTCAGCAAAATTTAAGACATAAACTTGGAGGAGATTGCACTGCGACTGTTGCCTCACAGCAACACTCTACACCTTCAAAGATAAGCTTGTGAAAATATAATACATGTGGCACCTAGTCATCTGAAGTAAATTTATCTCTCCTTGGTGAAGGCCCAAGTCATGTTTTTGCAACTTTTTATGCTACGTTAGAATTTTTTCGGGAAGGAACCGAGAGCTAGAAAATATCATTATGACATCCTTTGCAGATGTGTTCTTACGGTGGGAAACCCTGATCTAATACACACTACTCCACCTCAAAAGAATATAGAATAAGGTGAGCTCGGGACAAATCTGATTGACAGGAGAAATGACATAAAATATGAGTTTTCAACTTGGAAAATAAGTGAATGAGAGTATATCCTATTGTGAATGGTATGGAGACAGCAGATCTGCAGGAAACTACTATGTGCTCGCTCTCTCTCAAAAATAGTGGAAGCAAGGAATACACAAAGAACCATTAGACAGCAGGTTCACAAGGACATATGATGACCACATTACATGTAATAAGTAGTGGGACTTGCAGCCATAAAACAGCATGGAAGCCAAAAGCCTGGGTAAGTTCATAAGGGGTTAGATTATTTAAAAGGACGTAGCTCCATTTGTCCTGTTAAGTATGATGATACACTTACAGTTCCCAGCTAGAATAAAGGAAGATTTTTCCACGGCTTATTTCTGGAAAATGGGAGGTATTCTAGGGGAGAATTCAGATATGCCATTTTTATTTTTTATGTTCTTCCTCCTGAAAATCCCCTACAGACCATTGTCAGTGAGAAAATAATGAGATAAATGGAATTTTGATCTGATCCCATATGGCAGTTCCTGTGTCTGGATATCACATAATATAAGCATCCCTCTTTTCCCTCCAAACCCTTTTTTTTTCAGACTATGTGTATTGATTTTACAGTGTTAGAAATTAATACAGTACAAATGAAGCAGTCAGCATGCATACTAAGCCAAGAGCTAAAACTGTCAGGCCTTTCCATTTAGTATGGCTTTGCTTTTTCAATATCGTGAGGCACACCCAGATGACTTAAGTGTAAACACGCACCTGTTTATTTATTCCACAACAGCCAGGAAAAATGAATAACTGCACGAATTACAGATGCACAAGTAGTTAAGGATGCATGATTGATAGAATTAATGTGCACATACAGGAATGAGACAATGTCAGTCTTTAAGTATGGGGGTGGGAAATGAGAACAGAGAGGTGACACAAATAGAGACCTGGGCCTGTTATTTCACGTACTTGCTGTTCAACCAAGTACCAGAACTTTGCTCAAAAGACAGATTTGTAGTTGTCTGCAAAGTGCCAGGCAAGGCACCAGGACTGCTCCCACCACGAAAAAAATTGCTTGCATATGTAAACATACCAGTATTAAGCATCAAACTTTAATTAATAAAACACATACACACACAGGATAAATAGCAAAATCTTTGTTTGGAGTACCCAGCTACACAGGAAATTCCACAGAACAGAATTATCAGGAAATGTGTTCCATGGGCTCATGTCAGGGCTCAAGACTGCTTTTGCAAGCAGCCCATCAGACCAGTGTGCAAATGGATATGCTGGATGAGCCATCCCTGTGCAAACTTTGTTTTCTCAATATCTTCACTGACTAACTTAACAAAGGATATGCTGTAGTTTAATCAAAATTACAGGGCTAAGTGCAGAAACTCCTGAGCAGAATTCCACAGATAATGTTACACAGATCAAACTCAAGGGCTGTCAGATGATGGTTTCTACTGCCTCTGATATCTTTGAGTGTAGACTGAGGTATTTTAGGAGCTTCCAAAAATGTTTCTGTATCTCTGAGACTGTGAACTAGTCAAGTTTATTTATAGTCTAACCACGAAATCATTTAGTGAGAGTAATTTAGCAGCTTGTGAGAAATGGTCATGACAGATGCAGTGTAAATATAACAATCATTGTAAAAAGTCTATCTTGTATTACCTTAGCATGTAGAGGCAGAGGCTGAACCCTTGTCAAACACAGACTTCTGCAATGACTTCTTCTCTATTTATACCCTTTGAATATTAGCTGAGCAACTCAGTGTATCAAAACATTTGATTCTTGCAGGAAAACAGACTTTGTCCCAAGATAGAAGATAAATAGAAGACAGTTGGACAAATGAAAAAGCATACAAGCAGAGTAAACAGTCTGCAAACATCATTTCAGTGCCATCTTTTTGAAATCTGTTTGAAATCTCAGCTGTTCTAAATTTGAATGGTTAAAAAATAGAAGTTACATTTAAGTAGTTGTAAAGCTAATCCTGATCTAGCTTTCATATGGCTGTGTCAGTGTCACTCACAAGGGTAAATAGCAATTGTTGGGGAGTTTGCAGAACTAGAATCAACCTGCAGATCAAGCAATGAAAGTTACCAACCAGTGCAATGACTTCTAATCGCCTTCTAAAGGTAAAGGACCTTGAAAAGATGAGGAACAACATGACTTTAGTCCACATTTTCAGAAGAACAAAGACGGCTGATCAGCAAACACAGGACTATGATACGAGCAAGAATTTCTGAGGCATTAGGCTATGGCTACCCTTTTCTTAACTTTTGAATTTAGCAGGAGTGCACACCCTGCATCCTGAAAACATAGGAGAGGTTTTTCCAACCAAGTGTTTGTGGCTGATTCACTCTATTTCTGCAGGATGAAATGTGGATGTACATGAAGTACATTATGGTTTGATACAATCTGGGGGGTCGTTTCTTCTTCCAACACACAACAGATACCTATCAATCACCTCCTGAGTTTTTCCTTGAAATGTCTTTCCACTGCTGGCGTTTCTGAGTCTCTCACCTGTTAAATACTAGCTACATATTGCAATTCAGTTCCTGAATCACTGTATTAAATATCTAGCATGTCCTCTCTTTAGTTCTTATTATTCTAAGGTGCTTTCAGGATACTGTGAAGACACACACAAAACCCCATCATTGTGTCGATATGGCTCAGGGAAAACAAAATTATTTCTGCTTCAGAAAACTGTGGGGTGAACAGCAGCTTTTAAACACAGTGCCAACTGGACTGTTGTTTTAGGGAAAGGCAGTCACAGGAAAAGCCACAGAAAATCAGGAGCTCCCACAACTTGCATAGTCAGTGAAGGCAATGCTGTCCATCTCTCCCCTTGCTGACAGATAACAGGAGAAGCAGAAAAAACTCTTTTCTTCCCTCAGCCCCCTTCTGCTGTACTGCCTTGGATGTGCTCAGGCTAGAAGGAAGACTCTGAAGCACATTTCTTTTGCACTGGACCTCAAGGGGTGTTTATCTCCTTCTGACACATTTTAAGATGGGGGACAGAAAAGAGAGATGATTTAATGTAATAGCATATCTGTATGGATTTATTTTTCAGAAGATTTCCTTATGCAAAGTCATATCCCATATTTCTCCTGACTTGTCATGATTTCTTCTTCTTTTTTTTAATATGTCATGTATACAAGGTGCCAATTTGTTCCTTTTTAGTTTTTCTGGTGATGTTTCTGTATAACGTAGCAGAATTTAGGGCAGAATGCTATCATATTAGAAAGAGAGAGTTGATCATATGTTTATAGTGAGATAAATCATTTTAATCAGAAAATTTCAGCTGAGAATTAGTGGTCAGTCTGCATGTTGCTGTTTAAATATGTCTACACATGCAAGAAGACTTCACCATGAAGAAAGGATTTGTGAAAATATGCACTAGTTTGAGGACATCTTTGCATAAGTGAGAGTTTTGTTGCTCCTCTACGTAGCTGCTCAGCAGCACTTGGATCACAGGTTTCACTTTGGGTTACACTTTTAGCTTGTCCATTCCTGAGTGATTAATAATAATTAGAATCACTAATCCCCTCCATCCCTCTCACATCCACTTGTTCATGCTGGGCAGTACCAATCAGGCCAGTGTAGTCCCTCCCCTCTTCGGATCAGACCAAGGCTCCCGCTTCGAGCCAGGATAACGAGGGAGGTGTTCACCTCCTCAGGGCTGAATTTGTCTGTTTTTACTTACACTCTGTGTAATAAGACCCTAATTGAAAACCACAGGCTAAGTAACAGCTGAATGAGGGTCTTGAAGGAAGAAACATGGAAACTATAATCAACTGCTTATAATTCTGAGACTTTGCAAGTTTTCTATATAATGAAGTCATTCTCTTGAATAAGCTGATTTCTTTGACTGGGCTATCTCTTCTGCTGCTGCATCGTGTATCCTGCAGGTGATATACCTTGTGAAGGGGGTGTTTTATCTGTTTGCGCTTTACTGAGTGCTTTGTTCGAAAGGCTGTGTCTGAGAAGCCAACCAGTTTCCTTTACCATGGCTCTTGCTATTTAGGCAAGCAAAGCCTTCTCCATCAAATGCTGCTGGAGTGAAGCACAAGACTGGTAATGAAGACTACAAGGTAAAGGGAGACAAGGGAGTTAATTCCCCTACTCTTATTTAGTTTCTCCTCCTGCAGACCTGATATTCTGCTATTTAAATTTTTCTTTTGTTTAGGAATTAACATTTTAAGAAAACATGGCTTGAGAGAGAACACTAGTGAGGATGCTTACAGTAAGAAAAAGTCAGACAGCGTCACCTGAAGGCTCAGCTCAGCCAAGGCTCTCATCACACACTTCTTTGAGGATATCGGAATTCAGCTTCTAGGCCACTGCACAAACAAGCATCAGTTAGGCTGTACCAAAAGGTTTGTTCTCTGTTAAGTTGTAACATACCCCTCTGGTTCCTTACTAACTGAAAAATTACTTTTCCATAGTCAGAAGCTGGAAGAAAGGACACAATAATATATTTATCTTGTGGAGAACCAGTTTGCATCATATTTATTTGGTCTGTTTGCCAAGCACGGAAAGATAACGCTATATAAAAGACAGTAAAACTTCCTTAAACTGGGGCTAATTTTTCAGTAGACAGTATAACCCTCTAGACCTTTTTTATCCAATATCATTTCTTATCATAAAAGTTTTTATAGCTGTGAGAGTGTGAGCTGCCCACTTGCACTGATTTCTTCTGACAAAGCTAAACAGACCGACTGCTGTTTCTGAGAAACTTCTGTAGTTATGCTGCCAGCTGGGGTCAGGCCACGTGGCTATGCTTGAATAGTTTTTCTGCTAACACTAACATCAGTCTCCTTCAAACCATCTATGAATAGCTGCTGAAGAGACGGCATTAGCCTAGACCTTTTCTCTTCCCACCTTCTGAATGGAAGCGGATTTCTCCAGCCTACTAGATTATAAGGAATCTAATTTTGCCAACAGAGAGAGGTACTGGCCTCTCCTATATAGTTTTTCTGTCCTATTTTTTGGAGACGTAAAGTATTAGACTTAGAGAGGCTTCAGGAAGACCCTTCCTTTCCATCTCCCAGGCATTTGGATTTCTCTGAACTTGCTCTTTGACAGTCAGTGACCCCAGGCAGTTACCCCCGTTCCTTACCAAAAAAGCCAATTCTGCTCATTGGACTGGATCCAGCTACTTTAAAAGAACCTCATATTTCACCACTGCCCCCCTGAATTTCCTCTCATTTTTGGAGAACAGGTGCAGCCATGCTCTCCATCAGTAGGTGGTCCTGCTCCTATGCTTTGCTCACTATACCAGGTTTAGCAACCCTTTAGCTGGTAAATGACCAGGAAGGTATACAGAGGCCACACTGCCTTTGCACAGCAGCACCTTGGCTCAGCCTCACTCTTGGGAGACCTTATTTCCCGGAGGTTAATGCTCTTTTATCCCAGAGTACAGGCTAAGCAGGACTGGATTTAATTTACAGTGTAAAACTGTCCTCTGTGGCTATAATATGTGCAAAACTCTCATCCTGTCCTCGCATTGCCCGAAGCAGAAGAAAGCAACTTGCTCTGCTCTGTAGGGTACTCAGGTGATGGAGGCACATGTAGCATTCATCATGAAGAGTTCCTGGAGGGCAGCTCGTATATAAAGTGGTGATGGTATTAAAGCATATGGCTCAGTCTTTGTAGATAAGAATACGAGCTGTGCACCAATGCAGAGGGTCGAGCAGCCACTGATGGGGTAAGCTTCTGCAGAAACCTCTGCTGAAAGGCAAGGGTTTTAGAACAGGCCGAGAATGGGTGAAGCAAAGGAGATTTTTCAAAGATTATCCAGATGCCATGTAGATCCCCCCGTGTAAGGGTTGTAGGGTTAGACCTTACGCAGGGACTTACTATCCAGTTCTTACTGTGCCAGACCGGTCTGTCACTGGATGGGCTGTCTCCAAAGTGTTCATGTCTATACGACAGTGAACGAAGTGCTTTGGATCTCAGTTTTGCACCATATACCTGCCTGTATGGTACAGAATAGAAAAAAAACTGTCTACCAAACTCTTGATTTTTGCCTTTTTATTAAAAAAAACGAACAAATGCTTCCTGTCCCTAAGCTTAGGCTCAAAAGAGCTTTGCAATGCTTTTAAAGACAAAATTCATTTTTTTGCCACTCATTTCTGACACCCTGTCTCCCTTTAATTCCAAAGCAGGTTTTTTATGAATGCTAGGAGATTAAAATTTTAATTTTAATAACAGAGTTAGTGAATAGACCAACAACTTTTACAAGTCTTTGTTAAAGGACTAGGAGTTTGCAAAGGCATGCCAAGCCACAGCATATGGGTGTTATGTTGAAGTTAAGGTTGCACAGATAATCTTAACCTCCTTTCTGTTGTGTAATGTGTATGATTTTGGGCTGTCACTCTTCTGGGCATGCTGCAAAAGACATCTGTTCAGTAAGGTTTTTTGGAGAGCTATGGAAATATTCTTCCTGGAATGATGTAGGACTGCAACAAAGCTTTTGTAACTGGCTGGCAAAGATACTGTTTCAAATCATTGTTTTTGCTGCTGGGACTTCATATTATTATTATTATTATTATTATCATTATTATTATTATTAGCCATGTGTTAGATGCCTAGAGCCTTGTCTAGGAAATTTTTTCACCTTAATTACCATTTAAATTTAAATGAATAAATATTCCACAATTCCTCCCAGGCAAGGCATTCTATCTATGTCTCAGTTTTCTCCTGTGTCAAAAAGACTCCTGATCCATTCAGGACCTTTTCAACTGCAAATCTCCAAGTACGGAAAAGATGAATGTAAACATACACACTGTATTCATGGCAAGGGAGAACATCAGACTTGCCTTGGCTTGCATGCCGTGATGGAGAAACCTCTTGGTTGGTAGAATTAGTTTCCTCCACCTCTGCAAAGGGGCAGAGAGACTTGGCGGCTTGGCACCACTTGTGTGACTATCAATTCAGCTTCGTAGACAAAGAAATATGAAATAAAACTCTGATCAAAGACACCCCTGCACATCTATATAACCAGGTTGCTTGAACTGGCCGGGCAGGCCCGCAGTGCATGTTTCAAGCTGAAGCTCACTGAAGGTGTTGGAAATGGCTCCAGTTGCCTTCAGCGGACTTTGGAGCAGGACCTGTCTGTCCAAAGGCATTTCCCTAATGATCGGCAGGGGCCTCGGGATCTGCCTGACCATTGCTGCAGGCAGATAAAATGCGCTCTGCATAGCAGCACCCAGGCATCTCCCTTGGGTGTCTGCCAGTTTTGCTGCGCCGACCCCATTAGTCTAAGCCATGCCATAAAAGCGGGATCTACCCCTTCATCTTTTCATCCCTGCTCCTGATGCACAGGTTCCACAAAGGAAAAATGGCAAAGCAGTTTAAGAGTGACTTTAAAGCTTCTTGCCCCTGGGGGAGGCTTAACTCTGTGTCCCTCCTTAGCGCTCCCATTCCCAACTCCTGGGCGAGCAGCAGGAGCTCCTTTTCTTCTTCAGGAGCAGGTACTTGTCAAAGTGGGGGAGATGGGGATGGGTGTTGTGACACTACCCCACTGTTTGTGTGATCTGCAGTCCCCAAGTTTAGCGTTGCTGGAAGCAGTCATGCGCTCTTCTCTCTGTGTGTGGTTGTGTTAATAACTCTTTTGCTAGATCCGCAGGTAAAACCCCAGCTTGTTAGCAGTCCCTATGGGCCCAGCTCTGCCCTCAGACACACGACGGCAGCTCCCATCAGGCAGAGCAGCTATAGAAACTGCTAGCGCTGCTGCTTTGCTGCTCGCAGCTGGAAAGCTTTTGGTAAAAATATGCTTCACGTTATCTTCTTGCATGACCTTCGACAGCTTAGAAATAGAGACCTCTGACTATGTGATACAAATGGTCCTTTCTTACTGTAAATCTCTGAATGTAGAGATGGAAACTATTTTTTTTATGAGTTGACATTACCTTCTCTCTTCAAAGAAGCCCATGGTGTATTTGAAAAGACTTTGAGGATCACTCATAATTATATCTGGGTTTGCAATTAAACACTATATGGTCAATAGTTTCCATATTTGATAAAGCTCAAATAATACAAATTAAGTATATGGTTATGCTTCAGTATATAGTTATGTTATAGTTAAAGTTATTGTTCATGATACACAGTAATGGAACTTAAATATAAATGTCTAGAAGACTTTATGAGCTTAATACAAAATTCCCACCTTTGTGCAAAATCAGTAGCAGGTAAAAGTTTATGATCAGTGTCTGTTCTTTTACCACTATAGCATTTGTGAGGGCACGATTTTAAGATAACGTACCAGGTGATCCGTATCAAAAAAAGCTGGCCACAAGGAAAATCTATGCGGATGTTCACCTGCTTGTATTATTTTATGTCATGAAATAAAACAATCAACTAACAACCTGAATTACTATCTCTGTAAGGAAAACCTGAAAGCATATGGCTGTGTGCATTTCCTCAGGGTGCAGCTAGGTCACAGCACAGCACTAGTTTGAACTACAGGCACTGGAATGGCATTTTTCCCCTGTCCTCTGATGTGGAGGGAGAGGCGATGGGATCTGACAAGTTTCTATATGAGAAGAAAAGAGGACAGAGGTGACACTAAAAAAATAAATCCAAGTGGGGAGGCCAGAGTCACCTGGCAGATGTCAGTTAAGATGAAGAAAAGAGTGAGGAAGGTCTAAAGCATGACAAGACCCTCCTCTTCAAATACATCCAGTTTCAGAAAGCAGTAGCATACACCGAAGAGAGATCTTGAGGGAGATGGTTTAGTGGAAATCCAGAGGGATCATTTCTTGCCACTGCCACCTTCCTTTAGCATTTTCATTACTACCTTGTGGACTGCTGTTGAACCTGCACCTGAGCTGGGGGTCTCGGGTAGAGCAGGATCAGAGCTGGTGTTACTGGGCCACTTATTTACTGGGCGGCTTACCAGCTCTGGTGTAGCCATGGACAGTACGTCCATCGGGTCGTGGTCACCAGGCTGCCCAGGGTAGTGTGTGAGCTCAGTCCCACAGTCTGGACAGCAGTTTGGACATCATGTTTTGAATGAGAATGATTCAGCAAAGAGGAAAGGGGCAGTTCCCAGAGATCTTTCTTTCACAGTTGCACAAAATAAAGGGTGCTCAGAGAGGGAGAGGCATGGCTCTTTATGGGCTGCTTGTACGCTAAAAACACAGGAATTCTTCTCCATGAGTGTACACATGTTTTGATTTTTCTTGCTGTATAGAGGACCGTGTGGTTTGGCAGCTGGAATTTTTGCTTTCACAGGAACATAATTTTACATCTTGGTTTTGCATGAAGAAAAGCTGGATTCTTGCTGTGCTGACAGCTTTTGTCCCCCCCACTTTGGCTCCCATTGCCTGCAGCAGAATGCCACCTCTCCCTCCCAAACAACAGAGACAGATGAAACCGAGCCTCACAGGCCGGCTGTCTGACACTCCTGTCCCTGAAATTTATGCTGTAGAGCTGGCATCCAAATAACCAGGCACGCCATTCCTGTTGACATCTGCTGCTGTTCCAGAGGAGAGTTTAGCCCTTCAATTACACTGTCTTCGCTGGCTTCTGCGCAGACAGCGCACCTGAAATACCACCTGCTCCTGGACCACCCTCCTCCTGGAGACCCCTCTGCTTCCTGGGACACTTGGGACAACAGTTTTGGGGTGTCTTCTTCCTCTCCTTGCCTGGCTAAGTATTGTTTTCCAGGTGCCTCTGGCTGCCGAGGAGCAGGAGACGGAGAGGCAACGTACACACATCAGCACCACCATCCTGCCCTATCACCAGCATCAGGAAATTGTTCTTTTTCTGGACACCCTGTACAGCTGTAAAAAAAAAAAAAAAAAGCCTCCTGCTGAAAACAGTTCCTCAGTGCTCTCACGGAGGACTCTGTCTCCCTCCAGTGACTATTGATTGCCTACAGGGAATAGCTTCCTAAATTGTTTAACGTTAGGTGGTTTAAGCAATCCACTCAGGTTAGAAAACCAGACCAAAACCGAGATCATCTCAGCTGACTTCTTGTGTCCTGCGGGCTGTAGATTTTCACACGATAGCCTCCAATGAGCTTACTAATGTGCTAATATACATCTCAGAAGCAGGATAGCAAGGCTCAGAGAGCTCTTCTCTTCCCTTGTACTGGCGGTGTCCTCTGTCCATTGAAGATATCTGCCTATTCTTGACAAATACAGCTTTGCATCTGCATTTTTTCCCTCCTACAAGGAAGACCCCTTCAGTACCTTTCTCCCTGTAAAGCTACTTATGTCATTTAAGGAAGACTTTTTTTTTATGATAGGCAGATATACATTTATGTGCCTTACCTAGGTTTTTGTTTTCCCCAGCATTCAAATAGTTTTTAGGCATGCTTTCCAATTTTTCAGCTTCCATTGTAAAAGGTGGACCTGAGAGTACATGAACACGAGACAGTGTCCTGGCTGTGACACACCGTTCCTGATTTGTACAAAAATGCGAAATGATCTTTCTGTACACACTAATTCCTTTTCACTATTTGAGAACAGATTTGTCTTTTTTTCAGCAGTCTCAAGATGAGAATTCCTGTTGAGTTGCCTGTAGATTCTGAGCCTCGACAAGGTTATTGCTTTTCAAAAGAACCACCAGTCTGCAGGTGGTTGCAATTGTTGTCCCATGATGCATGATTTTACATTTGACTTGCACATACTAGAAAATGCTTTGACTGACCCAAATTAGCTACAAACCTAGAATATACTCTATGACACCCCTATAACTAACATTATTTCTCTCTTGTCCAAAGCTTATATCATGTGCAAATATTGCCAGTTTTGATTTTTAATTTAGTTTCAGATAGTTAATAAAATATTGGAAAGAAGATAGTCATCAATTAATCAATAGGAATCCTGTCAGGAAGACAGTTAATTGACAGTTTTTCCACTAACGCCAATTTTTTGAGGTCTACTGGTTCACCAGTTCCTAATTCATAATAATATGGGCTTTAATGATAGCCTGATAGTCTTCAGTCAGACTGTCATGCATTGCTAAATCAAACAACACTGTGCGGAACTATGCAGTTACTCTTAATGTTACTGATTTGTCATTGATTTGTTATTAGTTAGAAGTAATCATATTCAATTTTAATAGGAATATAGAATTATAAGAAATATTTTAGCAAAAATTATATATCTATTGCATTTTGCACATTTAACCAACAACCAACAGCTGCTGTGAAATCCTCTGTATAACCCTGTACCAAGGCCGGAGGAACTGGTCAAAATCACCTAGTAGGAACATTTAGTACTTAGATAACAAGCTTAAGATTTAAGATAATATGGATATAGTGTTTAGTTGTAGGAGTATATTATAGCTTAGAAGAATGTATAAAATGTCAGAATTTCAAATTAATGGGAACCGTGAAGAGTCAAATGAAGCAACTTGTAGTTATCTGCCAAGAAACAGTTAGTTACCTGCCAAGGGCCAAACTGCGCAGAATGACCTAAAGAAGGTCAAGAAGCGGACAAGTGAAGAAGACTATGAAAGACCACCAGACTCTAGAAGACCACCAGAGACCTTCAATGCGCCTGCGTAAAGGACATTTACATATGCAAATGACTTCCCAGAAATCTAATGAATAGGCATAACATTTCCCGGAAATCTAATGAATATGTATGAATGAGTTCAATATAAGGTGTATGACTTTGGTGTTCAGGTGTGCGTGGTTCGTGAGAGCACTCACCCGCGCACCCGGCCGTCAATAAAGAAGTGTCTGCTTATCTACACTAAATTGGTGTTGATAAGTTCTTTATACCGAGTTTTTCGGCAACATTAACAGTCAACCCAGTTATCTCATAAAAACTGATGTCACATTTTTTTTATTAAAACCATTTTCCATGGAACTGTGATTTGGCACTAGTTGCACTGCCATCCTTCAGTTTCTTCTTGATTAATCATACATCTGACTCTTCATTATGCTGTCTCAGATTGATGTTAAATTCATTATCTAATTTGCCCCCAGTAACATGACATTCTAAAAAAATTTAGGGCTATACAGAAAGATAGAGACTTTATCATGAGTGATTCAGAACTGTTCTTGGTACTTTGATTAGTACAAAAAAGGTTGTTACTGGCAGCAATGTACACCTTTTGAGAAATGAAAATAATTGTCATTCACAACTCAAGATCTTGCTGAAAAATGGTCCTGAGTAGCTTCAATGACACAGCCAATATACTTAAAAAAGAAAAAAATTATTACAGGAAGACCACTGAGTTTTGGAACAGCCACTCTTCTGCTATTTGCAGTTAGCATCATACTTGTTCTGAGGGTGAAAAGACATGAAAGTCTGTGTATAAAATCAGATAGTTTTCACAGCAAAGCATCAATTTTGGTCACAGAGAGCATGATGCTGTCCCAGAAAATTACTCATTTCAAGATGTATCATGAATGAGATTTTTTGGTGTGTTTTTGTTGACATGGTAGACAATAAATATGGTCCCAAAAATATAGCACACAAGCAAAACTGTTCAAAATTGCCTGAGTATGTTGTTGAATAAATAACTAATGGTATGTGTCAACAGTTCAGATTTTGTGCAAGGATGGAGAATAAGCACATTTTCCTTGAGGAAACAATGATGTCGGTGGACTTCAAGGCACAGCAGCTAGTTTTTAGTGCCCAACAGCCATATTGAATTTGACGTGTTCTTCAAAAAGGCAAATTACTACAGAGAGCCTTCAGTGACCTTACTGGTGAGTGGCAATTTTAACATTCAGTGCTTAGGCTTCCCATGCCGCTTTTTTACAAAGAAGCAAGATTACACAGAGCGATATCATATGAAGTGGGGTTTGTCTTCTCTGGTCCATCTTTGATCTCATGATCAAAAGGCAAGATCTTATTGTTCATCCTCACTTTGTACAGTGAACTAAACTTACTACCCAAACATAAAAGACAGCGAGAAAACAAAACCTAACTCAGTGCTGTTTTTATGACTCTAATCCACACAATTCATTGAGTTTTATGATGTTACTGACTTATCACTTTAGAAAATTGCCATTTTTCTTGTGTGTGCAACTAATAGGGAGCAGTGGTTTTCCATTTTATTTGCTGGGAAAAAAAGAAGTTTACTGGTAGTATGAATTAAAGATATTATGCACTTTATGCTGCTCGTGGTGTTCTTAATGTCTTAGCACTAGGAGATTGTCAGGTTGGGTGTAGCTGGAAAGAAATATTTTACAAAGGCCCTCTGAGGGAGAGGAAGCCAGAAGGTGTAGCGACCCGAGAGATAGGGTTTAGAAAGAAGCAGGTTGTAGTATTTAAGACAGAAGCAGCTCAGTGAGTGTGTAATAGAGGTCACAGACTTCTTAAGGAGAAACCTGTCAGTGACTGAAGGTAGATTCAGCAAAGGGGACAAGACGAATGTAGACTTAATTAGTCAGGAGGGGTGAAGGTGAGGAGGGAGGCTATGAGCAGTTCTCTGAAGAAACGCACTACTTCACGTAAGAAGGCAGAAGTGTGATCAAAGGATGGATGTTTGTGATTTATTTGGGACACAAAGTCTGCGTCACCTCTGTCTGTAGGCAAGCTGTGGGCAACAGGAAAGAAATCCCATGCTGAATGCCAAACAAACGTGCTTAATAACCTAGCAGTAGCAAATGTGAGAATCAATGTTTGGACAATCTATTGGGGGGGTTGTTGTTGTTGCTGTTGGATGGTAACAATATGGTGGGAAGTGGTGAAAAGCTGCCTTTGTCACAAGCGCAATATGCTGAGAAAAAAGAGGTTTTATAGGGGAATGTCAACAGTTAGTCTTGATCTGAAAACCCAACCGTCAGCACCATCTGAGAAGAATGGAAAACGTGAAAGGATGTTGGGAGGAAACAAGGGTCGACGCATGCCACGTCCCTCTTTTGGCAGAGCAGTGTAGAGGGAGTGCAAACAAACCAAGATCTCGCACTGCGAGTGGTTGCTTGTCACAAACCTATCAGTAATTGTTAGGTGTTAGGGAAAAGTGTGTGGTGCATACTGGGGAATAAATGTCCACAGCTCGCTCAGTCTGCTTCTCTGCCAGACCTCCTCATAGTTCCCATCACTGCTGGAAACCCCAGCAAATGCCAAGGACAGGCTGGATCCGGCCGTCAGACCCTGCTATCCAGTCCCTCAAACCACACACAGTTGTATTGTTAACGACACTGAATTTCACTAGTGAAAGAAGACCACTGCCCCTTTGCCAAGACCAAAACCATTCATCGCAGAAATTAAAGATTCTTCAGGGATGCCAAAATAGCTCTGTTTTTCATGTTAGACTCATTTTAAAATGTTGAGGTCAATCTGTAAGGACAATGCATGCAGCAGGAGATGTCTATGAGTGTGAAAAAATGCCTATTGTAGATATGGTCTTTTTTTCTTTTACTAAATAAATTACAAAATAACCCATTTAATTCAGCACTGTCTTCCAGTACTGCTGCCTATTACCATAGTGCATTAATTTCTTCCTAGGAAAAAAATGCTAATAATAACAACACAGTTCTTATTTGACTATCTGATTCTTTTCCCTCCGTGAGCAAAAACTGCAAGTAGAGTTTCATGGTTTAGTTGCTGTTGCTTACTTAATTGCATTCCTTTCCTTGAGTTTTAAAGGCTGAGTTGTTTCTAAGGGCAGTGGGGGAGGCAAGCAGTCACTTTTAGGAAATTGAAAGGATTATCAGTTTGTTGTTAAAAATGTTTTTAAAATAAGAAAGCTGTGTTTCCTAAGGGTAGATGCTTGTTTCGGTTACTTTCTTCTGGAAGTTTGATACGTATTATTTTACCTGGTGCAGCCAAAAAAAGTAGTATTTACAGGAATACTCAGCTGATGGTCAGTCCAGAGAGTGACTAATTGCTGGTTTCTGGCCTACCAAATATTTGTAAATCTGAACTGTATCAAGTATCAGGAAGTAGAAAAGACAACATAGTTGTTGTAATTTTGTTTAAAATACTTCCTTCTTCCAGTGAAGCTAATTTCATCAACAAAAGTGTTCATCTCTTCACAGATGAAATAAGGTGTTACGAGTCAGTTGGTCCAATAGACTCTCAGTTTCCCATTGGGAATCATGCTCAGAGATAAACTGCTGTTTTCACCTACTTTGTAAAATCACAAAATACATGACCTGAATTTTGGAATGTGTGCTTAATAAATTTTTAAATCTCCTAAATGTTTGTGAAGTGAATGTGTTCGCTTAAAAATCATTACACTCACGGTCTAGTTTGTGTCATGGATTGTACTTCAAGGACTAAAGATCCTCTCTTGCTTTTGGGGAATTTAGTGAAAGTCATATAATTGCTCATGCCCCAAGTCAAGAGGCCTTACTGCATGAAGAGCAGCAGTGATCTTACAAGATCACCTCTGGGTCAGAACGTGAAGCTCTCAGGATGCCAATATGCCATAAGGAAGAGTTGTAGCATGATATCTGTATGGGGCAGCAAAGCTGAATAAGTCCTGGCTCTACATTTTAATCCTAAAACAAAAAAAACATAATCTCAGTATTGCTAAACATTTCTTAAAGATAAATAGTCCAAAACATAAAAGTTTAAAGAAATTAATGGAAAGAAAAGGAATCATAAACTTAACTTTGACATTTTATGTTTGTACCCCTGTAACATATTAATTTATTTGATGAGTAATTTAATACCTAACAAAAACAACAGTAGTGGTGGTGTTATGTGTCACAGTGACTCAGGCTGAGAAAGTGAGAGTCTACATTGCAGCCTAACAGTTTTAATTTTATTCTAAATATATGGAAAACCTGGGGGTCCTCAAAAATGCATCTAAGAATAGAGGGGAGGGAAAGTAGCTCCAAGCCTTAACATAGCCTTTTGGCATCTAGCATCTAACATTTACTCCTGCTGCTCTGGACACGGCAGGAAAAAAACACTGAATGTTATGTCCATCTGTTTTGATCTTACTCTTTCAAAAGCATGTAACAGAGAATGGACTTTGAATTCTGTTTCATTAATTGTCTGGTTTCTGTTTGGCAAAATTATATGGTAGGCACTTCGATACAGTTCAGGAGAAGCAGCTGAACAACTAACCATTGCTTTTAACAACCATTAAACATGAGCTCACAGAGGAAGGCTATTGTACCTATACCTGTGGACGAAGAAAAGTTTGGCCCGAGCAATAACCTTGATTACAACAATCCCTAGGCAAAGGAAAGATGATTTGGTTTTCAGGTATCTAGAGCTTTATTTTCATTGCACTTGAGTTTTGAATGTCAGTTGATGAATAACAGAGAAAACATTTTTCACATTTATAGGTTTGTCTGAAAATTCAGACAAAACAAAAAACCCCCAATATTTTAGGAAGAAAAACTAGTTATTTCACACAGTTTGGGATCACCAGCAAAGGAGGAGAAGGGCTGTGTGGGAAGTAGGGCCTGGCAGCAGCAACGAGACCCCAATTCTTCATCACAGTTGCAATGAAAACAGCTTTGAAAGGGTCAGCTGGCATCTGAAATAGCTGTTTTCTGCTGATGTCCCAAACTTGGTGGTTTACCCTCAGTAGCAGCAGAACTGTGTCACAGAGAGGGGGCTCAGTAAAACTAATCTCCATGAATAAACATGCATTTCCCTTCAAGAATTAGTTTTCCTCCTACTTTCTGATGAAAGCACCAACCGATGACAAAAGGCGTGGCTGAGGGGAACTTACTCCTCGAGTTGTGGTTCCCAAAGGACAAGGAGCACAGATTGCACCGAGACAGCTCCCACGTACGGAGACCTGAATCTGCAAACTCTCACCTCTTTCTGTGGGAAGGATTGGGTCTGGTGGAAGGGGCGGGGGGGTCGAGTTGCAATTTTTTTATCGTGAGCCACTCCTGGTATTGTTTTCCCAAATCTAGTTCTGCTCTCCCTGCAATGGGAGAAGAATCCAGGGGGTAGGGGCTTATAAATTATGGTTACAATAAAGCCTGGAATAAATTGTCCCTTTTGGGTTTTAGTGATTAACTTTACAGACCTGCCCAGTTCAGGGAGTCAGCTTTCCTCCTGGGTCCCGCTGGTTTTAAATGTCACTATGCAGTGTTGAGAGCTCCACTCGATTCCTCAAACCCACTTTCCCCCCCCCCCCAACAAAGTTTTCAAGAAATTGTGTGCTATCGCTGCATCTCAGCGGTGGGTATCCCCACGGACAGCAGCAGAACTCCCATGAGGGAGCACAGGGCAGGAAAGGGAGGGGACTGGAGATCATCTGCCCTGGCTGATGGAACCGCTGCTTGCGCCCAATGGAGGAAAGGAAAGGAGAAAGGAGAAAGGGGAAAGGAGAAAGGGGAAAGGGGAAAGGGGAAAGGGGAAAGGGGGGAAAGGGTAAGGGGAAAGGGTAAGGGGAAAGGGTAAGGGGGAAAGGGTAAGGGGAAAGGGTAAGGGGAAAGGGAAAGGGAAAGGAAAGGAAAGGAAAGGAAAGGAAAGGAAAGGAAGGAAAGGAAAGGAAAGGAAAGGAAAGGAAAGGAAAGGAAAGGAAAGGAAAGGAAAGGAAAGGAAAGGAAAGGAAAGGAAAGGAAAGAAAGGAAAGGAAAGGAAAGGAAAGGAAAGGAAAGGAAAGGAAAGGAAAGGAAAGGAAAGGAAAGGAAAGGAAAGGAAAGGAAAGGAAAGGAAAGGAAAAGGAAAGGAAAGGAAAGGAAAGGAAAAAGGGGAAAGGGAAAGGGGAGGAAAGGGGAGGAAAGGGGAGGAAAGGGGAGGAAAGGGGAGGAAAGGGGAGGAAAGGGGAAGAGAAGGGAGGAAAGGGGAGGAAAGGGGAGGAAAGGGGAGGAAAGGGGAGGAAAGGGAAGGAAAGGGAAGGAAAGGAAAGGAAAAGAAAGGAAAGGAAAGGAAAGGAAAGGAAAGGAAAGGAAAGGAAAGGAAAGGAAAGGAAAGGAAAGGAAAGGAAAGGAAAGGAAAGGAAAGGAAAGGAAAGGAAAGGAAAGGAAGGAAAGGAAAGGAAAGGAAGGAAAGGAAAGGAGAAAGGGAGGAAAGGGAAAGGGGAAAGGAGAAGAGGGGAAGGGGAAAGGAAAAAGATTTTTTTAAAAAAACACCCACACAACTGTTTTTTTCCCCACTGCAGGTAATTGTTCACATTCATTTCACGTCTTTTTCGGTCGCGTCCCTGCCTCCGCACCCGCGCTTGGTGCGACCCCTCCTCGGCCTCACTTAACTGCATTTCCTTAAAATTTCTGCCTTCTTTCCCTCACCCCTCGCACCTCCTCTCGCCCTTCCCCACCCCCGCGCCCCGCGCCGTTTCCAATTTTCCGCCTTTTATCCCTATTTTCGCTTTGGCCCCTGGCAGCTCCAGAGGGACCCTCCCCAGCCTGCACCCGCGGGAGGCTGCAGCGCGCCGCCCCGCCACATTTCCCGGTGGTTTTCCAAAGCTCCGGGCAACTCTTAGAAAGCGGAAAGTCTCCTTTATTTTCTAGGCTTATTCTGACTTTTTCCTTTTTTTTTTTTTATAATTTTTCCCAGTGGGGCACAGACATGGCCGAGAGGAAGGCTGCGTTGCTCTCTCCCGCCTTTACCTGCGCCTCTTCTGCGTGCCTTTT